>NC_060084.1:7537500-7880000 GCF_922984935.1 Meles meles | reverse complement strand
CTTCTCTCTCTCCCAAGGTTCTGGAACAGAGTGACTATTAGGTAGACATGTGTTGAGTGCCCAAGAGCAAAGCACTGATTCCATAAGCTGATGGCAAAGTGTGGTTCTACTACTCAGCATCTAACCCGTGCAGGGTCCAGTTCCTTAGTTACACCTCCAGGCTCTCTGGGGCAGTGGGAAGTTGATTTCTCATAGCAAAACAAAAACAAACGCACACACACAAAGCCCAAACCAAACAAACGAACAAAAAATTTCCCTTTGTAACTCAGGGACTAATTCCCTTCTGCACAGGCACTGAGGAAGACCTCACTAGAAGTGACATCTCTTCTCTTTGAAGTTGGCTGTAGGGGATGGGGTGTCACAGGCAGCAGCCTTCACACAGGCCCTGCTGGACAGAGATGTTGCCCTTTCATCCCATCCAAGAATTAGACACACACTGCTTCTTGTCTCGAATGTTCCTTCACTTCAATAACACACATGCATGCACACACACACGTGTGCACGTTCTTGCTCACATTCAGGACCAGGCTCGTGCACACATATACACACTTGGCCTCTGTAAGGCCCTCTCCTTCACGGTTCTGTCACTTCTTGTGAACGTCTTTCTCACCTTTGTCATAACCTCTTGTGGAACTTCCAGATGACTCCAGTTTGTAATTAGACAGACACTAATGTGTTTGTCTAGTGAAAGTCTGCATTCCCTGCTAGGTTATAAGCTCCATGAGGGCAAGGACTGTCTTGGTTAGTATTTAATTTCCTGTGCTCAGTACAGACTCTAGGTCTTTAAACATATTGAACATAGCCTATTGAATATTAACGAATGTCCCTTTGTTCTTACGATGCTGGAATAGCATAGTTCTGTTCCTCCTTGTGTAATTAATGATGCATGCGGCTCAGTAAAGATATTCCCAGCCTCCACTACAGGCAGAGGATGATGACGTGGCAGGGATACCATCTGAGAATTTCCTCCTAAGCCAGGTTGTAAGGCACATAAGATCAGCCACATTAATTTGTTATCACATCTCATTTCAGACCTCAACGGGGAGTACTAAGGCTAATCAACCTCCTTAGTTTCCAGAATTGGCCAGATGCTCTCAAATCATTTCTAAACAGAATCCTATCCCCGATAGGGTGATAGTGTTGTATGCATTGGCCCAAGTATCTACACATGGGGACTGTGACCCTTCACCCCCAGCCCCATGCTTTGGCACAGAGCAAGGGACTGCAGAAGCTCATGGACTCCGATCCCGGGTACACCACTTTCCAGCATTTAGGGCCAAGGCATAGAACTTTGCTGTACTGGGCTACCACTGACTCATCTGTCAGATGGGGTAAGTACCTCTCTTGGAGGTTCATTGTGAGGATGGCATGATACATTGAACGTATTTTGCTCATCTCAATCCTATAATGAGTAGGGACTCCATCAGCATGTGCTGAGTCAATAAAAGAGTCACACCTGTACAGCAGAGAGTTTGAAGTTATATGACAGCCATGGATTGTGTTAATGACCAACAAAGATCCCTTCTCCCTCTGACCCATCATCCCAGTTGGGGTTTGGTCATGTTTGGCCAATGGAACATGATTAGACATGACTATGTGCCAGTTCAAGCCAAGGTTTTAAGAGGCTTTGCATGTTTGTGCTCATCTTTCTTAATCTCCTGTCCTCCTCAATAGGAAGAACATTCCCTAGGTGTTGATCCTATAGCTTAGGTCCTAAAATAAGAGACATGTGGAGCCTCTGGCCAAAGACAGCTAAGCCACAACCAGTATGCAGCCCTGGCAGCAAGAAAAAAGTGTTTATAGTTATAAGCCACTCAGATTTGGGAGTTTGCTCATGACATCATTGCAGTTAAAACTTAGGGCAGGGACCCCCATTTAAAATCATCAGCCTCATCCAGGTGTACTTTGAAGGGAGCGATGTTCACTTAGATGGACAGGTTGTGATATTATTTAAAAATCAGTCACATGGCTGAATATGTTTATCTTTAATGTGGTTGTGGCAAACTCTTTCCTTTGGCCAATAGCGGCAGATAAATCTTGTCACCGCTCTGGAAATCTGGTGGTTTATCATCTACGGAGTAAGAACACATGTTGAGCTCAAACTAGTGAGTGTATTGAATGTTATTTTAGGGGGAAATATGAGGAACTTACCTCAGCGTATGAGGCTTAGGTCAGGTTTCTCATATCAGAATGAAACATTCAGAACGAATTAAAAGTTTTACCCTCTAAAAGGCAATTACAAAAAGAAAAAAAAAGGTCCAAAGAAACCCTTTTAATGCCTATAATTTTCCTAGTACTTACATGTCCTATTAAGAAGAAAAATGACATTAAAATAATTTTAAAGGTTTTGGCTTAAGTCCATTGAAATAAGGAAATTACCTTGCTTAGAATCAAGTCCTCATTATTTTGTCCCAGCCTGCATTAAGGATGGACCCCTGTGGAGATGTGGTCAGGTGACTGGGTTCCAGCTGAGAATGGCCATGCTGAAATTAATATGGCGCCAACCTTCCCATAATGGGTCCTATGTGGCTCCTTGGCCTGATTGTCTCTTAAGGGCCATTGAGATGGAAATCTGCCAAGTTTCTCCTGCAGCCAGTTTCTTTGGGGCTTGTCCTTTTGTGTTTTCCTGATGCCAGTTCTGGCCTTTTAAGATTTTCTGTTCTTTATATAAACATGTAGATTACTAGTTCAGCTATAATCAGCTGGTCGATGTGAGGTTTAGTTGTAATTCACCCTTCATTTCTCACTGACTTCCATTTTTCTCCCTGGTTTTAATCAGATATAACGACTGTTAAGAGGTGGGCATTGGAATGCTAACAGACGAATGGATAAAGTAGATGTGGTATATACATATGATGGAATATTACTCAGCCATAAAAAAGAATGAAATCTTGTATTTGTGGCAACATGGATGGACCTTGAGGGCATTATGCCAAATGAAATAAGTCAGACAAAGAAAGATAAACATTGTACATTCTCACATATATGTGGAATCAAAGAAATAAACAAAAAACAAAACCAAAAAACCCACAAGCTTATGGATACAGAGAACAGATTGGTGGTTGCCAGAGTTGGGGGGTAAGGGTTGGGTGAAAGGGGTGAATGGGATAGATCAAAAGATGCACACTTTCAGCTATAAAATGAACAAGCCATGGTCAGGGTGTGTGGGGGGGTTTGCAATGTCCAACATGAGGACTACAGTTAGTAGTACTATTTGCCTATTTGAAAGTTGCTAAGAGAATAGATCCTAAAATTTCTCATCATAAGAAGAAATAGTTTTATAACTATATGTGGTGACGGATGTTAACTAGACTTATTGTGGTGCTTATTTTGCAATATATACGATATCAAAGCTTTATGTGGTACACCATAAGCTAATATGATGTTCTATGTCAATTACACCTCAATGAAAAAGAATCATGATTCAGGTACAAATAAGTAACTGATATGGGCAAACCCAGACAGCAACAGGAAAAAAGACAGAAATAGACATTGGAATCTTGTTGTGGGTCATTACCTGGTAACATGATAAAAACATTTAACCTATTCAGTAACAAGCTACTGAGAAAGAAACTGGTTAATTCAACTCCCATGACTTCATTTAATCCATGATATCCCTCCTGTCATGTGGTTGTTTCGCCTAGAAGGACCTGTAGGAATAGGGCACCAACATGTTACTGGCCGCCTGTCAGGCAGCTGTCAAATGGTAACGATTTTCAATCACTGCCAAGCAGGTCCTAGATTTGAACCAGTGACCTAAGAAGAAAGTCTCCATAGCCCATTACCAAATTATTCCCCGAGCCCTTTGCTTCCCCAACTAACACCCTTTCCAATAAAACTCCATTTTTGTCATTGAATCTGTCAGCATGCCTACAAATCCCTGAAGGGTGAAATTAATTTTAACTACAGCATTGGACAAACAAGCTCAAAAGTGAGTTCTTCAGAAATGGAAGCCAATCTTTCAGACATTGATCCATTTGGAAAAATAGCTTTGGTTTCCCTCTTGGAGCTTGAGTGTGGCGGCTGGGTAATAAACAAAGACATTGTTATATAGTTTACTGTGTGACCAATCTTAGATGTTCCAAATTCTAAATTTTTATGGCTTCAAGTAGATGAACTCTGTGTGCTGGTGGCTGAAACTCTTGGAGATTAAAAGTTGAATCCTCTTGAGAGTTCTTTTTCCTTTGACCTGTTTACCTGAGAATTTCAGTGTAATTACATTTGGAAAACACATTTCCATAGTTTTTTTTTTAATGTATGTATGCATGTACATCTGTATTTTTTTTTTTACTTATTTTTTTTTTCTGTCAACCATGAACCCACCACGAGTAGCTGAAGCTTCCTGTGGTAGGAAATAGATTATCTCATGCATTCTATTCCACTAACATCTGCATGGTTCAAGCCTTGCTGGAAGCCCAACATCTTTTCTTAAACTTTGCTAATATTTGTTGTGAACGAGCCCAGAAAACAACTAGATATTGCACGAAGCTAAGTTGAGCACATTCTTTTAACTTGAAGGCAGGAAGTTGTGGTAGAGAGTGAGGGAGTCCATTTACTCTTGTTATGAGTCAATGATAGTGTCTGGGCCCCTTTGACCTGTCCCAAATTTCCCATGTTGATTTTCTGAGGCTTTACGTACACACAGAAGGTAAAACATGTTTATTTAAGCCAAAAAAGTATCCACATTTTATTATAGAACACACTACAGCCTTGCCTGGAGGTGAGAGAGGTAGGTGAGGGATGGATTTCAGAAAATATTCAAGACAGATGTAAGTCAACAAAAACACTACCTCATAGTGTCAAAGTTAAAAGAACTCTGGATGTAGGTTTAATGCAACCATTAGACGGATCTGTATCTACCCCCTGCTCTGTGGAGGAAGTACATTTTGCAGCCAGAGTCCTGGGCTCAGATTCTGCCTTTCCTCTGTCAATTGTGTGACTTTACGCCAGTGGATATCTGACTCTTCCAGTCCTCAGGTGTGAATTACGAACCATAATGCCTTTGACATGGGGTTTGGGGTAGGTTAAATGAGATGCATAATGGACCTACTACGGTAACCACTTTGTGACAGGCGCATAGTATATGGCTACTGCTGTATCATCAGTGAATCATCATTATTACCACACTCAGGTTTATCCAGGACACAGCCTTTTGAGTTACAGGAAACTCTAGGCAGCCAGTCAAGCTAAGGGCTATTCGCTGTAAATCCCCGATGCCCTGCTTGAGGGCCTTCTCTGCACACCCGAGAGCAAGTCAGAAATGCCAGGGTCTTAACACCCCAGGAACAGCCATGACAAATGGCAGTCAGAGCATAAATAACCGCTGGCTTCCTTGCCCCTGGGTGGGATCACTGCGAAGTGTTGTCTACTATCTCACAGGGGTCTGCAGTTGGACTGAGCCTCAACGGCCCATACCAGTAGTCTATACACTCATGCTCTTTATCTTGGCCTTCTCATCTCCCCTTCAAACTCGCCCCCTTCCCTACCAGTGCATTGAGACCATTTCCCAAATAAACCATCTGCATTCAGACCCTTGTATTCAGGTCTCCTCTTGGGGGAACCCAACATAAAACACATTAGTTAAGTACAGAACCGATCCTCAAGCTCTTGACCTGGAGTTACTATATGGGAATCAACTAGATCGCAAAAAGTATTGACAGTTCAGAAAGCATGATCTTGTGACTTCAGGCTGGGGTCGCATTTGAAAGCTCGTTGTTTTCTGAGCTAACGAATCTAATACATATGGCCTGTCCTGGCCACAGGGTCCTCTTCACGTGAAGCTGTTCCAGAGAACGTGTGACTATCTTTAGAAGAGGAATCCATCCTTGACACCCAAAGATCTACTTAATGCACACAACACAGCCTATATTTCCCATCAGACCACCCTAGATATACCCCCAAACTTGGTGAAAACCCATCCAGCCATTCCACATGGTATAACAGCAGACACTTAATTTATTAGCAGAAATATAAACTATCCAATGGAAACCCTTTCCTGTATTCATGCAGCCTTTGGAGAATACAAATAATTTTCCAAATATTTTTCTCCTGAATAAACCTAGGCAGAAGAAACAAAATAATGACCCAGAAAAAGCAAATGAAGGAAGTTAATTAAGTTCATAATCTACAATGAGTGCATGAGTTAGAAATATTTGACAGACCAAGCCTGGCACTTTCTCTAATGCATCGCTAAGGAAATGTATTCCAATGACCTCACAGTTTTTGTCTGAAAATAATTGTGGCTCTTTGCATGTATAATTGTGCTCTGGGCAATTAGAACATAGATTCTCCCTCGGTCTGTCCCCTACACTTGGTAGAGTAACCAGGGAAACAGTCTTGACAAAAGTGATGTCCACAAATAGCACACGGACATATGACATAGCCCCCCGATTTTAGTTCAGTTCTGCATTGGCGGTCCGGACCTCGGTTTGCACACTAACCCTGCCATGATGCAGCCTGGACAAGCCTGGGTGTAACCTCACCCACCTTAGCTCCTGTTCTCGTCAACAGGGAGGGAGACTGACTTCATAAGATGGTCCTGAGTTTCAATGAGATAAAGTGGATATAATCACTTTGTAAACTGTGTACACACTAGATAGAAGTCAGTTAATGTTTTTATTATCCCGACTGATCTTTAAATTGTTCTATAAGCTAGAGAAGGAGATTCATGTTTCCTTTTCACAGATGAGAAACTGGGAATTACAAAGGTTAATTCACTTTGGCCAGTAAATGTCAGAAGCCAGACTAGCACCTCAGGTCCTCGTATTCTGAGATGAATCTTCTTTCCTCTATCTCCGTGATTCTGGAGCTTTCCTGAACACTACTATCAAGCTGGGTTTGGGGGGGGTGTTAAAAAATGCAGATTATCATCCTGTCCTCCCTACCCTACTACCTTCCCAATGGTACTGACTTAATGGGCCTGAAATTCATTTTAAGACCCTTAATTTTTTAAAAAGATGTATTTTGGGGGGCACCTGGGTGGCTCAGTGGGTTAAAGCCTCTGCCTTTGGCTCAAGTCATGATCCCAGGGTCCTGGGATCGAGCTCTACATCGGGTTCTCTGTTCAGTAGGGAGCCTGCTTCCCCCTCTCTCTCTGCCTGCCTCTCTGCCTACTTGTGATCTCTGTCAAATAAATAAATAAAATCTTTTAAAAAAAGATGTATTTCTTTATTTTTATTTTAGAGAGTGGGGAGAAGGGGTAGAGGAAGAGGGAGAGAATCCCAAGCCGACTTCCCACGAAGCCTACAGACTGACACGAAGCTTGATCCCACAATCCGGAGATCATGACCTGAGTTGAAACCAAGAGCCAGATGCTCAGATGCTCAACTGAGCCACTCAGGTACCCCAAGACTCTTCATTTTTAGGAACACTTCAGGTCATTCTGATGCAGAAAGCTCATGGACCACAATTTTCAGAACACTTAGTTATTGTAAGATGCTGTCTACCAGAATAAAGTTCAGTGGGGGCAAATCTTCGGAATGAATGAAATTTCCTATTTGCTGGTGTGAGGGGATTTGGGTGACTATTATGAAAGATAATAGCAATAATTATTATTAGTTGCATCTTTAATGGGTATCAGCCACCATGCTGAATGTTTTGTGTACATTATGTAAATGTATCCTGATAAAACCCTCACGTCCTGAAGTGTGCAACTCAATGAAGCAAGTAGTATTACCTTCCCAATTTTACAGTGAAACATCTCATCTCAGAGAGATTAAATTTTCCAACAATTCCCTATATGATAAATAGCGGAGGAAAAGACGTGAACTCAGATATGTTTAACTTCAAATCCATGCAATTGACCATATTTTGTTCTATAGGGAACAAATAAATGAATAAAGGGAAAGAATTCTGCACAAATTGAGTCTCTAACTCTGATAAAATCGTACCATGGCTGAACAAGGAGAAAGTGGGTTAAGGCTGACCCTTAGTACCATCTATCATCTGGTTTATTCAAAAAATGAGCCACTGCGGATTCCTAGCTCCTAAGTACCTGAGGTCAAGAGTAGGGAGGTGTATTTATTTCATATCTATTGCTGAATAACAAATTACCCCAAATGTAGAAGTTTAAGACAACAAATATGTATCATCTCATAGCATGTCTGAGATTTCTACGTATAAAATGAGCTTAACTTTTCTGCATTTGTAAAGGAGTGTGTCTGGGTTTACACAGGGCAAAATTGTTTGAAATCTTCCCACTCTTCCCACCCTTTAAGTTAGAAGATATCTTATCATCCCACTCCATGGGGTGATCCCACTGGGATCCCACTCCCATCCCAGTGGTGAACAAGGGGGCTGTGAGGGAGGCAGGAGATGGGGATGTGGGACATAGAGCAGCATTCCAGGCAGAGGGAAAGGCATGTGCAAAGGCCCAGAGCATGAGGAATATGGCACGTTTACAGAACTGAAGGCAGCCAGATTGGCTGGGGCACAGAGAAGTGAGGGAGGCTCTGCTAAAGACAGAGGCAGGGCCATCTCCTGGAGGCTGTCTTAGGTCAAATGCGAGGAACTGGTCCTCCTCCTGAAAGGTAATCAGAGTCTGTCGAGTACTGGACCTGCAGCGTAGTGCAAGAGACAGAAAGCTAGGCTGTCATCAGAGTAAAGCATGTTAGCATAGAAGAACTGCCTATGACAAGAAAGGTCACAGCAGGGGGGCTTAGACAGCTAGTCCATGTGACGTCACTGTGGGCAATGTCACTAACCTCTTGCACTTTCATGAAGGTTTTGGAGTGGTGTGTCTGTGCTCTCTGCCTCCTGTGTTTTCCACAACCATTTGGAAGAAAACACTCATGTTTTCTAGAACGGTTTTGTCCTTACTTGGAGCTTCCAATTTTGTTTGGTCTGACCTCTCATTTCCAGACTCAACCATGCCTCTAAGGTTCTAGTCTGCACATTCCAGCTGCATTACAGCAGAAGGGCCCAGGCTGAAGCTTCAGACTTACAGAGCGTACAGACCCAGAAAGGAGATGTCTACTTATTTAAAAGTTCTTGGTTTGAGTGGCATCTCAGCTCGAAACCCTATTAACCTCCGGAAATTTGACAAAAAATCTATTTGTTTGTATGCGGGCTGATTTTTTTTTTTTTATTATTTGTATGTGGATAAATGTGTCTACACTGTGCGGTAGCCCTCTGAGCGGAGGCTGCAAGTCAGTAAGATTTGGAGCTGATAACATTGAATTCTTTAAAACTAAAATAATAATGATAGTAGCAATAATAATAAAGAACTGGCCGCCCTTCCCCCCCACAGCAGGGTTGTCTATCCGATTATGAGTGGTTACAGTTTGATTTTCCAAGCTTGCTGCAAATAGGTCTGAATCGGACTCGATTTCCCATCATAATTGCTTTCTGCGCGAAGAGGTCTTTTCCAGAACTGTCTGCTGCTCTTTTAATGGGAAGCCTGTCTATTTGTATGTTAATAGTTTCCTCCGTGTTATTGGGCTTGTCGATGGAAAAGCCCAAATCAGATGCTTCACTATTTTCAAGGTTTACTATTAATCTCTGATTTTTTGTGCTAACATGAAGCCATTTCAGCCTCCTCTGTTCTAAATCCTCCTAATGAAAGCACGAGGAATGACAACACGCTTCCTCTCATGAAGCACAGCTGTGCCAATATGCCCTTGGCCTGCTGGCTCAGTGGAACTCTGGTGTCCAGGTAGCTCCACAGGTGAGCATGCAGGTGAGAATACCATCCCATGTGACCCATTTGCTCAGCTGCCGGGTGGCCCACGTTCATGCCTGCTGGCTGTGCTGGGGATGGTCACCTGTGCCATGTGAAAGAACATTCCAGGAATTCCAAAGCCATGAGGCATCCACAGGGGGCAGGGGGCAAGACCTCAGGGCTAGAAACAAACAGGCCAGCCTTTGAATTCATACTCTGTAGGGGAGTAGCTTTACAATACATAGTCAGGCACAACCTCTCTGTTTTTAAATATTTCCTCATGATTAAAAAAGAAACAGAAATACCTGTTTGAAAAGATGTACATCCCTCTGTTTACTGCAGTATTATTTACATGAGCCAGGACATGCAAGCAGCCCAAGCATTCATCAATAGAAAAATGAATATGGAAGAAGTGCTATACACAGGAATATTACTCAGCCATGAAAAAGAACGAGATCTTGCCTGTTGAGACAACAAGGATAGACCTAGAGGTTATTATGCAAAGTGAAGGAAGTCAGACAAAGACAAATGCCATATGATTCCACTTACGTGGAATCTAAAAGACAAAGCAAACAAATGAGAAAACAAATTAAAAGCAGAAATAGACCCAAAATACAGAGAACAAAGTGATGGTTGCCAGAGGGAAGTGGGGTAAAGGGATGGGCAAAATGGGGGAAGGGGAGCGGGAGGTAGAGGCTTCCAGTTATGGAATGAATGAGTCACGGGGATGAAAGGGACAGCATGGGCAATACAGTCAGTGGTACTGTCAGAGCGTTGTGTGGTGACAGATGGTGGCTACCCTTGTGGTGCGCACAGCAGAATGTGTGCAACTGTAGAATCGCTGTGTTGTACAACTGAAACTAACGTAACGTGTCAACTCTACTTCAACAAAAAATGTTTTCAAAGAAGTCATGAAAATGGGGGGAATAAACAGGAACAAGCATTCCCTTGTATTATTTCTCTCTTATTTACTGTGAAGTCTAATAACAGAGTGTCCATGAAAATACCTAATGACTGGCAAACAGTAGCCCTCTGGTACATGATTGTTAAAACTCAGAAATGCAGAATCTGGTCCTTGTAATTCACATACCCATTGCTTTGTCCACAAGGGCACTTTAATATCTCTTGTTTTCTTATACTTCTTCCCAGTGCACAGAACAACTATGTGCACACAGTAGGCACTTAATACATTATTCTAAACAAGACGACTAAAAGGATTCTGTCGCCAAATGCTTATTGTGCACCTGCTGTGTCCCAGTACTTAGGCCAAACACCAAGGCCACAGGAATGGAAGTATGCTGGGTCTTGTTCCTGAGAGCTCTTGAACATTGAGGAGGTGGGTAGGTGGAGGTCACAGAGAGCAGAGATATAAATAAATACTGACAAGGGCGTCTGGGTGGCTCAGTGGGTTAAGCCACTGCCTTCAGCTCAGGTCATGATCTCAGGGTCCTGGGATCGAGTCCCGCATCGGGCTCTCTGCTCAGCAGGGAGCCTGCTTCCCTCCCTCCCTCTCTCTCTCTCTCTCTCTGCCTGCCTCTCCATCTACTTGTGATCTCTCTCTGTCAAATAAATAAATAAAATCTTTTAAAAAAATAAATAAATACTGACAATAATGTGCAGTTTCTTAAGAGCATGGCTTGAAAACATGTGAATCAGAATTGCCCAGAGCATGTGTTAAAAATACAGATCCCTCCATTGCCGCTGATTTGTGGAGCCAAAATGGCCAGCAGATGGGTCCTGGGAATCTCGTGGGTTTTTGTTTGTTTGTTTGTTTGTTTTTTTAATCAGAATCCCAAATAACTCTCATTTGCCCTTCTGCTTAGAAATCCCAGCAGACATGCATGCTGAGAACTGTGTTTGAGTTACTGCAAAGTTCTGTGACAGGTATAGTCAGCACCCAGGGAGCTCAGGGAAGCCCTCTTAGGAAGGGGACATTGGAGCTGTGGTTTGAGAGGTGAGGAAGAGATTGCAGATGAGGAGGGGCAGAAGGATGCCCAGCCAGAGGGGAAGGCACAGACACCAGAGAGTTCCTCACAGTTCCCGAGACAGCAAACAGAGGAGGTCTGAAAGAGAAGGGGAGACAAGTCAGTACACGGAATTCAGACTTAAGAAAGCATACTTTGTAAGCAGATAACACAACTGGATTTTTTTAAAATTTCAGTACAATGAGATGCAAAGTTACATTAGTTTCAGGTGTACGACTATTGATTCAATGTTTGTACACACTGCAAAATGATCACAGTGAGTCTAGTTAACATCCGTCATCCCACTTAGTTACAAACTGTTTTTTTTCCTTACAGTGAAAACTCTTAAGATCAATTCTCTCAGCAACTTTCAAATGTGCAATACAGTATCACTTGGGTTTGATTTCTCTATTAAGAACAATCGTGGGGCGCCTGGGTGGCTCAGTTGGTTAAGCCACTGCCTTAGGCTCAGGTCATGATCCTGGAGTCCTGGGATCGAGTCCGGCATTGAGCTCCCAGCTCCGTGGGGAGTCTGCTTCTCCCTCTCCCCTTCTCCCCTCTCATGCTCTCTGTCTCTCTCTCTCTCTCTCTCTCTCAAATAAATAAATAAAATTTAAAAAAAGAACAATTGCGTGGATTAATTCAAATGCAATTAAAACACTGAACTGACAGGCGTACAGACAGATGTAGGACTGAGTGTGTTTTGGCAAATGCACCCAGGGAGCCCAGGGAGATCCCTGAACAGAATGTGCAGGCCTAAGAGGTGCTGAGAAATGAATGGGAACGGCAGTTGGAGCTGATATCTACATCAACATGAGCAAGAAACTCAGATGGAAACAGGGGAAGGGACTGCGAATCCATGAACAAGTTATTATTTGTTTGTTTGTTTGTTTGTCTATTTATTTATTTGAGTGAGCACACATGTGTGGGGGTGGGTATGTGGGGCAGAGAGAAAGAGGAGAGAGAAAGAGGGAAAGAGAATCTCCACACTCAGTGTGGAGCCCAGCTTGGGGCTGGAGCTCATGACCCTGCAACCATGACCTGAGCCGAAATCAGGAGTCAGACGCTTAACTGCCTGAGCCTCCTTGGAGCCCCGTGAATAAGTTTTTTAAAGTACTATTTATCAGCATGTTTAAATTCCTTTCTTTGCATACCGCCTCTGAATCCAACGTCTTGTCCAGCTCGCCGTACTTTTTCTGGCTAAAAGCCAGGCACGAGCTGTGCCAGGCGCATGCCCAGGGCGGGGTGGCCTGGGAGAGGCAGGATTCGGAGATGGGCCCAGGTGTCCAGGATTTGCCAGTCATAACCCTGTGGCTTTGCCCATGTTCTAGACCCTCCCAGAGTCTTAGCTTCATCCCATGTTAATGATGTAAATATTAGGTGTGGATCGTAACAACAGTTTCCCAGGGCCACTTCAAGGGCTGACTGGCAGGAAGCAAATAACGAGCTGGGCACACAGGGGGTAGAGGTGCCGAGGGGAGAACAGGGAATCATGGGACACAGCGGCAATGATACCATCGTTATAACGATAGCATTTCTTTCTTTGTTTCTCTCACTTGTTTTTTCTTCCCCCACAAGGATAGCATTTCTTTATTCCCTGGGAAGATGAGCTGGAAGCTTCCCAACCACAATTTCACTTAGAATAATTTGGCCTGGAAATAACCGAAACTGGGAGGATCCCCTCCCCAAAGCTGGGTGCCGAGTGCACCCACGTTGCTCAGGACGCAACAGACACGGTCAAGGCCCCTTGCTCTAGAGACTGAGCTCAGGCATCTACAGAGGGTGACCAGCAGGAAGCAGGCGCAGCATGCAACCTCTGCCAGCATCGAGCTGGCTTCCCGGCCGCTGTCCCTCGTCCTGGGAGGTGCCCCTATCCTCCTGGGAAGATGGCAGGAGGGGCTGGGCCTGGCCCTTGAAAGCCCTTCATGGAGTGGCAGCTGGAGCGCCTTGTCCTGGCTGACTCACAGCTCGGGGCGGGGCACGGTGTTGGGGCCTGGGTGTTCCGGGGCAAGGTGAGCCTGTCGTGACAGAGCCCCCAGACTCAGAGCTGAGTCACCCCTTACATGTCTTCAGCCCCCCTCCCTGCCTCTCCTCCCTTTCCAGTTTCCCTTCTGGACCTGATCATGCCCATTCTGGGAAGGCATTAGGCAACGGATCACCCAAATACTCGGTGCAAAGACAGCCCAAGAAGAGTTAAATAATTATCCCCGGAGTCAGGCGATTTCTTGGCTCGGAGAACCAGTAATACTTCGGTGTTTGCTGTACACAGACTTCGAAATGGGTTGGGGTGGGGTGGAGGATGATAGAGGGGGTGGCCACCAGCTCTTGTGTGCCTGGAACAGCCCGGTTTTAAACGGAAGAGTCCAGGAAGCCTCTTTGTCCCTGGCAAACAGGGGAACTTGTCTGTAAAGGGACAGGGTGCTAGAGAAGACAGGAGTCTGTGCCCAGAGTTGCTGACTGGTGAGGACGTGCTGGTACCTGATATTTAAGTGTGTGAGTGTTTGCAGTGTGCCTGGCACCACTGTGTATTCCCTTGTGTAAGTCTCACAGCAATCCCACGAGACAGCTACTGGGATGATCCCCGTTTTGCCAATGAGTAAACTGAGTCACAGGAGGGCTGAGTCACTCTCTGAGGTTGCAGGGGTGGGGAGCACTATTGTCAGTGTGCAAATCTCAGCAGGCCGGGTCCAGACTGAGCGCAGTCTGAATTTACTGCCTAGATCAGTACACACACACACACGCACACACACGCACAGACACACTTAGACACAGACATGCAGGCAACACACACACATGCAGCGGGGTTCCCATGGCACAGTGCGGCAGGAAATCTCGGTTCAAAGAAGCCCAGCCTAGCAGTGGAGAATAGCTGAAAAGAAAGAAGCTGGAATCTTCTCACTGGTCTACTGAACAAGACCAAAGAGAACCCAGCTCAGGAGCAACCTTTCCTAAAAATGCTTTTTTTCTCACCATTCCTTGTACCTAATCCACAGCGACTCTGAATCCTCCCCTTTCTAAACCTGCAAAACCTTCTTTCCATTCTCTCCTTCCTCTCAGTCTCCCTTTTCCTTTTAAAAAATTCCCCCTCTCCCCTTTCCCCAGCTCCCCTAGAATAAGTCCCGCCAGGGGCTGCTCTCAGTAGCCACAAAGCAGCCCTTCTTCCCTCCCTCACAGAACTTCTCCTCCAGAGTCTTGCCACAACCCCAGGCCCAGGCAGGTGAGACAGACCTTTTTTGGGCAGTCAGAGAGGAGGAGTAGCTAGGGAAACTGTAGCTAGGAAAACTGGGAGCCCCATGCATGAAACCAGCCTGGTCCTCCATCTCTGATGCCGCTCCCTCCCCACCCATGGCTGAGCCACAGACTCCACACCCCAACCCTCCCAGGACCCTCGAGCCTTAGAAATCCTTTCAGGGGGCGCCTGGGTGGCTCAGTGGGTTAAGCCGCTGCCTTCGGCTCAGGTCATGATCTCGGGGTCCTGGGATCGAGTCCCGCATCGGACTCTCTGCTCGGCAGGGAGCCTGCTTCCCTCTCTCTCTCTCTCTCTCTCTCTCTGCCTGCCTCTCTATCTACTTGTGATCTCTCTCTGTCAAATAAATAAATAATCTTTAAAAAAAAAAAAAAGAAATCCTTTCAGACCCCTTACCTGTGTCTCCATTTCAAATTTACCTGCTCCGCAATGGTGTCTGTGCTATTATTCCTGGTGTCTGAATTTCTGCAGAATCCTTCAAAGAAGTTTAGCTCATTTTGTTTACTTAGTGCTGAATTCCAGCTCCTTCCTGGGCCAACGTTTGCAATCCCAAGTGTGCATTAGAACCAACCACCTGGGGATCCCCAACCACTTGGGGATCTTTTGTGGTCGAGTTTCCTGCCACACCAGTTGACTCCGTCTCTACACTGGGCTCCCCAGTGGGTCTGATGCACAGGGATAACTGTGGAGTCCGCTTCACTCAAGCCATGGGTCTCACCACGCAAGTGAGACCACTCACGGGGAAGTAAATTCAGTAATAACAACATCTCGTTACCCTGTACAACCATAACTGCCAGAGAATATACGCAGGAGGAACCTTGTTTCCCTCGCCATACGTTAATCGAAACCCTCTTGGATACCGGATACATTTGCAGGTGTTGGTGTTGCTAAGATTTACAGAACATGGTCTCAGACCTTGTACAGATACAAGCCTAGGTAGAGGACTGGGGCTGTGGACCACAGCAAGAATGAAATCATAGGCTCCAGGTGATGGTAGTCACTTGGTTCATGGGTCACAGGACCAGGAGAGAGAATACTTTATGGGTGCAGAGGACCAGCAAGATGAGTCGAGAATGACAGCCACGCATCCCACCCACACAGAAAGGATTATGCCCATGCTTTAACCAGTACGGCACGTTGCACCTTTTTGGGGGCCAGCTCTGGGCTGGATACATGCCTCCAGGCAATGGGTGAGACAGACAGCCCCCCGCCTGCTGGGAGTGACAGACGTGGGAGATGAAATTGCATGTGCCATCCTCATTATTACCAAGATGTGCAGGGCATTATGGAATACTACGGAATGTGTCAGTAAAACAGGAACTGACATTTCCGCTGGAGCCTAAAGCATGAGTGATAGAGAACAGACCCGTGGCAGAACCGTCATGCAGGGAGCAGAGTTACAAAGAAACAAAGACACAGACAAGAGTGTCACACTGGGCAGAGGGGGGAACCTGGCGGCAGTATGTGAGGGAGGGGGGCAGATGGAAAGGTGAACCGGGACCAGGGTCCATGGCTGAAGAGGCCGTGTGATGTAGCGTTCAGGAGTTTGACGTCATTTTCTGCAGACAATATGTAATGAGACACGAAATGCTACTCTCACCATTCTTGGGAAGTCAACAAAAATTTAAGTTTTTAAAAATCAGTGTTATAGGACAGCCTTCCCAACATTTTTACAAAAGCATGAATTTGCTAAGCAATAAATAAACGATCACTTCTATTAAATCTTTATTAAATACACATTACGTGCTGAGTACTGGGCCCAACCCAGGCGATAAGATAAGGGGTGGTGGAGAAATAGCCCCGCCTCAGGAGTTCACATCCTCGCTGGGAGAAGAGGCTGATGCACCAGCTGACAGTAAATTCTCTAGTTTAAATTATGTGGGTGTCCCAGAGCAGGTGGGGGACAGAGAGAACCATGAGAATGTTCAACAGGAAAGGTCTGAAGGACTCAAGGGCTCCGGTGCGTGGCTCTGGGGAAGTGATAGTTGAGCTCAAATCTGATGAAGACGTGGGTCGCATAGATGGGTGGATGTGGGTGTTGTGGGCGATTGTGGGGGAGTTCTTGAAGCAGAGTGTAAAGTTTCAAGGGTGTGCTGGCTGGACTGAGAGCCACCCTCTTCCCTGTCTCCTCTTTTCTCCTTCTTTCTTTTTCCATATCCCCTTTCACACCCTTATTTTGAGAAAATTGTAACCTCACGTGCGGTTATAAGAAATAACACAGAGATTCCGGTTGTTATACCTGGTTCTCTCACCTGGTTCTCCCCATCTCATATCTTGTTTAATTCCAGTAAAGCATCACGATCAGGAAACTGAGAATACACTGATTCTCTGCCCCTCCCATTTTTTTTTAAAGGAGAATAAAACTGAACATATAAATAGTAAAAACAATCACTTCATTATCAAAGAACCGCAGCATCAAGAGTAGCTAGTTTTCCTTCCTCAGACAAATCTTTAGGTCTCTCTGAGCAGAAGTCCGTATGTGCACAACGTACCCATGTATGTATGTAAATAAGGAAAAATGATACACATGCTTATATATTGTTTTATAGAATACTAAATTGTCTAACTCAAATTTGGAATTGTTACATTATTAACTAACAAAAGATGACTTGTCTCTCTTTAAGAAGAAAAAAAAGCCCTAACTCTAGCTTTTAATAGAGTATCTGCAATAGGATATTAAGGTAAAAGTATTTGGGATTGGGAGCTTCTAATAATTATGTTGAAGAACTCCCTTGGTTTTGAGAAAAAAGTGGGCAGGAGTATTTTTTCCTTTTTATTTAGGCCCAGTTCGGCCCTGGAACACTCATCATTTTATAACAATTGCATGTACCATTCCTCTACCATCATTCTATTAGAGTCTTGCTTCTCTCAGGATTTTTGAAATAGATTTCAAGGAAGTAGAAGTCAATGCAATGCCTATTCTAAAACACCAACACATTTTGCTTCTTGCTTCAGGGTCAGATTCCAAGTAAAGATTCTGTCCTGTGATATAGGTAGTCATATTTTCTGTCAGGAAGAAAAGATTGAAAAAGAGGAAGCAAAATGGAGATGTGAACTGATGCCCAGGAAAGCTACAGGATATTTATAAGGATCAAAAGTAATGTGAGTTTTAATAACGCACAAACAATGCACACAAGTACTCTAACCAGAGCCGTGGTTATTTAGTACCAAGAGATGTTACTCACCAGGTGAGGTCCTTTACCAATAGCCTGACCAACATCTATGACAAAAATATGAACTATGCATCATTCAGGGCCATTTTCCAGGTGTAAAAACCACATCTTAAGGGAAGAATGTAATTGGCTGGAAAGTCACAGAGAGTAAGAGAAAGAAGTAGTGAGTCAGACTTAGGTTGGTACAGCTCAAAACCGACTGATCTTTCCACCACATCGCCTTATGTTTACAGTTGATTTTTTAGATGACACATGGCTGAGGACAAAGGGAATATATCACTTGGTGATCTGAGATAAAATCAAAGACCTCTAAGGTTGAATTGAAGCCGACTGATAATGAGACTTGCTTTGAGACAAAATGAGGATCTTTTGGTAACTTTTTGATCCTTAAATGTTAACTATGGATTTTTGTCCTTTCTCAGGTGGTTGAAAACTGCATGGATTTTGAAATAAAAATCTTACTTATAGATTCCCTTGGGCAGTTGTGAATGGTAAAATATGGGGACTTCCCTTACTGGCTCACATCTATCCTTCAGGAGAACGACACTCCCTATCATTACGCTTGACTCTGAAGAATGGTAGCCTTGAAGATTTTCCTCTCTTCCCATGGTTTATTGAATCTGAACATGGCCCCCACCCTCTACGTTTACTTACATTCTTTGCAACAACTTCTTGAGGTAAATTCTAATATTACTCCATTTACAGATGAAAAAACTCAGAGGGATGAGGAACTGACCTAGGGTCGCTCGAATAAGGAGTCACATATCAGGGACTGGACACCAGGTCAGACTGTGCTAAAAGGAGCTAGCTAATGAGGACTTTGAAACTAATCATGGCAAAAGATCCTCTCGAACATCTACTTTTCTAGATAAAACGCCCCAGACCAGATCTTCTTCATCTTTTCCTGGTTGGATGGCTATCAAATAGCCTTTCCAGCCCTCTCAAACAATGCGAGCCTTAGACTTCAGTTCATGTTTATGCCAAGGACATATGTAATGGTACCCCTAACGTGTACAGACAATCCTCATTATTCACACATTCCATATTTCCTAAAATTTATTTGTAACTCCAAAATCAGTCCTTGCAGTCCTTTTGTGGTCATCCGTGGACAAGTGTGAAGCAGCAAAATACTTGAGTTTCTTGATGCACGTGTTCCCGGTAAGGTCAAATAAGGCGATGCTCTGCCTCTTTATTTCAGCTCATACTGTAAACATTGTCCCTTTCACAGTCTATTTGCTTTCATTTTTCACATTTTTGTGCTTTTTTTACTGGTGATTTTGCTGTTTAAAATGTCCCCTAGGCATATAACTGAAGTGCTGTCTAGAGTTCCTGAGAGCAAAAATACTAGATTAGCTTCACTCAGGCCTGAGTTATCACGCAGTTTTCTGTGAATTCAATGTTATTGAATCAACAGTGTATGTTAAATAGCCTGATGGTTATGTATTAATCAGTTGATGAAAACATGACCAGAGGCTCGCAGGAACCTAAACTGTATTTCCCCAGGAGCAGTTGTTCAGTATTCACTAATTCAGCATTCATGATGACTTTAGACAACATAACTACCAAGAATAATGGGAATCAACTGTGTATACAAAAACTTCTCATTGCTACAGTACCTATAAAATAAGAAGTGACAGAAAAAAAATCTTTGGATAATAGGATACTATTAAATTATGACTTATCCATACAATGAAGTTATATACAGCCATGAAAACTAAGTGCTCAAGATAACTAAAAATTATCTTTCCCCAGGTAGAATGGCCAAAATTAACAAGGCAGTAAACAACAAGTGTTGGAGAGGTTGTGGAGAAAGGAGAACCCTCTTACGCTGTTGGTGGGAATGCAAGTTGGTGCAGCCACTTTGGAAAACGGTGTGGAGATTCCTTAAGAAATTAAAAATAGATCTTCCTTATGACCCTGCAATTGCACTACTGTGTATCTACTTCAAAGATACTGATGTAATGAAAAGGAGGGCCATCTGTACCCCAATGTTCATAGCAGCAATGGCCACAATCACCAAACTATAGAAAGAGCCAAGATGCCCGTCAACAGACAAATAGATAAAGAAGATATTGTCCATATATACAATGGAATATTATATCTCCATCAGAAAGGATGAATACCCAATTTTTGTATCAACATGGACAAGACTGGAGGAGATTATGCTGAGTGAAATAAGTCAAGCAGAGAGAGTCAATTGTCATACGGTTTCACTTACTTGTGGAGCATAAGGAACAACATAAAGGACATTAGGAAAAGAAAAAGAAGAGTTAATGGGGGAAATCAGAGGCAGAGATGAACCATGAGAGACTGTGGACTCTAAGAAACAAACCGAGGGTTTTGGAGGTGAGGGGGTGGGGAGATAGCTGAGCCTGGTGGTGGGTATTAAGGAGGGCATGTATTGCATGGAGCACTGGGTGTGGTGCATAAACACTGAATCTTGGAACACTGAAAAAATAAAAATAAAACAAAAATAAAAATAAATTAAAAAATTATCTTTGTGTAATGCAAATGGAAGGGATGGGAGCAGAGTATTCATCTATGTAAATCCCATGTTTCAGAATTTATATAATTGGTATCTAGCTCTAAATGTACACACATTTGGATATCATCCCTTTATCTATAGCATTATTTGCAAATATCTTCTCCCATTCCGTGGGTTGTCTCTTCTCAAACTCAACATACAAAAAACAAATAAGTCAAAAAATTGGCAGAAGACATGAATGACACTTCCCTAAAAAAGACATACAAATGACTAACAAACACATGAAAAAATGTTTAACATCATTAGCCACGGTTAAATTCAAATAAAAACCACATTGAGATACCACCTTATATTAGTTAGAATGGCAAAAATTGACAAGACAAGAAACAAAAAATGTTGGAGAGGTTGTGGAAAAAGGGGAACCCTCTTACACTGTTGGTAAGAATCAGTCACTTTGGAAAACAGCATGGAGATTCCTCAAAAAGCTAAGAATAGAGCTACCCTATGACCCAGAAATTTCACTACTGGGTATTTACCCCAAAGATACAGATGTAGTGAAGAGAAGAGCCACATCCACCCCAATGCTCATAGCAGCAATGTCCACAATAGTCAAAATGTGGAAGGAGCTGAGATGCCTTTCAACAGAGAAGATGGGGTCCAGATATACACTGGAATACTACGCAGCCATCAGAAAGGATGAATACCTAACAATTGCATTGACATGGATGGAACTAGAGGAGATTATGCTGAGTGAAATAAGTTAAACAGAGAAAGACAATTATCATATGGTTTCAATTATTTGTGGAACATAAGGAAAAGGATGGAAAACATTAGGAGAAGGAAGGAAAAATGAAGGGAGGGAGGATAAGAGGGGGAGATGAACCATGAGAGACTATGGACTCTGGGAATCAAACTTGTGGTTTTAGAGGGGAGCAGGGTGGCAGAATGGGTGAACCCGGTGAGGGATATTAAATAAGGCAACGTATTGCATGGAGCACTGGGTGTTATATATAAACAATGAATCATGGAACACTACATCAAACATTAATGATGTACTGTATTGTGACTGACATAACATAATATAAAATTATTAAAAAGAGAATTAGTAAAAAAAAACTTTAAAAGATAATAGTAACAAGTATTGGTAACATCAGCTTGTAAGGACTCCAACAATTTTTTTAAAAATGAAGGTTGAGCCACCACATTAATAGCTATGAAATCTGGGGTGCCTGGGTAGCTCAGTCATTAAGTGTCCACTCTTGGTTTCGGCTCAGATCATGATCTCAGGGTAGTGGGATCAAGCCCTGGTTTGGGCTCCATACTCGGGTGGGAGTCTGCTTGAAGATTCTTTCCCTCTGTTCCCCAACCCAAATTGTGTGCACATACGCACACGCATTCTCTTTCTCTCTCTCAAAAATACATAAATGATCTTTTAAAAAATGTAAAAAAATAAATGCATATACACGAAACCCAACTTGAAAGGAAAATTTCATGGTGGTCATCTTTGTGTAATGTCCTTGTGGATGTTATGAAGTGTCTTCTTTATAATTTTTAGTATTTTTAAGTTGATTATGCTATATGTATTTAACTTATAATCACAAATGGTTAAAATTGTTTTACCTTTTGATACTCACACATTGTTTATAAATGGCTCTAACCCTTTTGGAATAACAGACAGATACATCAGGCATCAAAAAATATTGGCCTGTTAATTTATACTTTAAGGAAATAAATTGAATTTTTTAAAAATTAGGTGCATAATGAAGTTTATTACACTTATATTTTATTCAAGAAATGCATCTGAAGCAAATTAATGGACAAGACAGACAGTGGTATGAGTCAGGAATATTGCAACATGAACACAATGAGATAACATGTAGCTATTGTGTACTGTGTATTTATGAAATAGTTAATTAGCACTTACTATGGGTTAGGGATATAACAGTGAGTAAGAAAACGAGACATTAAGGAACTTCTGTTTCTCCAGAAGGAAAGAGCTATTGAAGGCACACACAAAACACCAATCAGTGTTGAGAAGGATGGCCCTTTTGTGGTTAAAGAGTGAGTATTGACCAAGTGAGGGAGTGGGGATACTTAGATATATCCCCAAGGAACATGTGAGTAAGCTAAGATGTGATATTTATTATGACTCTGAAGACAGATGGATGGAAGATCTATAAATAAAAATAAGACTTGTACTATAATTATAATATGTAAATATACATGTGTAGACACAGATAGAAAGGAATTTGCAAAAAAAATGCAAGCAGGTCTATTAGGATGGTGAGAGAGTGGGCAGTTGCTTTTTTCTTAAAATTAGTTTTCATGTTCTTACAGTATTTTTGTAGTTAAAATTTTTAAATGCAGTCATTTATTACATATTTATTTGACCCAATTATGCTTTTACATATTCAAAAATCACAAATTTATATTCAAAATAATATTTTAATAGTGTGAGATGGTTTATATGTTACTATCTCTCCATATAAATGTTGTATCTTAGGGTTTCAAATAAATATATGTTCACTCTCAGAGCAATTGTTCCAGGTTAAAACGTTCTTATTCCTTCCCCTATCATCAATCAAATGTTCATGTTTTTTGTTTTTTTTCTTTCCAACTTCCCTTCTATTCATGGTTATATTTGCTTCTCATATCAGAGTTAAAGACTGAAAATATATCAGTGGCATAATAAGGTTAAACCTGACTCTATTTGATTCCTCTCCACTAAAAGAATCAAACGCTTTTATTAAAAAGAAAATAAGAAATACGCATCACACTGCTCGTCCAGTCATAACAGATTGATACAGTCAGCACCTTGCCCAGACTTTACGTTTTGTGGTCTGGGTCCCTTCCCCAGTGGAACACAGCAGTGGTGGAGAAGACAAAGGGCTTGCAAAGGTCATACAAAACCCAATAAAACAAAGGGCTGGTAAAGTTCATATAAAACCCACTTGCAGGATGAGTTTCTATTCCAGTGTTCTGGAAAGAGACATCAAGTTCACTTGTACCAAACACTGCTCCCATATAGGAGTCTGGGGTAAGGAGAGCTTAGAGTGGAACCCTTACCCCTAAGCATAAGCTGGGTAAATTAATGCATTTCAAGCCTAGACAAACTACTCTTCTTTGTGGAAACAAGGCTATCCGGCAAGGGTTCCATCTAGGCAGCTCCCCTATTCTGACCACAGTGCTGAGCCTGTGTCTCCTCCTGGACAATGGAACGTCTACACAGAGTATGATGCAGGCCACCGACCACTTTTTCATCATCTGCAGAGCTGTAACTTCTCTGAGACCTGACCAGACAATTCAAGACTAAATCAAACTTCCAAGGATGTGAAGGAAAGAGCACTGGTTTATGGCAAACCCTATGATGGACCATCTCACCATCTCCTTCTTCTCTAATTTCTTCTCTCTCCTCTCCCTCTGCTTGCCCCACCTCCTCCTTTTCCTTCCTTCCTCCATCTTGGTCCTCCCCAACTCTGTCTTTTTTTTTTTTTTTTAATTTTATTTATTTATTTGACAGAGAGAGAGGTCACAAGTAGGCAGAGAAGCAGGCAGAAAGAGAGGGAGAAATAGGCTCCCCACTGAGCAGAGAGCCCGATGCGGGGCTCGATCCCAGGACCCTGAGATCATGACTTGAGCCGAAGGCAGAGACTTAAACCACTGAGCTACCCAGGCGCCCCTGTCTTTGTTTTTGATTTTGTCTCACAAGAAAGGACCTTTCTTTCGGTTCCTCTGCTGATTCTCTGCAGCCATTCCATTCCCTCCTTTCAGCCTCAGTATCAATCCTTTCTTGGCCCATCTCTTTAAATGGGAAAACTGGTAACATGGCATTAAAATGTCTGCTACTGATGGGTCTACTGTATGGGAAACCCCACTCCCACAATACAACAGGTGCCAACCCTCATCACACACACATACACACACACACACACACACACACACACACACACACACAACCAAAGCACTGAGCTAAACCCATAGGTTTGAAGGCGTTATTGGACTATTCCCTGGTTCCGCACAGCTTCATTTTGAAGAAGGAGCTATTATCCTTCCCCTTAGGAAGCTATTATTCTTCCCCTTAGAAGTGAGTGAATGGAATTAAGAATGTAGCCCAAGTTGGTCTATGTTTGGGGTCAGGGGAAGGCAGAAAAAGGGACACTTACAAGGGACTCAAGATGTTTCCCCAGAGATTTCAGGGCACCGTGCAAGTGCTCTCCCTTAGAGAGATTTTCTCTGGCCTTAAAGCAGGGTCTCTATGCTGTTCTCTTAATTCATTATCCTGCCTATTTCTTTTCTGGAACTTACCACACATAAAACTTAACTTTTGTGTTCAAGTTAAATGTATATTTAATTTGTTTGCTTGTTTACATTCTGCCCCTACCATCTCTGAGAATGCAAGCTCCCAGAGGGGAGAACAGGTGTCAAATCTGTGGTGTACCATTTAATCCCCAGTTCCCAGGGAAGTGCTGCTGCCTGGGATATGTTTGAAAAACATTTGTTGAATAAGCACATGATTACATAAATGAAACTAATTTTTTGAGTATACCCTATGTGGTGCTAGAATGAAGGCTTCCAAAGTTAAAGACAAACAATTTTTTTAAAAAAGCAAACACATGACCTGAGACTTAATGATCTAAGCCAGCATGAGCCATGCATAACATATTTAAATGATATGAAAGAAGAAACATTAGTAAAAATAATGACTGAAAAATATTTTTATAGGATGACGTTTTAAAAAAGCAAAAATAAATCTGCGGACCAATTTTAGCAAGATGCTTTATTTAACCCCACATATCCAAATTACTATTAATTCAATACATGGTCAATATCAAGGAATTACTGATGAGTTCTTCGCTTTGTTTGGAGTGTGTATTTGAAACTCAGGGTGTGTTTGACATGGAAGCGACCTCCAGCTGGCCCACTTCAGGTGCCCCTTTGCTACACATGGCTGTGGCTCCTGGGGTGGACAGCACAGCGGCTCTAGCAAAATCTTTTCATTTTTGACATCAGGACCCTGAGCCAAAGAGGGCTAGGGACTGACCCATGGCCAGGCCACATGGAGTCTGTTCTGATGAGAGGCCACAGCTCTGAGTTCTCATTCCTCATGTTGGGTACGACGCACCTCTCTGGAGTCCCTGCTGAGTCGCAACTGCCAGAACCGGCTCTTTGCCTGAGCTGCCTAGGTTGGGACCAAGACCTCCTTGTAGCTGTGCAAACCTTGAGTAAGTTATTTACTCCGCCGGGACTCAGTTTCCCAGAGGTTAGAGAGGATTCTTCATAGTGACCCAGAATCAAGTTATCCTAAACATTATAATGGATAAACCACGTCAGGGGATAAGTTACATCTCCTGAAAAGATGTGTTTAAGTCCCTACCCCCAGGATCTCAGAACTTCTTGAAAAATCAGGTCACTGAAGATATAATCATTAAAGTGAGGTTATACGAGAGTAGGGTACATCCTGCCATTCAATATGATTTATGTTCTTAGGAAAAGACAGAAGACAGAGACAGGGACACGCAGGGAGAGCTTGTGTGACCAGAGAGGAGAGGCAGAGATTGGAGTGAGGTACCCATAAGCCAAGGATTGCTGCTCACCACCAGAAGCTAGAAGAGGCAAGGGAAGATTCTTCTTAGAGTCCCAGTGGGGACACAACTCTGCCGACACTTGGGTTGCAGACTTTTGGCCTTCAGGACTGTGAGAGAAGAGATTTCTGTGATTTCAAGCCACCCAGGGGGTAGCAATTTGCTACAGCATCCTTCAGAAATGAATACACCTATAAATGATTTGCCAGATAAAATACAGGATGCCCAGTTAAACTCTAATTTCAGAAAACAAAAACAAAAACAAAATCTAAGTATGTCCCATGCAGCATTTGAAACATACTTATACCTAGTTAGTGCCCCGAGTTTCTATTTTCTAAATCTGGCAATCCTACCCATCAACCATTTCACAGTGTGCCAGCCACAGCTTTATGAGGAGAGGAAATATATGGATATACACATGCTCTGTGTGCAGGAGATATATATATATATATCCTATAGACATTCTAATTTTTTTAGGTATTCACGAATGGATGTTGCAATATTCGCTTTAGCACTGAGTGAAATCAGAACACCAACACAATCTGACAAATAAAAATGAAATCCAATTGCCACATAACTAAGGGCTCATGGAGCAGCTCTCTGATTCCTCGGGGCTCTGCGAGGTCCAATTTCATCACAAGTGGGCTGCTCCACGTGCATGCCCGAGCACGGTGTGGGGGCTGCATGTCTGGGCAGGCCCCGCTGCCTTGGAAAACCACTGTGTCCCAACAGCCCGTCCCTCCAGCACTGCTAGAATGTGCCCTTCCCAAAGGCTCCCATTCGCTCCTCCCGCTGGACTTGCAGCCTGGCTGTGACACACTCTGTCAATTTTAATGGCCAAGCAGATGTTATCAATTTCTGGGAGATGCACCCATCATTCTTTCAGTGGCATGAATGGGGGACTGTTTCCTTTTCCGTCCCCTCCTTCTCCATCCCTTCCCGCCCCCCAGCTGTGGGCTTCCTGCCATTCATCCAGAGATGGCTGCTCTTCCCACAAGACTGTGGGGGACTTTGGGCTGACATGATCTTCGCAGGCGGAGATAAACCAGGCTGAATATTTATGATCCTGCTTTTCGGGAAGAGCAGATTCTGGGTGTGCTGGGTTCAGGAAGTTGACAAAAAAAGAGGGAAAAAATGAAGACACAGATGTTTCTGGGATGTGCGCGTGTTTGTGCATGTGCGTTACAAATAACTACTTAATTTTGTAGATTCGAGATTCTTTCCTGGGCTTGATAAATCCTAGTATTAATGGACAATCAGCCCTGCCGATAGTTATTGAGAACATGCTACATATCTGTACTAGATGTTGGTGATCCAGGAGTGAACAAGAAAGATTAACCTGCTCTTCATGAAACTGTCCTAGCACTGGAAGGAGACAGAGAAAAGGAAGGCAAATAGTTAAGCGCTTTAAAAGTTGTCTATAGTAATTCCTGGGGAGGAAACGCCTACAATGAAGAGACTGATGGGAGCAGGGACATCTACTCTAGGAAGGGATCCCTGAAGAGGTGGCATTAAAAGGACTCCTCCCCCAAAGAATAAGGAAATAGTCACGGGAAGTCAGTGGTGAGCCACAGATGATTTTTCTAAAGGATGTCAAGCCTTGTTTCAGAACTTCACTCTAGAAGCCTCTGAAAGAGCTGGGGTTTGTAAGAGAATCATGCTCTAAGCCATCCATTGCATGGGATGAGTACCCTTCTCCTTTCTGCATCTAGAACGTTCTGGAACTTGCTCATTTTAGTGCCTGGGAGCAGGTGGCATGACATAAGTGTGGGCTTCTCTTCCCTTCTTTTCTCTTTTCCTACATGATCTACTTAACCCAAACGACAGTGGCAGAAACCTGCCAAAACTCATATCCCAGGTTTCCCAGAGGAAGCAAAACTATTGTGGGACCCCAAAAGCCATTTGAGGACCAGAAGAGGAAACACACCACACACAGAGCACTTCATGTCTTCACACCACAGTCTAACTCTCAGTAACAAACATGCCAGTCCCTCTGTTCTGGACACAAAATGCACTGTCCACGCTGCCTTAGCCATGGGGAGAGATGGGGTTCCCATGGCCAGAAAATTTGCTCTCTGGGGTTGTGTCCCACCACCTTCCTGTCCCACCACCCATGCACATCTCTGAGGGTCCATTCATGACCCTGACTTCACCATAAAGGGCTCCAATGGCACCAGATGTTCCTCAGCCCCTTGGCAAACTTCTGTTACCTTCCAAACACACCATGTTGTAGATTTACATATTCCGACACAATTCTGATGGACAGAGGCATTCACACTAAGAAACTCACTTGCAAAACTAACTGCTTTACACTTTTATCACAATGGATCGTAATTGCCTGATTGCTTCTCTTGCCTATTACTTGACTACACGCTTCAGAGAACTGAGTCTTATTTATTTTGGTCCACTTTGTGTTGTTGCTGCCTGGCAATAGCTCTCCGTTGAACAAATAAATAAAACTAAAAAACAAACAAATGAACTCAAAACCACATAGGCACAGCCAATATATGAACTCACAAGTAAATCCCCAACTCATGGGCATTCCTGATCATACTCCGATGCACACTGACACACAAACCACACATGTGAGTTACACATGTGCGTATCTATCTCTTTCTATCTCTCAAGTTGTTCGGCTCATCCTTCAACATCCCTGCATCTCTCTGCACGTAGATAATTCTGCATAATTCCAGGTTCCTGGCTGGCTTGCTATGGCGGCGTCCTGGGATAGAACAGATAAAGGAGACTATACGAGGGATTTTAGAGCCTTCTTCTCTTCAAAGCTCACTGCTGGCACCCAAGCCCAGGTGCTCCACAGGGGTGAACATGGTTCATGTGCCTGATTCTGAGGCCTCTCCTGTATGAGTCAGAACTTGACATCAGCCATCAGGGGAGACTAATCTATTTAATGCACTCTCTGCGCTGGGGTCCCAGATGGTGAAGAGGCCAAAGATGTCAGACTGTGTGTGGTCTTTAAATAGCCCTTGATGTTTGTCACAAGAGTTGAGCCCAGGGCCTGGATCCATTCCAGTTGGTAATTGATAATTCCAACTGGTAATTACGTGCTCTGGGTAGTTTCGGTTGGCATTCTGCACATCCTGTCCTCAAATGGTGAGAGGTGTTCCCGGGTTTCATGCCAGAGGTGGCTCCATTTCAAGCCCCATAAAGTTTCTAAATACCTTTGGAATGCTGCAGGATGAAAGATGCTATCCTCGTTAAACACATGGGCTTCTCAAAAGAAAACCTATTACTCTCTGATAATGACAATTTTTTTCTGGTCCTTATGTTCCTTGTTAAAGGAAAATGTCAATTAATAAAGAACACACACGTAACCCTTCCCAGGAATTAACTAATTATGTCAACCAATGTCCTAGGGGGCCAAACAAGTAATCTGCTTGCAAATTATTGTATTCTTCAGAATATATAGAGATAGTCTAGATTGCCTTGATACTTTTCTTCTTCATCCCCCCCCCAACCCTTTTTTGATATCTAATTACTAAACACCCATGGATTGAGTCTGCTTATCTTTTCCTGGCATATATCTCCATTTAAGAAGACACAGGCCTATTTCTACCCTCAGTAGAAGGAACACTGGCCAGGGATTTATGACAGGGCAACACCAGGAATAAAATCAGAGTCTTCCTTTTACTATTATCTCAAAGGAATTCCAAAGTCAAATTCAGTTAAAGACGTAAGATGCTGATCACTGAGGTGAGCAAGTTCAAGACTCAGGTGACGTGCAAGAGCCTTACTTGGAGTGGCCTTTCCCCACAAATGTCCTTATTTCCTGAAAAGGCATCTAGGTCTGCAATGAACACATTACTCAAGACATTACCTACATATTCAGTTCTCTGTTGCTGTGAAGCAAATTATCCCCAAAATGCAGTGCCTTAAAAGAACAGCCCTTCATTACTTCTCTGTCTGTGGGTTGACTGGGCTCATCTGGGAGGATCTGGGGCTGGTCCTACCAAGGGTCCCTCCTGTAGTTGCGGTCAGCTGGTGGCTGGGGCTGCACTCATCTGAGGACAGGGTCATGGGATGGCTCTTCCCTTCTGCAGGCTGTTTCTTTCCATGTGTCCTCACCAAGTGGTCTTCGCCCTGTGGTCTCTCCAACTGAGCAGCTGGACTTCTCAAGGCTCCCAGGAGTGCACATTTCAAGAAGTAAGAAGCAGAAGCTGTCAGTCTTCTTAAAGCCTGGACTGGAACCAACACTGCCTTGCTTCCTCTGCGTCCCATAGCTCAAGAGGAGTGTGGACCAGCCCAGATTCAGCATGGAAGGGACTACACCAGGGGTTGAGAGCCAGAACACGTGGCTCACTGGGGGCCACCTTCGGAAAACAGCTGCCGCCCGTTATTGTCTCTCTTGTCAGCCTCCGCCAAAGGCTGCTGGTTACACTTGACCGTAGATTCTTCATCTCATGCTCACCACACTGACACCTGGTATACTGTCTCTTCTCTGGTCTCTTCCTTTATTTCGTTTCACATTTTGGGTTTTGATTTCCTGCTTTCCCTTTGTAGCATCGACACTGGCCTTTCTCCTGTGTTCGATTTCACTGACAGCTCGTAAGGACTTCTTTTCCCTTCACTTGAAATCTGACAGGGATTCTGTCCAACTTCAAGTCAAGTATTGTTAAACAAAACAAAAAAAAAATTGAGAAATGGTATATATAACATGATTCTGTTAAGAAATATAAATGCGGGGGCATCTGGGTGGCTCAGTGGGTTAAAGCCTCTGCCTTCAGCTCAGCTCATGATCTCGGGGTCCTGGGATCAAACCCCGCGTTGGGCTCTCTGCTCAGTGGGGAGCCTGCTTCTGCTTCCCCCCAACCCCCGCCTGCCTCTCTGCCTACTTGTGATTTGTCTGTCAAATAAATAAATAAAATCTTTTTAAAAAATGTAAATGCGGGCATCTGGGTGGCTCAGTCAGCTGAGGATCTGCCTTCAGCTCAGGTCATGGCCTCAGGGTCCCGGGATCGAGGCCCATGTCAGGCTCCCTGATCAGCAGGGAGTCTGTTTCTCCCTCTCCCTCTGCCCCTCTGTCTGCCTGCGTTCTCCATCTCTGTCTCTCTCTCAAATAAATAAATAAAATCTTAAAAAAAAGAAATGTAAATGAACAATTGCATATGCTTATGTAAGTTTGCATATACATATAGCATAAAATACATGCATAGATACACATTATAGAGCATTCCAACAGAGATTTCCTCGAGGCAATATATGGACATTGAGAAAGAAAGGGGTAGCAGGTAACTTTTTTTTTATCTTATACTTTTCTGGATATTAAAAAAAATTTCCACTCAGTCTGTATTTCTTTTATAATACAAAGTTAATTTAAAAGTTAAATCTAATTTTAGGAAACATTTGATGAACTCTTAATAGGAATAAGATCTCATTCTCGGACTAGTGATTTTAAAAAGTGATAAGACATAGTCTTTTTCTTCCCCTTCTTCTCCTTCTCTTTCTGCTCCTCCTCCTTCTTCTTCTCCTCCCCTTCCTCCTCCCCCTCCCCCTCCTCCTCCTTCTTCTAAGAAATCCTCAGTTAATGTGGCCATTCAGAAACACACACACAGAGATACACACACATACACACATAGGCTGCACACACCACACACCCATCATTAAAACATCATTAAGGAGCAGCATTCAATATACATCAAACAAGGGCCAAAGCCTGCACAATGTTTATAAAATCCAAACTGGTGCTGAGATGTTAATTTCTCAATTTTAAAATCAAAAGAGCATGACCAAGCTCTGCTTCATCCCTTTCACCCTGGTGTTCAGGATGAAGACTCTTCCTCTGGCATATTGATGCCAGACTCTGGCTCACTTCACCAGGCAGGCACTGGCTGAGAGCAGCCCAGGTAGGAACCACCCTCTGCGCTCAGGTGTGTCTCTGGCCCATCGACTGCCAATTTCCCAGAATGCCCCTCTCTCCAAGTGGGCAGGATGCAGCCCAGGGGTCATTCCCAGATCACACATATTTCTGAGAACATGCTCTTTCTTGAAATGGTGATGTAATGTGGAGGAGAGTTTCAGCGCTGATCAATGGCAGCGAGGACTCTGTCAGGATGTACAGTAATTTGACTCAGCTCAATAAATTGAGCTTCTGGGGCAGGAAAAAGACCCCCAGGTTCTAAAAATGCTTGTACAAAGAATCCTGTGCACTTCCGTCCCCTCTGCCTGGCCCTCTCCCCTTAAAGCACCCCTCTCTCGCTATTACTAAGACTCACACCGGTGGGATGGATCTTGGTGGAAACATATTGGGCATATTGAAAAGCCCATTGATTTGTAGCCTTCGCTGAGCCTCCCATTCTGTCTGATGGGAGCTCTGAGCGCCTGCGAGCACATGCTCTTCGTCTACCTGCTAGAGGCCCCATCATCAAGCGTCACTCTTGAACCCCTCAAGGCAGAAGTGGTGTTAGAGAGCATCTTTCCAGTGGTTGTGAGTCGGCCCCAAGGACTGGTGGGTCAGAGTGAGGCCTTCTTAAACAGGAGAGACTGGAGGCGGCAGACGTGGGCCATTTGTCTGAGCTAACACACTGCGCATGTTCTGTTTGCTACAACCCCAGAGGTCAGTTCTGTCCACAGCCCCATGTTTCAGAAGACAAAACTAAGGCTCTGAGATAGTAAGTCAAACAGCCCGAGACTTTAAATAAAGTCTGAGTGTTTATTTAAACCAGCCAGAAAATCTCTATTTTTATCCATTCCCACGTATGATTTTGTTTGAACACAAGACTCTTTGGGCAAAATCAAAAACGTTTTGAAACCTCTGAACTAGCCTATCCACCCATTCTTTCTATTATAAAGACAAAGGTCCTAAAACTTAGAGAAACCGACTGCTGCGCAAATCATCACGGCCACTAAGCAGTAGGGAGAGATGAAGCTAAAACGCCGGCCCGTAATAATTATATTATCAGCCACTACTTATTGAAGGTGTATTGTGTGTTGGGTGCCATACTTCTCACATATGCTCTGGTCCCATCCTTGGAACACAACAAAACCGAGGCAATGCCACACCTCTCCAGTGGGATTACCAAGAGTATTAAATGAGAAGGGGGCACTTCTTAACTCTGGTGTGTTTCTAGATTTGGGTATCTCTTTTTTTTAATTTTTTCAGTGACCCAAAATTCATTGTTTATGCGCCATACCCAGTGCTCCATGCAATCCGTGCCCTCCTTAATACCCACCATCAGGTTCACCCAACCCCCCCATCTGCCTCCCCTCCAAAACCCTCAGTTTGTTTGTCAAGAGTCCGCAGTCTGTCATGGTTCGTGGGTATCTCTTGCTGTAAGATCAGCTAAGACCAGAGAACTTCCTATGCGCACAAACTGACATGAATCTTATTTTCATGTGGCATCTAGAAATAAACTCTCATCTGGTACGCATATTTAACTTTGCACTCAGTGTGTGTGTGGGGGGGGCGCGCACAATGAGTAAGTACATATGCTAAAGTGGTGACTTTCCTTTTCCTCCAAGAAACTCGAATTGTTCGTGAAACCTTTAATAGAGATTAAATAGCTGATAATCAGCTTTTACCATGTTATTGACGCTTTCGACATTTGTCTTAGCGATCTTCTGCGTCTGAAGTGGTGTGCAGACAGCAGGATCCATTCCTTTGCCTTGTCACAGGAAAATTCTACCCAGGCCTTAGGGGCAAGGGATGAGGTCATTGTAGCTCACGGCCTTACCCCCTCTGCATCTGCCCCGTAGCTTCCTTAGAAACACCACTTACGAAACAGCGGCAAGATGGTCTAGTGTCTTCACATATGGTCGCTCCACCATTACTAGCTCCTGGGTGGCCTGACACATAGTGGTGGTCAGGGAAGAACACAGTCCAGTTCAAAGAACACGGATAATACCAGCATCTGCTATCTTTGGGGTCTGGGGTCAAAGATTCAGCCTCATAGGTTGTCTCTTTCTCGTCTGTAAAATCAGAACAACAGCAGACCCCCTTCCCAGGGCCAGGCTGGTGTTAAGTGTCATGGGAGCCCCTTAAGTGTTGCAGCCTTCCCTTAGACGGAGGATCTCAAGATGCACCTGTCTCACCCGCTGTTTTAGCTGCACCCAGGAACTTGTCAGAAAGGCAAATTCTCAGTTGCTTCCCCTGGTCCAGTGCATCAGCAACCCTGGGCAGGGGAAAGACCCAGCAATTTGAGTTTTCTGATGCATATTCAAATCTGAGAACCTCTTCCTTACGCTATTGCCCCCTTTGCAGCTCAAAGGCCTAGCCCTGGCTGAAAGAAAGTTCTCTCCAGTGCCTCTGAGTCTGCATCTGCTCTTCTCATGGGACACCATCCCATGTCTGTTCTATGCTCCCTTCCGCTCCCTGGAGACCTCCTAGTCAGCTTGGAATCTTTACTTAGAAGTCACTTTATCCAGGGAGCAGTGCCTGGACTGCCTGGATGGATCCGATGTTCCTGAGCCCTCCGTATTTCTCGTCCGCATGTACCAGATCACATAAGGTCTGTGGGTTTAAATGACCTGTTTCCCTAATCCAACTGTTAAGATTCCTATGGGAAGGGCTCTTGTCTGAGTGGTCCCCAGTAATGAGTAGGTGCTCAATAAATGAAGCAATGGGGCACCTGAGTGGCTCAGTGGGTTAAGCCTCTGCCTTTGGTTCGGGTCATGATCTCAGGGTCCTGGGATCAAGCCCCACATCGGGCTCTCTGCTCAGCAGGGAGCCTGCTTCCTCCTCTCTCTCTGCCTGCCTCCCTGTTACTCGTGATCTCTCTCTCTATCAAATAAATAAATCTTAAAAAAATAAATAAAATAAATGAAGCAATAGTTACTAACATTCAACCCCAAGGGGCCATCCTCTTTGTTGCTCTCAAGACTGCCCTCCTCCATCAGCCTTCTGAGAGGTCCCAAGGACACATGCTTCTGTCCTCCCCTAGCTCCCTGCTAGGGAGGATCTGCTAGAGATGTGGCCCAGGGAAACAGTCTCTGGATCATACAGACAAACTCCCTCTAACTGGGGTGGGGTTGTTTCAGTTATCTGAAGGCCGTGCCCAGCCCAGAGTCTGCATATCAGAAGAATGGAACCAATTTATGAAATACATTTTTATATATTTTTCTATTAGCACAGAGTGGACAGTCAGTAAATGGATGCTGATCTGGTGAAAAATAATGATGAGACAACACGGTGTCTAAAAGTCCGGCAAAGCCTGTTATTAATCATTGACCTTCTCACAGGGGAAAGGGAACCAGTTTGAAGGGAAGAGACACTTGTACTATGCCTTTTTAAACTGGAACAAAAAGGAGAAAAATTAAAATCTACGTGTAACCAAAAAGGGTCAGGGGAATAAAGTAAAAGGTAAAAAGAAGAAAACATGACATTGGGTAAATTCTTCAAATTAACGCAAAAAGCTATTTACTGGATTCATAGTAGGAGAATGCCATGGAAGACATACTATGTGCAAGTCCCAGTGTGCCTGCCCATGCGGACAGCAAGGTTTAGGGAAAGACTGACCTATTACAAGAAATTTCAGTAAGAGCTCACAGGCTGTTTTAAACTGTTGGGACAGAGAAAGCAGTCTGGGAAGGCTTCCTGGAAGAGGAAGAACATTCTGTACAGAGCTAACCATGAGAACAAAGCAGGGAGACATGAAACATGCAGATGAGAAAGCTCTTCTCTACAGGAAAGTCCCTAAGTGCGAGCAGTTCTGTGAGAGGTGACAGGCTGGATAGGGGTCACAGGAGGCCTGTACTCCAGAATGGCCCATCTTTGAGGGCTCCTCATCTCTCATGGCCTAAGCTCCGAAAAAAGCTCCTGTTTTAAGCCCAAGCCAGCACTTCTCAAACATCTATCAGAATTCAATGGAAGGCTTATTAAAATGCAGATTTCTGGGCCCCACTCCTAAAGTTTCTAATTCAGTGGGTCTGGGGCAAGACCTGAGAATTTCATCTCTATAAAGTTTCTAGGTGATGCTGATGCTATTCCCCAGGTAGACATCGAGTCCCAGTTGAGAATGTTGGATCAAGCAAGGATTATAAGACATTGCCCATTGGTCCCTAAATCCTTGGCACAGGCTTCGGGAACACTCGGAAAGCCAAACCACTCCCCGGTCTGACTCTGGCCTGCCAAAGTCAGGAGCCCTATGGCAGAGGCCCACCCTGCACCCTGCAGAGTCTCCCAGACCCAAGAACTCACACATGGCTGAAAAGATTGCTGGGACCTTGCAATGTACGTCTAGATCCCTGAGACTTGGCTCTCGTTGAAACGAACTCTGCTGCATTAATTATTCCATCCAGCGAGGGACTCAGAGGAATCGCGGTGGCTAATTACAAAGCCTCTGGCCCAGAACCAGATTCTAGATTGGGCAGCTCTGGGTTCTGATTGTGGCATTCCCTCCAATTAGCCGTGTGCGGCCTTTCATTACTGCTGATGTTAACACCTTAATCTGAGTTTCTTCATCTTTGAAGTGGGGATGAGGTTGCTTTATTGTTTTAGGTATGGGTGCCCGGTTGCTGCTTATTAAATGCTAATTAGTACATGATAAGTGCAATTAGAGGGTCGGAGCTCTCGGCTAAAACCCTCCCAGCAACTAAGCTGGCCACTCCAAGGAAAACCAGTTCCCCAGCTCCAGGAGAATAATTGGGAAGTGAAACGAGTCTTAGAGAATGGTCATCAACCAAGGCAAGTTCCAGTTGTTGAGATTTTATACCTTTTTCCATTTCACATGTTCTGTAGATCTTATTTCTTCCATTCCCCTGCCCCGCCCAGACAATGAGTGGGTACCTCAAAGGCATGCCTGGTGCCTGCTATGAGGAATGGGGACCCTCGCTCATGAAGACGAGGGGCTGCCTGTCTGGCTTGTTGGGTTCTGTTGCACATGGATGGGAGAAGTCCAGAGGAGCCTGGTTGCAGGTGTTGCTCTGCTGCTGAAGGACCTGGAGAGGGTTGAGCACCTTCCCTGGGGAGCACAAGAAGGATTCTGCTCCCCCTCTCCAGGTTACATATAGAAATGAGAATATACAGAATTCATCTGTCTGTGTCTGACTTATTTCATTCAGTGTAATGTTCTCCAGATTCATTCGTGTTGTTGCCAATCCCAGGATTTCTTCCTTCCTTCCTTTCTTTCTTTCTTTTTTTTTTTTTTTTTACATCTGAATAATATTCTGGGTGCCTATGTGTGATATTTTCTTTATCCATTCATGCATGATACAAATTTTCAGTTATAATTTTTTTTTTTCAGTTTTAAGGTGATTAAGTTCCGGGGATCAAATATACAGCATGGTGATCACAGTTAACAATACAGTATTATATGTTTGAAATTTGCCAAGAAAGTAGACTTTAAGTGTCTCATCACACACCCACAGCACACACACATGGCATCTATTGAGGTGACTGATGTGTTAATTAGCTTGACTGTGATAATCATTTCACAATATACGTGTACATCTTACACGTGGTGTATGTATAACCTTACACACTATATGATTTTTTACTTGTCTATTTTACCTAAGTGAAGCTGGTGGGGGGAAGGCTTCTGTTACTCTGGGTTTAAGAATTCATTTGAAGCAGAGAAGGAATAGATGAGCCTCTTCCCCCTTTTTGCCCCCTTGGAAGACAGACACAGGCAAAAAGGGTACCCCTCTCCCAGCGTGCTTTCCCTTAAGCTTCACTGATGGTTCTGTCCTGTGGTTACCCTGGCTGCAAGAGGCTCTGGGAGAGCAAGCCTTTCCCAACTGGTGAGTACAGTGCTGTTCTGGGTGTGACTGGAGTCTCCTGAGCAGAGAGAAAGGAGAGGATGGGTTTGGGTAAGTTCTGCCCACATCCATCCAATCGCTGAGTCTGGAAACATGCAGCATCAGGAAATCCTTTCTCTGCCACTTACTAGATGCTCAGCTTGGGCAATTTCGACCTTTCCAGCTTTGTTATCTATATAATTGGGGTAATAATCCCCCCAAGGCTTCTGAAGGGTTAAATGATAGGAAACACCCAGGACGGTCTGCGGTACCTAGCATGTGAGAGTAACTATTATAACTACTAATGGGAATGGCGATATTCCTCCTTAAATCCCCTGGCTCTCACTCAGCCCCTCTTTGTGATGCTATGCCATTTTCCCAGAGCCCTTCCAGAAACCCAGGCAGACGCCCTAGTCCCTGTTGTTAGCAAGCACACAGCCCCTCGATTCCCTCCTGCAAGCTGGACTTCGTTCACTTCTGTGCACAGCACATCCTGGAAGTGTGTGGACGTTGTAACCACAGCTCGGTTTGACCTTTAAGCTCCAGGAGCATAAAAACCTCCCAGTGTCTTGTTTTTCACGGTTAGAGTCCACACTGCCAGCTCCCCCTCACATGGGGCTGGCTCAGGGCCAGTCTACTGTCCCAGAACTACGAAGGACAGAGACTAATGACCCCAAATTGATATGTAACTTGCCCTAATATTGACCCTGGCCCTGTGGTTAGTGATTCCCATCGCAGGGTAAATGATTGGACTGTTCCGGCTTTTACCCCGTTTGACTCTTCCACTATTTTGAACAACGACAAAGGAATCTCGATTCGTCGTATGATACAGTTAAGAGTCCTGCTCTTAACTAATCTTGAGTGGGTATGGCAGCCAACTTTGCAACTACAACTGAACCGACCAGAAGGCTACGGTGGTCTTTCAATAAATATGGGACAAGGAGGAGCCCCTCCCCATTGGAGATGTATCTGTGTTAGGTGTCCAAGTAAGTAATAACACTAAGAACTAATAAACAATCAGCTGAATGGTCAAGAATCACCTGGTGTGCTAAAATGTGAGACTAGATGCAATGATTGCTTCCTCACACACCAAGTTCCACTTATCTGCTAACCTCGGAACCAGGCACTCGCCACCTTATAAGGCGGAAACAACATGGTTCCTGCCCTATGTGGGGATTCAGGCTGCGATTAGCTGCTGTGGCATAGGGTTGGGAGGGCATACTAATTATGACTAGTGGGAATAGCACACCTTCCAGGAGGGAACGGAGTGCCTGCTCCGTGGCACGTGTTTAGGATGCATTACAGGTCTAGCTAGCATGACCGTTAGGACCTCTTCAAATAGGTTCTGTCACAACCCTCCTTTGTGGATGAGGTAAATGAAGTTTAAGTAATCTGTGCAAGGTCACGCAGGGTGAGAATCAGGGGTAGGAATCCCACTCCAGCTGAGTACAGACCCACACCCTTAACACCAGAGCTAGGCTGTTTAGAGTCAAATCCCATCTATCCCTCTTGCTGGCTTTGCAACCTTGGGAGGGCTCTCTGGACTCAGTTTCCTAATCTGTAAAATGGGCTTTATAATATGACTTACTTCACGGGACACTGGTGAAGAGTAAGTGAGGTGGCCCAAGCCAAATGCTGGGGACCATTCACACATGCAAATACTGGAACCTTCTCTGTACCACCTGACCATCTGTAGGGGCAGACCTCTCACCTAACTGGAGAGGTCAGAGCTGTGCTCAGGTGTGGAAGGTGACTAAGGGTTACCCAGGTGGGGAAGGGAAGAGAGTCCTGCAAGCAAAGGAAATGGTTTTTCCAAAGGAACCAAAGGCCGGAAGGCATAGAGTCTGGGGGCGCTCACCAGCAGTCAGGTATGACCCGAAGTCAGTAGTGTGGATGGAGGGGGGTGGAGAAGAGAAGCAGGAGGAAGCAGGACTCTGGAGGGCTCTGCGGAGAAGTCAGAGCTTTTTCCAAAGGCCCTGGGGGGATGTTAAAGGGTGTGAAGCAAGGGAGTGACTCATTCACCCCAGAAGAAGAGATGATTCTAGAATCTACCTCTAGGACTTTAAGTCCTACTGTAGCCCATGCTGGAGAGAAGGAGAATGACTTCTTGTTGCCTAAAGAAAGCCCATTTTCTCCTGACCTTCCTCTGGGGCTGGCCTGAGCAGGCAACCCTGGTGCTCTGCTGGCTGCTTTCCAACTCACTGCTGCTTGCCTTTCACGGGGCTCCCCAGCCCCACACAGAGGGCTCACTGCGACTGCAGCAAAGACGGTTGGCTTTCTCATTACCTTGTGATCTGTGGGCGAGGGCTGCAACCTTCTGGAAGCAGCTCACAATCAGGGCACCCTGCCAGGGAACGATGTGGCCCTAAGCCCTTCCTTGGTTTTTGGATACCCTGGGCTCTGACCTCTATCTGAAGGGGCTCAGGCTCAAACATGGGGTTCTTCAGTGTCCACAATAGCCAAACTATGGAAAGAACCTAGATGTCCATCAACAGAGGAATGGATAAAGAAGACGTGGTATATATGTGTGTGTACACACACACACACACACACACACACACACACACACACACACAATGGAATACTATGCAGCCACCAACCCCCCCAATTTTGCCATTTGCAATGACATGGTTGGAACTAGAGGGTATCATGCTAAGAGAAATAAGTCAATCAGAGAAAGACAATTATCATATGATTTCCCTGATTTGAGGAATTTGAGAGGCAGGGTGGGGGTTTCTGGGGGGAAGGGAGGGGAAAATGAAACAAGATGGGACCAGGGAAGGAGACAAACCATAAGAGACTCTTAATCTCAGGAAACAAACTGAGGGCTGCTGGCAGTGGGGGGAGTGGGTGATGGATGTTGGGGAGGGTACGTGCTGTGGTGAGTGCTGTGAATTGTGTGGGACTGATGATTCACAGACCTGTACCCCTGAAACAAATAATACATTATATGCTAATAAAAAAATAAAATTTTTTAAAAATATGGAGCTCTTACTTATAAAACAGGGAGCCATGGGTTTGAAAATCTCCCTGCCTGTGTCTATCAGGACCGGGATCCTCAGGGGACCAGTTTGAGTCTGAAGGACTGGATCAGTGGCTTGGTCCACGGGGACCTTGGCGTTAGTTCTGTTCTCAGGCAAGTGCCCCCGAGGTACAGAGTATGGAAAATGGAACTCTTGGTAGGCCCTGGGCCGCCCAAGGGAAGAGAGCCGGCCTCCACATTTTCCCAGATCCGTGTGGGCAGCTACAAAGGAGCTTTTGAGGATAAACAAATACAGAATTGAGAAAATAAGGAAGGAGCCGGTATGTGAAGAATGCGAATATTTAGAAAATGCTGGGGGGTGAAGACAGCAGGCCGTTCTGTTGTAGGTTACATGTCTGATGGCCTGGGACGGGGAACCGCAAAAAAGGGGAAGAAAAAAAAAAGAAGGAGAGAAAAACATCTTGGTGGAGACAAGGTTCCTCCAGGGTGGGTTGTTTCCCACAGGCAAAAATGATGTGAAAGCAAATGACTTTGAGGGAACAGCGTGGAGGCCGCACCATTTCACATCCCGGTCAGTACAGCGGTAGGAAGACGCCACTGTCCACCGCTCTCACGGCATCAGAGTTCATTTTAATTGTTTATTATTGCTACTCTTGTTATACTTGTTTTTATTATTTATTTCTTGGCAGAGAGATTCAAGGGGGGCTTGAATCCGTCGGTTTCTGGAGAAAGCCAGCATGGTAGCACAGAGATGCTCGCTGAACATTCCAGAGACGCATTAGTGGGGAAACTCAGGGGTGACATCAAGGAAGGGCCCGGTTATCACACTTCCAGCTCCTGCAGAGAATGGCGAACAGCACGGAACTAATTGTTTACGCACTCAACCTTAAACTGGCAAATATCCTGATCCTTCACTGAACGCGTCCTAGGCCCCCTTTCTTGCATCTTGCCTCAAATCACTTTGTTCTTTTATCCACTTACGCATTCGACAAACACATTCGTACATCTAATAATCAGTAAACTTTACTATTGTGGCCCGGTTTTCTTCCATGAAATTTTCAGGTGCTATCTCATTATTTTTCATACTGTAAGGCAGGTGCGGTCACCATTACCCCCATTTTAAAGATGGTAAAATCGACAGGGTGCCAGCTTTCTAATGTCATGACAGTAAGTTACCATGGGCTTGGTTTCAAGCAGCACAGATTTCTTATCTGGTGGTTCTGGAGGTCAGAAGTCCAACAAGTTCTCACTGGGCTAAAACGCAGGTATGGACAGGGCCGCACTCCTTTCAGGACATTTTGGGGAGAATCTATTTCCTTGATTGTTCCAGCCTCTAGACTTGTGTCTCCCTCATCCTCAGAGCCTGCAACAGCAGGTTCAAATCTTCACCATAGAGCATCGCTGTCACACTGACTTCTTTTCTTCCTCTCATTTCTAATCGTAAGGACCCTTGTGATGGCATTGAGCCCACCTGGATAATCTAGGATAAATCCTAATGTAAAGTCAGCCAGTTAGCAATCTTAATTCATTCTGCAACCTGGATCCCCTCATGCAATTCATTTTGTTGTTGTTGTTTAAAGATTTTATTTATTTATTTGACAGACAGAGATCACAAGTAGGCAGAGAGACAGGCAGAGAGAGAGGAAGGGAAGCAGGGTCCCGGCTAAGCAGAGAGCCCGACGCAGGACTCGATCCCAGGACCCTGGGATCATGACCTGAGCCGAAAGCAGAGGCTTTAACCCCCTGAGCCACCCAGGCACCCCTCGCTTGCAATTTAAAGTAACCTATTTGCAGGTCCTGGGGTTTGGGATGTGGCCACAATTTAAGGGGATCATTCATGTTCCCAGGGCCAGGGAGTGGCAGGCCTTGCTTTGCAGGCTTGGTGGTATGGCTCAGTCTGCTTTTTACCTCTCCTCACTTCTTGTGTGTCAGTGACTCTGCTGGGGGCTGGGGACACATCACTATAAACTATTCTCTTTCTGACCTTGTGGCTTTTGTGTTCCTGTGGTTTTCTTGGAGCCAAGTCTCATGCCCCGTGGACAAGAAAAGTCTGAGGCACTAAAGGATGGAGATAAGCTTTGAGCCACAGGGAGCAGGAAGAAGTCAGACTTAGCTGAGCAAACTGAGTCCACACGTGGAGATACAGGAGGGGTGGGTGAGGAGGTGGGCCCTGAAGGTAGATTGGAAAAAAAAGAATGAAAGACATAATTCGACATAATTAGGCACCGGGGACTCCTCCAAGGCCAGTCCCTCTCCCTTACTTTGATTATGTATTGACCTGGGCGCAGTTTGATTGCTGGTATTCTTGTGTTTACGCACTCTGTCCATGCCCACCTTTGCCCACACGTGTTTGAGCTGCCCTGGGCCATGTGGCACTGTGGACACACACATTCCTGTGGCTCTGGATATGTCCAGGCCTGAGCGGCTGCCTGACCAACCACTTGAGTGCTGCTATCTGGCACACTTCACCTGGGGGTGCTGGGGGCTCCATTACCATGGCCGAAGGGGAAGAGATGAAGTTGGCCTCTGAAGCCTGCTCCTGACCAGCACTGATCACTAACGCACCATTTGGAATCAGAGGATCTGAACTGGAGCCCGATCTCTGCCAGGCATCCGCCGAATGACCTCGCCCTCCCTGAGTGGGTTTCTGCAAAGGTGAAAATGGGTCTCATAATAATACCTCTAAGGAGGTGTTGCAGAGATGAGTTAAGATGAACATGAATGCGCTTGGTGACTGTAAGACATATGTGAGGAAGAGGCGTTCTTAAATCCACACTCGCCCATGTGGTAAGGGGCTCTCCTGGGCACCTGTGAGAGATCCAGCTAATCTACGGAGATTGGACTCTAGGAATAAGAGGAACTACGTTTTAACAAACCATTCAGACGCTTGACAAATGAAATTTGTCGACTTGGGACACCAAACCTATATTTGAGCACAATTGAAAAGTTTTCATTTAATTTGTCTTTGGAACCTGTGATATAATCTTTTGAAAGTCCTCCGTGAAGACAAATCTCCATCGTGGAAAGTAGAGTTCTTGACTTTTTTTTCTTTAAACAACAACCAAAAAAAGCTAAAAGACATCCACTGCCAAATCTTATTAATAAGGAGGAGATAATAGTTTGGGGCCAAATGTCAGATTTTTCCTGAATGCTGTGAACTGGCCGACAGAGACATTCCCAAGGAATAGCTTTCAGATCATTTGTGCACAGGCAACATTGTTGGAATCACAGGAGAGCTTCTGGAGAGAAAACACGTAGCTGGAAATGTCGGACATGGCCAGGTTGTAGGACGGCTAATTATGCTCACTTATCACAGCAGAATTTTTGCACGAAGGATCCTCCCCCCCACTCAAACCCAAGAAAATGCAGAGCTTTCTATATCTTATATTCTGAGTCCAGGCAATAATCTAGCTTTTGTATGTAAGAATGAGGTTTTGTGAATCCGCCTCCTGATTTCTAACGTGGCTCCAACACCTTTTAGCTGGATGACCTTGGGATATTCCTGAACTTCATTACTTCATTTTATTCATTTACCCAGCTGTTCTCAACTGGGAGTGATTTTGCACCCCCTCCCCAGGGGTCATCAGACAATGCCTGGGGACATTACTGGCTGTCACATCTCGGGTGGGAGACGTGGAATGTGCTACAGGCATGTAGCTGGTAGAGGCCAGGGATGCGGCTAAAAATCTTACAATGCACCAGGCAGCATCCATGACGCAGAATATCTGATCCCTCATGTCCACAGTGTCTAAACTGAAACACCGGGTACTAAATAAAAGTACTAAGTAACAGTACCGATCTCCCAGGGCTGCTATGAAGACTGAATGAGGTAAAGTATGGAAAATGTTTACCATGTTGCCTAGTGTGAGTTGGGATACAATCAATGCTAATTATATTCACGAATGCGAATGGAAGAGGTATATTGACGAGCATGTTCAACCTGTTGGAATGCCCCCCATCCTCCTCCTATGTTCTTTGCACCCTTACCCCGACTCTGAAAAGCACTACTTTGATGGCCACATCTGGTGTGCATCTTCGCAGATGGCTTTGGAGATAGAAAAGTGGACATTTGTGCAGGTCAGTGGATGGAGGGATTCTCTATGTCCTTGAAAACTCATTCCTGTCCCACCACTCAAATTCTCCATTCCGGGATGAAGGCCAAATACCATTAGGAGTATTACTACCTCAATTAAAACAATAGTTACCATGTATCTGGCACTTTATATACATTATTTTAATTTAATATTTCCTATAACCCAGAAATGGTATTACTATTGCCCAGATGGCTGAGGCTCAGAAAATATTAAGTACCTTGGCCAAAATTAAATGGCTAGAAAGAGGCACCAGCCAGATTTAATCTCACATTCATTTTACTTGTGTCGAACACGCTGTGGTTCCCTGAGCCTAGGAAAAGACACACTGAGGAAACTGTGGCACTCTGGCCATTGGACAAGCATTCTGAGCTAAAAGTACCTGCTCCTTTCCTGAAGAAATTCTCTGTGCATCTCTCTAGCTCTCTACCACTAAGGAGAGCTGTTAGCTGCCTAATTAAACATATTTGTTTCGGGCATGGAGATGGTCTTAAAACGTGAAAACCTCTAAGTATTTGTAATCTGTCTTTCAAATGGTATTAAACATTCATTTTCTAGAACACAGATAGATCTCTGTTTTCCCTCTTCCCAAGCAACAGAATCTATGTTTTCACAATCCATAATTCAAATCCAATCTTGGAAGAAATGTTAAAATGATAAACATGTTACTTGTGATATGTGGCTGTTTAATGATGATGGTATTGAGCAAGGAAATTAGACCCATGTCAGATGTGGTTTTGAAGGAGATGCTGGCAGGAGGGAGAGACTTGCAAAGAGATTTTTCTTCCTGGGAAGAGCATGCTGCTTGTGTACCTCTCTTCCCGAAGTTTCTTAAAAACACATCGGCCTTTTAGCCTCCTCTCTGACTCATGTTTCAGAAGTGTGTTGATCTGTTTGTTTTAAGATTTCTCTTGCTAAATGGAATCATAATGGGTTATTCCTTGAATTTAAGCTTTTGTTATCATCGTTAACTTTTCATTGTGGTCATGATGGAAGTATTGGCAGGGCAAAACGGGGTTGGTTTTCTTAATATCTGCTTTCTGAACATTCTCTCAGATCTCATATTCTAAAAGGCAATATGAATGAATCAGAAAAGGAATAGATGAATGAGTGGCCTAAATTTGTCCTTCTGTCCATAAAAATAAATTCATGGACTCATCTCCATACCAACAGCTAGACTTCCCAGATTTGTCCTTCAATATTTTATTTTTGTCTTACGTGTAGTCAGCAGATCAACATTGTCAGCATCACCTGGGAGCTACTCAGAGATGCAGGATCTATGCTCCACCCCAAACTAGTGGACCAAGACCTGGGTGTCTCGGAAGAGCTTCTGGTGACTCATGCACATTAGTACCGAAAGAGCACAGAGTGCAGTCCCTTTTTCAAGGATATGTGACCAGTCGCAGTATCAGCCTTAGACTTCCTCCCTGTTGAAAAGGACGTGGGGCAATAAGTTTCATTCAAGTCCTAAGATTATTGACTTAATAACCACTAAGTACCTTTTCCGTACCAGGATCCATACAAGGCATTTAGGAGCATCCTTCATGCATCGTCCCTGTCCCCAGGTGCTCTTCCATACACAGGAGACAGACAGTGAGCAGTGCTCTTGAGTACGATGTTTGACAATGTTCTGTAGCCATATACGGCAACCACTAGCCACACCGGAAATGTGGCTGGTGCAATCAAGGAACTGCATTTTAATTTTACTCAATTTTCATTAATTTATATTTAACTAACCATGTGTGGCTCATGGCTGCCACGTTGGATAACGCAGCTGTAGAAGAGGCCAGTGTGGTAATGGGCGTGCGAAGAGAATCTGTGGGCGCAGTGAGGGGAGGGGAGATTTCCCAGCCTGGGAGGGAGAAAGGGCATTTGGAGGAGGAGGGTCAAAAGCAGTCCTGGCATATCTTGGTTCATGTTGGATTGGCCCTTAAATTTGGGATGACACAGAGAAGACTCAGGGACCAGTCTTTTGGGAGGTTTAAAGTCCATCATATTCCGTCCACCTGCCTTCTCCCTGGCTTCCACCCCATCCTTACTCAGAGTTGGGGTCATCTTTGCTTTGCGTCGTACAAGCTTCTTAAAATCCTGCATTCTTCTTCTGCTGCTGAATTCCTTTTCATCCTTTAAGAGAACAATCAAAGCCCATCTGGAGATTCCTGGCCAATGGCACGTCTATGGGGCTCCCTTCTCCCACTGGGCCTTCTTGAACCCTACCTGGGAAGGAGCGAGCACGCCCAAGAAGGCCTGGGGTCAGTGTTCTGCAGACCGGGGCTGGAATCCCAGTTTAGCTTTGTAACCTTGGGCAAGTACTCAAACTTCTCTAAACTTCTGTTTCTGTATCTGTGCTACAGAGGTAAAAAGAAAAAGAAAGCATGTGCTCCCAAGGAGGTTGTGATTTAAATTCTCTTGGCACAGTGCCGGGTATGCTGTGAGCCCTCAAAAACTATTTGCTATTGGTACTGTTATCAGTATATCCTTGATATTGCTATATCATTAATGCCTAATTACAAAACTATGTGGTATAACCCCCCCCCAAATCTTTTCATGACTCCTTTCTATGCAACAAAGTGCCTGGCCCTGTAGCTGTTTTGAGAATGTTTACTGAATGCATGTGTAAACTAATGAGCGAATGAGCACATGGACGCATGGATGGTGAGAGGGAAAAATGCCTGACTGGCCCATGGACATGTCCAGCGACAATAGTGATTTCCCTCAAGGCCAAGAGCATTTGAATGTGTCCATCACTTGAGGAGGTGGTCTCAGGCTTACTCTTCTTCATTTTAAAGCCCTACACTAAATGCCCTCCCCTCACCTATGACCTGATGAGAAGGACTTCCAAGAATAAATACTTCTTCATTCTAGAGCATAAGATAATGCCAGGGGAAAAAAATGACAGAATGATTTTAAGAGAACATAACTTCACAATCCACACAGAGCTACCGTTGCTGGAGTACTTCCTTCCAGGATTTTTTCTGTGTACATTTTTTTTTACTAATCTGTGATTACAATGTATTTTTAATGTTGGCTCCATGTCTTTAAAATAAAAAAAAATATGACACACAACACCCGGTTGGCAACTATTTGAAGCACTTTGGAGCCATCACACACTGCTAGGAGAAGTAGAAATTGGTACACTCGCATAGAAAATTGCTCGGTGGTCTCTGTAAAAGCTGGGTAAATGCATCTCCAATGGTCCAGCAAAGCTACTTTTCGGTACATACCCAACAGAAATGTGTACATATGATCACTGAAAGAAGCCTTTTCGAGAATAATCATAGCCACACCTATCCATGATGGATAAAATTGGAAACACCCCAAAAGGTCATTAGCAGTGGAATGAACAATTAAGAAGTATAGTGACACAATGGAATGGGGGTCAGGAAACTACAAGTCTGCACAACAATGTGGATGAAGGCTACAAACAAAACAGGAAAGAAAAGGACAAACAAATAAAGAAACGACTACTCCGTTTATTGAGTTTAAAGACAGGCAAAACTGAGTGAAAGTCTTAGCAGGCATTACCCCCGGTGGGGGAGCAGTAATGATAGGAACAGGTTACAGGCAGGGCTTCTGGAGTGCTAGGATTTCTTTTTCTCCATCCAGGTACACGTTATACGGGTGTGTTCATTTCGTGAAAATTCAGTGAACTATATGCTTATGATTTGTGCACTTGTCTGTGTATTTGTTATACTTCGATAAAGCTTACTTTAAAAAATCTGCCATAGTATTTTTGGTCAACTGCTTTTGTAAACTCATGTTAGTGGCTGCAAAATGTTCCATTTAGTGGATGTGCTGCGATTTCTCTCTTCTCCAGATTGTGACCCTGTTTGGTAATGCTTTGATGACTATCTTTGTATGTGCTCGGAAATGCGGGTTAAGGCTTATGTCCTCAGGATCCATCCCAGTAAGTGAAAGGAGAGGGTTTTGAGGCTCTCGATGCTATTCCACATCGCACACAGAGGACAGCTTTGGTTGTCAATCTCGTTGCTGGTTGATTTGTTTGCATGAAATAAGTTCACACCGTCAGGGTTCTGAGCAATTTGGACTTTCGAAGTATTGGCTGGGCATGAAGATTTGATCATATCCCCACTAACTGTGGGCTTTCTCAAGGAAAAAAAAATATTTCTTCAAGGAAAAACATTCTAAGTGAGAATTCATGGTTCTCACTTTGAATTCTGTTTCCACGGGGATGGCTTTTCCAGCATCCTGCAAGAAGGCTCCTATTCTTCGGGACTCAATTTCCCAACCCAAGGAAAAGCCAAACGCAGCCTGCTACGTGCACAGGGTGCTGAGAAGCAGAGATTCCCGTGCAGAACACAGGCAATTTCATGCACAGAATGGGTATTTTGCTCCGTTTGCTGAGCTGAAATCAAGGTGCACGCCGGAGACCTGACAGCTCTTTGCTCTCGCAGCACAAACGTGCTGTGACAAGACTTGAAAACTGTTTTGAAAGATCTGCTTAGTTTTCCAAAAAGAATTGTCAGCTCCCAGCTAGTGGGAGGCTGGCTGCTGAGGTGGGGAAGTAACCAAAAAGATAAGTAAGCATCCAAATCCAAATCCACTCTTCACGTGAATGCCAGGCAGATCCAGGCGCGTGGGGCTGAAGATACACGGTGGCTGCAACGCGCCAAGAGCCAATCTGACCAGGCGAGGCTTAAAACCAGAAATAGCAGGAACTGATTTAAGACACTCCCTCTCACATCCCGCTCACCCTAGGATGAGCTTGGGACCCCAGTGATCGGCGCTGGAGGACGGAGACAGATGTCTCAATCACTCTTCTTAAACGGAGAGAAAATCTGAGCAAAAATCTTTGGGATTCTCGAGGCAACTGGATTTCACTTCTGGTCTTAGGGAGGAGACGAAGATTCTTTCTGAGCTCCTTTGAGGTTTTGCAAGAAGTAAAAGAGGGGAACTTCTCTTGGAGTGACTTTCCTGGTTAATGTCTGATCTGCATCGCACATTCACGGCCGTGGACCCCTGGGCTGTGGCACTTCTGGCAAAGAACAGTGAATCACGCTAAAATATGTTTTTGTTATTGTTATAAATCAGTTCTTACTGTGAAGAAGATGGTAGAGCAAACTCTCAAAAGAGCTGATTTGAAAGACAGAGCTAGTGATCTGGCTATTGCCTGGGTGGTCTAGCTAGATAAAAGGCAGGGGTCTGCAGGACGCATGCTGGAGTCTGGGGTGGGGGTGTGTGGCAGGGGAGGGAGTCGGGGGACACAGAGGGTGGTGTGGTGATCCCTTTCCTGGAGGAGATCTTCAGGGTCTGGTGAAACTCCCTCCCTCTTTCCCCCATGTGTGGAAAGGACACACCATTCAACATCTCTCAGTGGTTTCTCCCTTAAGCCAAGTTAAATGTTGGCATTTAATCTCACTTAAATCAATTTGCAAAAGGCAAGTGTACAGAAATATACATGTAAATAGAATGTAAGTGCATTTTTGCATCTGCGGTAACTAAAGGTAGCAGGACGCAAGCTATAGGCCCATCAGCGGGGCGATGGAGGACCGGGCGCTAGCGCTTCCCCGGGACGCGGCTGCTGAGGCCCTCAGAAAGAACGAAGGAGTCTCTCTCACTCTCACACAAGACGCCTCCCGTGATCTGTTAGGGGCGACAGGCAAGTGCCAGACCCAGATCACACAGACATGCTAGAAGTCTCTCCTGCAAAGGGGAGCAGAAACTTTCTCTTTCACACATTTAGTGCCACTTCCGTTTTTTAAAAAATCAAGTCACTATTTTTCCAATGAAAGAAAAAAATGTAATGAAAGTAATCTTCTGGATTGTTGTGAGGAGTTTATTTTTCTAATATGAAAGTAGCTCTTTTGGGGAGAAATTTAGAATGGGTACCTTTCGTATTACCCTGTGGCCCTAAACTCCCCAGGGAGGAGGTGCTGATTGCTCTTCAGAAGCACGGGTTTTGTTTGCTTTCTGGGGGTCTACCAATCTATGGACAACTACAGTTAAGATTATCCTTTCCTACCTTTGCTCACAGAGAGAGACTTTGCAGCTCTGCCTAGAAGGCCCGGAGGGATCTTGCTCAAGATCGTGTTACTGGACGCAGCAGAACCAATCCCCCAGTTAATACTGTCTGACCTTAAATCCCAAGACTGGCAATTGCCCCAAGTTAGTCCCATCCATTTATATCTCTCAAGTGGAGGTTATAGAATCTTACTCTGATTTGTTAGAAGAATTGGTAACTGTTCATTTTGTCTTAGGAGTGCAAGTTGGAAAATCATACTTTGTGATTTTTTTTTTAAAGATTTTATTTATTTATTTGACAGAGAGGGATCACAAGTAGGCAGAGAGGCACACAGAGAGAGAGAGAGAGGAGGAGGAAGCAGGCTCCCTGCTGAGGAGAGAGCCCAATGCGGGACTCAATCGCAGGACCCTGAGATCATGATTTGAGCCGAAGGCAGAGGCTTAACCCACTGAGCCACCCAGGCGCCCATACTTTGTGATTTTAAACTGCTCCCTAGCTATTCAACTTTGTCAAAGTTGCTTAACATCTCTGTGCTTCAGTTTTCTCAACGATAAAATAGGGATAACAATCACGTTCACCACTTAGTGTTATTGTGGAATTAAATGAACTAATATTTGCGACGTGATAGAGGCGGTTTCTGGTATATGGTAAGAACCTAATAAATGCTAACTGTGTTTATTAATAATGAGCTCATTTTATAACCCTTGGCAAATCTGATACCTCAGTTTTCTCATCTATAAAATGGGGGTGGTAACACTAATTTCTTTTTCTTTTTAAGATTTTATTCATTTATTTGAGAGAGAGAAAAAAACACACACACACAAGCAGCAGGGACGGACAGAGGAAGAGGGAGAGGGAGAACCAGATTCCCCACTCAGCAGGGAGTGGGACACGGGGCTCCATCCCAGGACTCTGGGATCATGACCTGAGCTGAAGGGAGATGTTAAACCAGCTAAGACTCCCAGGCACCCCCGTAACATCAATTTCTCAGGGTTCTCGTGATAGTCAAATGAGATGGTATACATAAAGTGCTTGACGTCAGGTAGAAGCTTAAAACATGCCAGGGGATTTTCCTCTCTGATTTTACTTAGTGGGTGACCCTCGTCATGGAGGAGTAATGAGATTTCTGTGAACTAGTTGTTGGCATTTATGAGGAGAGGATGTTCACATTGGCTAAGGGTGACCCGGAGAATTTTTTATGAGTCTGATAAACAGAGCAGCAAAGAAAACGGCCCAACATTCCTCCAGCCAAATAGTCCTGTGCTCTGAAGCATAAAGGATGAAGAGGAATAGGGCATTCAGAGAGTATTCTGGAAGCCCCTGGGAGACTGTGAGGGCAGATAGATGGGGGGAAGCAAGTCAGCATTTCACAGCCTGAAGAAAATCCTCCCAGGCCAGGGGGAAGAAACTTTGCTAATCCAACATATAACCACACAGAAAATCCAGGCATGTTTATTGTAGGAGACAACGAACACAGGTCCTTCAGTGCTAGGGATGGCCTTCTTGGGTAAGAAATACAGAAGGGAAAATCAAAAGTCCCTTAACCATAACTAAAAAGTTGAGCTTTCGGCATGCACTTCCCTGTGCGTTTTATATCTCAGGGAAGGAAAGAATACGGTATATGTTAAAGGGTAAACATTTATTCAACTCCTAAGTAAAAATACAATCTGGGGTGACTGCTTTCCGTTTAAACCATATTTTCATTGACTGGTGTAAGGAAAAACAGTGATATTTTGATATTTCTAGAATTCTTGATTTCATTGTTCTATGCTGTCTCACTTTTCGCCCTCCACCCTTCTGGCATTTTTTGATGTACCGTATAAAGTCATATTTTCGGGGACATCCACTTAGCCGTGCTGAACTATATCTTTTCTTCTTGGAAAGGCAATATAGTATAGATAGCATACAGCGGTTGTGAGTGTAGGGCTAGCGCTGTCCTTAGCTGGGCTCGATCCCTGGCCCGACCATGTACGGGCTGCGTGACCCTGGGCAGGTTGTTTGCCCTCTCTGTGCTTTTTTTCTCACCTGGAAAATGAAGATAATAATAGTATATCCCTCCTGGGTTTGTTGTGAGGATCAAGGAGGATAATGTCTGAAATGTGCTCAGGGTACTACTAGGTAGGCTGCATCTGCTCAAGATGGGATAATTATTACTTTTGTCATTGTGATTTGATCATTATTATATGACCCTAACAATCCTCTTGTGATGAAGGGGGGGGGGTATCTTACCTGTGATATCAGCTCTGCAATTAATGTGGCTATTTCTTGGCTGCCTGGTTATGGGTCTTAGTGAGATGTTGTTACTCTGTTAGTTCCCCATCTGTAAAATAGAGATGATAACACCTTGCAAGCGTCTCAAGGGGATTAAATGAGATCATGTCTGTGGAATGCCTGGCCCAGAGTAAGTATTCAGCAAATGATAGTGTCGTTATGGCTTCTTTCTAAGATACTCAGCATTTTACTCCCAGGTAAGAACATCCAATTTAGAAGTGCTTTTATTTTAGGTTGTTTTTATTTACTTTATAACTAGTGACTTCAAAAAAACTTGATTGCTTCAATACTGCAAAAAGCACGTTGGGTGATCAAGATAAATTCTGAAGCAAAGGTACATCCTGATGCCTTCCTCTGCAACGCGTGTCTACAGGTACTTAAAGTTTTTATTATTTAAAATCATATTTGCCTCATTTTACTGATAAGCTCAAATTTGTCTCTAGCATAGCTACTTGAAAGCAAGAAAATAAACACACACACACACACACACACACACACACGCACACGCAAGCCTTTAGTATACCTGTTTCTCACTGCTAAAACAGCAGCACTCAACTGTGCTTTATATATACATTAAATGCACAACGAAAGTCTGTTTGTTGAATAAACAAAATAACCTATGAAAATCCCTTGTATTATATCAAGTTTCTGTCTCTCCACTTTTCTGGCCTTCGTAGCTCCATGTTATTGAGGAGTGGTGAATTTCTTGCTACTGTCTGGAGGGGACGCAGGTGGAGCCAAGTGTGTTTTATCTCTACCAAGGGCATGAGGCCTACAGTCCACAATTGGGGGACCTAGTGTTAGCCCTGCTGTGTGACCTTGGGCAAGTCACATTCCCTATCTGAACTTCTGCCTCCTTGTCTGAAAAATGAAGGACTGGATTCAATGACCTCCTTGTACCTCCTCCTTTTTCTGCTGATGGAGAACAGGCGGCTTGACATGATGGGGACTCAGAGGCAGACTTCATTTTGGAATCTGGGGATGCTGGGAGGGTCAGACAGACCTGTGTATGAAATCTGCTTTTGCAATTAATTACCAGTCGTGTGAATGCAGACAAACTTCCTAACATTTTCGAGCCTCAGTTGTCCTCATCTATAGAACAGGAATAATCAGACTGATGATTCCAAGAGCTGTTGCCAGGATGAAGGGAGACAGCGACCCTCAGGAACTTAGCTCAGGACCTGGCATGGACAGAGCTCTCGATAAATGGTGTCCATCATTATGTGTGTCTGCTTCTCTGCTGGCCAGATCCTTCTGTATTGAAGCTAACAGTCCCAGTTCTTTTCTTCAATCCTCTCCTGGGCTAATTAAGAGCAACCTCCAGGAGGGACAATGCTGATGAAGCCAATAATATGAATTCGGTGTTTTTGGAATGTGCAATTAGGTCACTCGCTGCACACTGGCCCTTCTTCCCTTGCTGCGGAGATAGGGCATTTGATACCGGCCTGAAGATCGGTTCCTTCCTCTCTCAAAGCTGCTTTTATTGATCCCCTGATTCTAATGGGGGCAGGGGAGGAAGGATCAGTGGGGAAATGTTAGAGAAGGAGGCGGCTGGGTCCACTTGTCTTCGCCCATAGAAGCGGTGGCTGCAAAAAAGATGGGAAGGAATCCAGGATTAACTGGAGCTTCTGGCGTTTTGATCCCTCTCTCCCAATCAGTCCTAGCAGGTAGCCATTGTTTATTCTCCTCTTATCTTCCTTGATCAGAGGTCAGGCCTGTTTGCAGGGCAAAGATTAGAGAAGTGGCAGATAAGTGGCTGATATAGCTTGTAGTAAATGAATATGAGCTTCAGACCTGGTATAATTAAAAATGTATAAACTCACATTGTATTCTCCCTTAAAAGTTGACAATCACCCATTGGAATCCTTTTTGAACTGCCATCCAGCTTGCTTTTTAGTCATCTTTGCTGATAAGAAAAGGGAAGGAAACATAGGATCCAACAAAAGACACCGGGATCCGGACGAAATCAAACCTCCTGTTTCAGGGAGGGCACCCTGTAAAGCTTTCCTTGGCGTCTGCAGGGCCACCAGGAAGAAGAAGACGGCAAAGTCAACTTCATATCTACCTCTGCAGTTACCAAACTCTGAGTCAGGGTCCTGCTAACTCCAACATGCAGGCCTCATGCAGGAAGTAGGTTAAACCTACGAAACAAGCCCAGGCAGCTTCAAACGGGGAGTTATCAGCGCCGGGGCCAAGCTGCCATCAGTGGTGTGGAACCAGCATTCGCCCGGGTGCCAGAGGAAGTTGGGCTCAGCTTGGGACTTTCAGCACACTGGCCTGCAAAGGCCACCACTGCGTGCTCTTTGGGGTCTGAACTCTGCCACACAAGGAGATACGCTGAGTGTGGCCAGGTCTTGCCCGAACTGAAGGACTATCAGAATTCCAGCAAAGGGAAAGCTTCTAATTCCAGGGGTAAGGCAGGGGTGGGTAGATAGCTAAGACAGTGCTACCCTGAATGCGTTGTTGAGCTCAGTCTTTGCGGCAATGCTGCGACCAAGATCATGGAGTCATTTTCCGGATACAGAAACTGAGGCTCCTGGAAGTGTCTGGCTCTTGGTGTTGCTCGTAAATGGAGGAGCCCAGCCCTGCTCCGGCTTCTGCTCAGCCCCCACCCCTGCTCCCCTTGCAGCCTCGGAGCAGGGGCGGGTGGGCTGGGGCTGCGGCCTGGGCTGCCTGATCTGAGCCAGCTGAACAACTCTCCTCACGGCAGAGTTTCCCAAGGAGATGACAATCTTGGGCCGCGGCTCTGGCCTCACAAGGAAATCCCCTGCCTCGCCTTTCCAAGAAATTATATTGGAAAGAGTGATAAAGTAGCTTCTTCCTGGTGGTAAGAGTGTGCTCGGCACCGAAGTGGTTACCAACCATTTTGTTCAACCAGACTATTTACAAGTAGTAACAGAGTATCTGTTTCCTGTCATCTCCATCATATATCTTAAGGCGGAGAGATTGGAAGCCCATTACGGTCTGATATCTAATCAATACACACCGTATTCCTACAGCAGGAAGTAAAAGAATAGGCCCTTGGGAACCAGAGTTCAAATTACTCTGCTGTCGATTCCAGATAGCAGCTAATGATAGGCTGGCCGGGGATGGGGGATGGGGGGTGGGTGGGGTGGGGGAGAAGCGGCCATAGTTCAACGGGACAGTGAATTCGAAGATCGTGTACATATTCACATTTGCCTCTTAAGAAGGAACGACGGGCATGTTGGTGTCATGGGCTTCCTTTCTGGCTTCAAAAGCATTTGCTTTCCTTTGTGCAGTGCTAAAATAAATTTTAGACATACCCAGGCATTGCACATAAGTTAGATATGTTTGCGTATCAAATTATACATCTGGCTACCCATTCCTATTACACTAAAGGAAGGCTAATAGAAGTTAAACATACATACATATTTTAACTTTATACACATATATGTATATTATTTTAAATTTAAGAGTATTTACGAAGTGCGTCTGCTTCAACGTGCACAGTGCTGGTGACGTGCATGCAACTTCCATCAAGTTCTCCACAGTGCTGACGTCCTGGTCTTCCTCATCATGAGGAAGATGTCACTGCTCGGTCAGTGTTCAAGGTAGGTAAGCATGAGCACAGGGAGTGTAGAGGGAGTTGTCATTTAGTGAGTGGGAAAGAGGGTTGGAGTCACTGAGTTCTGCCTCTCCTACCTACTAGCTCTGCGACCCTTTGGACGTTGCATGAACTCTCTGAGCTTCAAATAGTCCACTTGTAAAATGGAAATACTACTTCTCATCTCCTGGGTTATTGTAAGGATAAAATAAAGTGAGAACGTGAATGTTTTCATCTCAGCACAGAGTCTAGAGTCATTCCTCAAAAAGGGCCAGCTGCCTTTCGATTTCTTGAAGCCAGGGAGCACCCACATGCTGTGCCAGCCTTTGCGAGACCCTGAAAAGGAATCTGGTTATGAGGCTGCGTGTGTCAGTCACAACCTCCTTCCCTACTCTGTCTGCTCTGTGAGGCTGGGGCTGGGCGCCGGGCTGTTCCTCCTGAAGCTGGTTCCACGCTGGGACTTGCCAACAGGGGGCGCTAGAGGCAGCCTGCCGTGCAAGAGCAGGAGAAGGGGTCTGTTTGCTACCTTCTCTTAGTTGGCCATTCCTGGCAGCCTGGCTTCACCTTGGCAGTGGGACTTCACCCCTGCAGCCGCTATTGACTTTGGCATTTTGAGAACTCCCACAATCCCACAAGCAGTCTCACTGAGCCCCTTTGGAGGGATGGACACCAAGAGACTTCTGGCCCTCGGCTCCGAGGGTCCCTCTCCTGAGCTACATTTGGGAATCAGCTGCTCCTCCACCAGGCCAGACATCCCTGACATCTACCATTTGTTCCCCAGCCCTGGGTGTGGTCACCACCTCCCGAGGGTTTTCTGCTGTGTGACCTCAGCGTGCCTGTTTCCGCCTGTTGAGTTTTCCAATGCCCATGCAACCAAGCTGTTTCTTCAGCTGAAACAGTGCGGTTGGTGTTTTCCTGACTGGACCTCTACTGATTCAAGGGGGTGAGGGCCAAAGGTGGTCATTTCCTTTCAAAGGAACTTCATGGTTTCTCTTACTCAGTCTGAGAGCAACTTGCTTCTTCCCCAAGGACTTGAACACAAAAGTAAACACACACACACACACACACACACACACACACACACACCCCCGTAACATGTCTGTCTCAGGCCCTCGGTCTTCTAACCACAGGCTTTCAAACTCAGATTAGAAACTTCGTCCAGTCTGTTGCCTTCATCGCCCTTTCAACAAATCCAAACTCCTAGTTAGAGTAACTGACAAAACAAAATTTCTGTGCATAATTGCGGGCTCAGGTCAGGGACTTTTCTAGTAGAAATTCCAAGTCTTAGCTCTGCTGCCCCAGAATGCCTTGTTACAGAAAAACAGTATGAAAATAATGAAGACTAGATTTGAACTCACAACTATTCCTTCCTGTATGTGAGCTTTTGTACTATCTTTAAAATGGAACGAAATGCCTTAACACATATGAGAGAGCTTGGTGCCTCGCATGCCCTAAAGTATGAAACTTCATGTAGCCCTATTAAGGCCTCAGGGTGTTGGGTATTGTGTTTCTTTACTTAATTCCTTCGATTTAGCCAAGATAGGATCGGGACTGAGAGCTTGTGGGCTTATTGTCAGTGCTTCCGCACCATGACATTTAGGACTCCTGCGTGACTTGAATGGAATGATCACTCATTGAAGAGTCAGTGTGTTTATTTCCATACCCCTGCCGCTCCCCCACAGGATGGCTCAGCACCTAATCTTCCCAGGCCATCTGCAATGCCCTCATCTCCCTCTCTACCTTACTCTGTGTTGTGCATTTCCCCTAGAATGCCTTTCCCTCCCCTGTGCTTATCCATACTCACCCACCCATTAAGACCCAAAGGTCACCCTTTAACTGGAATCTTGCAGGCTTTGACTTGAAGTTAAGATCAATCATATGCTGTCTTGTTTCAGTCTCAAATGATTCCAGGTTTATATACGTGTCTTCCCTACTCTCTAGGAACCCAGTCCCATTAAGGAAAGGGTCTATGCCTGGCATTCTCTTTTGTCCTAAAAAAGCTGAGCACAACATTTCTATCCATGGAGGGCTTCTTTGTTCTAATTTATGTGAAAATGTTCTTTCAGAAGTAAGAAGTGGAATATAGAAAACTGAAAAGGCAATCTCTAGACAAAATCACTTTTAAATTCTGAGAGTCCAAATCCTACTGTTTCCTTCTTTGTTTTGGCTGCCAGTAAGCTCCCAGAGAAGTTTTGTGCTCAGTTTGCAAAGCAATCCCCAGTCCAAACCTTAGCAGGTTTGCCACTAAAATTACAGTGCCTCCTTTCGATTCCACACCCACCATTCTCCACTCAACCCATATATTGTGCACTCATTTCATTTCCTGTATCTTGTACTTTACCTCCATTTGACACCTTTATTATTTCATTGTATCTATATTTATTATAAGCCTAATTATATTTTGAAAATGAGGGAAATATGAGGGCAAAAGGCCAAGCCCAGGATAGGGTAGATAAGATAATCAGCATGTGCATATTAATTCATGTACATAAAACTTTTGTGTTGTAAGACCTTTCTACTCTAGCATTACTTCCTCAGTGTATAACTACTTAAGTATTTTTAAAATAAAGGTTATTTTTCCCCAACATAAAATCAATTTCTCAATTTTTATTAAATAGGAAAATCCAAGAAAAAGGGAGAAGAAAGAAAAAAGATACGTTGTACAGTCTTACCATCTAAAGACAACCACAGTGAGGACCCAGAATATCTTTTCATGCTATTCTTGTACAGATGACATAAAAAAGATAATGTAATGTGCACATGTATATATATTCTGATTGTCACTATTAAAACATACATTCCTATATTTTTGCAAAACATTCACAGTTTATCATTAAATTATTAATTGTCAGAAAATACCAGAATAAAATGTAACTCCAGATTTCCATTTCTGACTAATGTTAATTAACAAAGATCAGATTTATCCTCTTAACTTAAACAATTAGAAATATGTGTGTATGCATGTATCCGTGTGTGTATGTATATGACAGCTTTACACATTGGACAACAGGCACTATAGGACTATGATTCCTGAAAAAAAAGGAAATGGATAAGGTAAACTCTATGATTTTAATAAGTTACAGACGAGTTAGTTACCAGGACAGAACATGGAAAATAATATCCTAACAGACTCAACTCAGTCCTGCTGATTAAGGAGATAGAAGTCAGAGTTCAGGAAACCCTAGGTAACTAGAATTTGTGGGACAAAGTAAGATGACAAGAGAGGTGCACAGAGAAAGAACTTGAGAAATCTGCATCAGGATGCCCTGGAGTCTTTGGCTGAGTATTAATTTGTACATAAGTGAAAGCAAGTTACTCATGAGAGCAGTAAGTAGAAAAATTCCTGGAGCTTATATAGAACCGAGAATAGTTTGTCTTCCCACCAGCCAGAGAGAAAAGATCATAATAAAATACAAGATATTAAGTAGAATTCTCAGAAGGCAATTGCCTTAGTAGTAGGGCTAATTTAGACTAAATGCTAATCATCATACAAAGCTTAAAAGTAAGCCTCAAAAAGATCCAACTAATTCTAAATAACTGAGAGCCAAAAATACAACAAAATCCAGCAATCAGCAAAATATTACAATGCTTTACATTCAATCGAAATTGTCCAGACATAGCAAAAAGCTGAAAATATGACCAAAAATCGGGAGGAAAAAAAAAATCAGTCAATAGAATCAGAATTAGAAATAACAGTTATTCTAAGACACTTCTAGATATATCCCACATGTTCAAGAAGATAAAGGGAAATAAGAGCATGACGAGTAGAGAAATGAAATATATTTTTATGAGACCCAAATGGAACTTGTAGACATGAAAACATACAATATCTGAAATGATAAATACTACGTTAAGAAGGATTAGAAGATTAGACACTACAGAAGATAAAATCAGTGATCTTACAGATAGAATGATAGAAAGTTAAAAAAAAAAAAAAGAAGACGAACGAGAAAAAACACTGAGGAAATAAACAGAAGGTCAGTAATGTCTGGTAAAAATAGAAAGTAGTCTAACATACAAGTAATTGGATTCTAAGAAGGATGTGGAAGAAGCAGAAAAAAAAATTTGATACAATAAGGTTTGAAAACGCTACAAATCTGATGAAAACTAGAAGCTGACAGACTAAAGGAGCTAAAAGAGCCACAAACAGAATAAATCCAAAGAAAATCTCACCAAGCACATCAAAATCACCCTGGTGAAATTCAAAGATACAAAGAAAATCTTAAGAACATCCAGAGAAATATTACATATTATGTGCAGAAGAACAAGGATAAGAATGACAGGAGAATCCCATTGATAATTATGTAAATCAAAATAGGAGATAATAATTTGGATTTAAAAAGATCAACAAAGAGTGATGGAAACAGTAAACATACAAGTAAACATAAATTACTTTTTCGTTTTGTTTCAAAATTCTTTAAAATATAACTGACTACTTAAAGCAAAATAACAATTTATTGTGGGATTGAGTATCTCTATAAAGGTAAAATATATGACACAAATATCAAAAAAGCTAGGAGGGGGGAATAGATGTATACTGCTGTAAGGGTCTTCTATTATATACAAAGTAATACACTATTTGGAGGCAGGCTGTACTAACTTACATATATATGTTACATATAAGCCATAACAGAGATAAAATAACATTTTAAAATACTCAATTGGTCCAAAAGAAGGATGGAAAAGAAGGGAAAAAAGAAGAAAGAACAGAATTATTAAATATAAAAATAACAAGATGATAGATTAAAACTCAAGCATATCAATTATTACATTATATGTAAATGGTCTAAACACTTCCAGTTAAAGTCAGAAATTGCCATATTGTATAAAAAAAAAAAGACCAGGGGCGCCTGGGTGGCTCAGTGGGTTAAAGCCTCTGCCTTCAGCTTGGGTCATGATCTCAGGGTCCTGGGACGAGCCCCGCATCGGGCTCTCTGCTCAGTGGGGAGCCTGCTTCCTCCTCTCTCTCTCTCTCTCTCTGCCTGCCTCTCTGCCTACTTGTGATCTCTGTCTGTCAAATAAATAAATAAAATCTGAAAAAAAAAAAAAAAAAAAAAAAAAAAAGACCAATGTATTAACCAGGGTTCTTCAGAGAAACAGAACCAATAGTGTATAGATAGAGAGATTTACTTTAAGGAATTGACTCATATGACTATGAGGCTGACAAGTCCAAAATCTTCAGGGTAGGCCAACATTCTGGAGACAAAAGGAGAAAACGATGTTGCAATCCTGAGTCTGAAGGCAAGGTGGAAGCAGAATTACTTTTCCTTGGGGAGCCTCAGTCTATTAAGGCCTTCAGCTGATTAACTGAGGCTCACTCACATTAGATAAATAAATCTGCTTTACTCATAGTCTACTGATTTAAATGTTAATCTCAACTAAAAATTACCTTTACAGGGGCACATGAGTGGTGAGCCAATTAAGCATCTGACTCTTTATTTTGGTTCTGGTCATGATCTCAGGGTCCTGAGATAGAGCCCTTTGTTGGGCTCAGTGCTCAGCAGGGAGTCTGTTTCTCTCCTTCTCCCTCTGCCCCTCCCAGTCCATGCTCTTTTTTTCTCTCTAATAAATAATAAATCTTTTCTAAAAATAAAAAATAGGGGTGCCTGGGTGCCTCAGTGGGTTAAAGCGTCTGCCTTTGGCTCAGGTCGTGATCCCCGGATCCTGGGATCAAGCCCCATATTGGGCTCTCTGCTCAGCGGGGAGACTGCTTCCCTTCCTCTCTCTCTGCCTGCCTCTCTGCCTACCTGTGATCTCTGTCTGTCAAATAAATAAATAAAATCTAAAAAAATAAGAATAAAATAAAAATAAATAAATAAATAAATAAAAGTTACCTTTAAACAACATCTAGACTAGTGTTTGACCAAACAACTTACACCTTAGCCTAGTTTAGATGACACATAAAATTAACCACCATGCTCAATTTTATGCTCTGTAAGAATCCTGCTCTAAACGGGAAAACATAGATCGGTTTAAGTGAAAAATACGGTAAAAGATATACCAAGCAAACACCAATCAAAAGAACACAGAAAAGATTATATTAATATCAAAACAAGTAATATTACCAGGAATAAAGAAGGATGTTTCATATGCTCAAGGGGTCAATTCATCAAAAGGACATATAATCCTAAATGCATGTGTACCTAAGAGAGAGCTTCAAATCCCACGAAGCAAAATATGATAAGACTGAAATGAAGAACGGACAAAACCACAATTATATTTGGAGACTTCAAGACTCCTCTTTCAGTAAATGATAGAGTTGACAGAAAATCAGTAGGAATGTGGAAGACTCGAACAATGCTAACAGCTAGGCTGACCTACTGAACATTCCATCTATTAAGAGCATAATATACATTCTTTTTCAGTGCATATGGACTAGTCAACAAGATAAATTATATTCTGGACCATGAAACAGAATTCAGTTAATTTACCATAGTTGAAATCATGTAAGATACATTCTTTGTAACAATGGAATTAAATTACTAAGTGATAACAGAAGAGTATGTGGAAAAATCCCAAGACATTTGAAAATTAAACTAAAACCTATTAAATAATTCATTGGCCAAAGAAGAAATCACATGAGGACTTAGATAATATTTTGAAATGAACGAAAATGAAAACACAGATGTCAAAGTCTGTGAGATGCAGCTTAAGCAGCACCTAGAGGGAAAATTATACCGTTAAATAATTACATCAGATGAAGAGAAAGGTCTCAAATCATTGATCTTAGCTTCCACTGTAATAAATTAGAAGAAAAGTGAATTAAAACCAAGGAAGCTGAAGCAAGGAAATAATTAAGAAAAGAGCAATCATCAACAAAAACGGATGAAGAAGATAAACGAAACAAGAAGCAGGCTCTTAGAAAAGAGATATGCGGTTGATAAATCTTCAGACTGAACATACACAAATGTGCACACACATACACACAAGAGAGAGAAGAGCGGGGAGAAAAAAGACACACATTACTAATACCAAGTATTAAAAAAAAAGATCACAATAGATTTTGCAGACATTTAAAGGACAATGAGGGAATATTATGAACAACTTCATTTCATTTCAATACATTTGATTACAGATAAAATTTGCAAATTACTTGAAAGATACCAAAACAACCAAGGTTCCTTCAAGACAAAACAGATAACCAATACGGTTTATATCTATTAAAGAAAATTAATTTATAGTTAAGAATATCAAAATCATGAAAAATATAAGGAAAATAGTGATAAACTGAATTTTTGGAGAAGATTTTATTCATTTATTTATTTATTTAACAGAGAGAGAGCACGCAAGAGCGTACAAGCAGGGGGAGCAGCTGGCAGAGGGAGATGGAAAAGCAGGCTTGGGGAGCCAGATGTGTGGTTCAATCCCAGGGCTTTGGGGCCATGACCCGAGTCGAATGCAGATATTTAACCAACAGAGCCACACAGGTGCCCCGATAAATTGAATTCTATCAAAGTTAAGACTTTTGCTATTAAAAAAAAAAACTACTAAGACTGGGAGAAAATATTTGTAAAACATCTTATAAAGAATTATATTCAGAATATCAAACTAAGTTTTGCAATTTAACAATAGAAAACCAAACAATTCTATAAAAAATTCACTTCCACAAAGAAGAGAGGCAATTGGCAAATATGCACATAAAAATTTACTCAATATCATGTTACTACAGAAATGCAAATTAAAACCACAAGAGCTACAACTACACACACACTAAAATGGCTGAAATTAAAAGCCAGATTATACCAAATATTGGTGAGAATGTGGAGCAGGTGGGGTTCTCCCATGTTTCTGGTGGGAATGAGAAATGGTAAAGATACTTTGGAAAACCATAAAGCAGTTTTTTTTAAAATAATTAAATACACACTTGTCATACCGCCCTGGAACTCTAGCCCTCGGTATTTACCAAAGTTAGGTATTTACCAAATGAAAGCTTGTTTGCAAAAAGATAGTATTCTAATGCTCATAAGAGCTTTATTTATTATAGCCTGTAACTAGGCACAACTCATGATTGTCTACATGAATAGATTGTGATCAATTCAGACAATGGAATATTACTCAGCAATAAAAAAGAACAGATTACTGTTACATTCAGTAACACGGTTAGAGCTCCTAAGCATGCTAAGTCAAGGAGGTGCTTCTATATCTTGGATACATTTGTCAAGACTCATTAATTATATTCTCAAAACTTGTGGATTTTTACTGTATGTGAATTTTGCCTCAAGAAAGCTGATTACAAAAATCATAGTTGTCTTTGACACAGAAATAAATAAAGAAGAAAAATTAAGTCCCATTATCTGCTAATATTCAATCATTAGAGAATATGTACAATGTACAATTAATGTCTCTATCCCATGCCTAGTTATGGATTTTCTAGCAAAAATACCGTATTGTATATATGTATACACATATATAATGTGCAGCTGTACACATAGCTGCATGTACATAAAATAACTGATTATTTAATAATTCATCAAGTTTATGGGCCACATTTTGTTTAATCGTATCCTAGTTATGGGAAATTTAAGTTGCCTACCATATTTCTCTATCGTAAAAGATGTGATACACATATTTGCAACATAAAAGACTTTTTTTGATATATCAGGACTTCAGTTTATTTTAACATTAGCCAAAAGAAAAATAGGTCTTTAGAGGAGTTTGGATAAAATAACCCCTTTTTTTTCCCAGAAAGATAATTGTCCAAACTACGTGGTTGCCTGGAACACAGAACTGATCAGTGACTGACTAGGGAAACAGTTCAGGTTTCCCTCTCATTTATGGGCGGTCTCCTGTCATCTATATGAAAATGATATCAGCTAACACTTAAGAAGTACTTCATGTGTCAGAAATACTTCTAATTAAATCTCTATATTAATTCCCTTGGTCTTTACATCAACCTGTGAGGTAGGTGCTTTCATTTTGTCTGTTTTGTAGATGAGGCAACTGACGCAAAGATTAAGTGTCTTGTTCCAGGTAGCACAGCTACTGAGTGAAAGAGCTGGGATTTGGGCCCATTCTAAGAAGCTTCCACCAAACTGCCTCTTGAAATGTGCTAGTCGTTTCACTAAGAAAACTTCCACATGGTGGCATTTTTAGAGGAAAATGATCCTCCTGCCAATTTTTTCCTTCTTGTTTTTCTTTCCCTCTCACTGGGCACTGAAGAAAGTTTCCACGTTACCCGGAAGACTTCGTGACAATGGGTTAAAATATAACAAGAGCTTAAATAATTAAAAGAATAATGAGCTACAGTCAAAATTTTAAGAAAAAAAAAATGATCAAGCACCAGCATCTAAAAAAAAATCCCTCTGTACTGAATTTTAAAAATGGGCAGTGTTGGAGAGAAGACATAAATCCATTGTGGGTTGAACACTGACATTCTCCTCCATCGTGATGCATCGGGATACAAATAGTGCAAATCCTCTGGTTGGAATCCGTGCCCTATTTTGTGTGCACAGCTTACGTTTTGAGTTCTGCCCTATGATACACAAAACCTGTTTCGGAGACCTCTTCCCAGGCAGGATATCTAACCACCTGCTGTGCTTTGAAAAGAACAGAGATGTTCTCAAGTGGCTGTGTGTTCATAAACTTTTTCCCCACCTCTCTCTCTGGAGCTAATCTCATTCTTTCTGTGGCTTTCCATATTTTATCTCCCAAATCTCCAGCCCAAGCCCTCCCTGAGATGGTCAGACCGATGCATCTTCTACCTTTTCATATCTCCTGATAGAAGCCTAGAATCACCTTAAATTTTATGTAAGTCAGAAAGTCCTCTTCATTTCCTTTTTACGCCCTACCCTGGGTCCGTCCTATCATTTCTATCTCCTCTCTGCCACTTTTGCTCAGGCAACAGGGAAAAGAGTGTAGTCGGACCTGACGTTTCCCCTTCCTCATATCCAAACCTAAACCCCAATGACTATGCCTACCTCTATCTTCCTTAGCTTTAATCACCCTCCGCTCTTGCCTGGACCTCTGCAATAGCCAACTGACTGACAGGCCACATCCATTGTCGGCTCTCTGCAAATCCATTCTCCCCTGGCAGCCCAAGTGATCTTTTCGAATCACAAATCTGACCATGCCATTCCACGGCTGAAACATGTCAGTGGACTCCTGTTGTTTGGAGGATAAAGTAAAAATCCATGGCATAGCCTGCATAAGCCTATTTGCTCTGGCTTCTAACCTGCCTGGTAGCCTCACCTCACTCTCCCCTGCAGCCACAGTGACCCATCTCTGCTTCTGTGGACACTCCAAATTCCTTTCTTTTCCAGGGGACATGTTTTCCTTGTCTCTCCAATTTCCCAATCCATAGTCATCTTTTTGTGTGCTCAGTTTAAATGCCCTTTCTTCAAAGGAGTTTTCCCCTACCCTCCCACATCCAGGCTAAGTGTCTCCATTCTCTCGTGTGCTCCTGTACTTGGCATATTGGCACCTGCCATGCTGGCAATAGAAAAGTCATTTTCCTACCTTCTTACCGAATGCCTGACTCTGTCAGTAGAATTTAAGGTTCACAGGGGCACCATCTATGTCTTACTTGCACATTACTATGTATCCAGAGCGAACCCAGAGCCTGGCCACACAGAATGGTGGTCAGAAAACGCACATGGAATCAACAAAATCAAAAAAGTCTTTCTCTATACAGGCAGAAGTTAGAAATAGCCCTAAAACTCGTAACGGTTTCCATGTTGGCACAGAAGTCGGCATGGCCTTATCAAATCCATGCCGGGACAGGACATCAGCTCACCGTTATCGGCAGAGTCACCTCCTTCAAAGACCCTGACAGCTTGCTGGTGACACGCTCCCATGCCCACCTTAGCTTCAACTCCCTCAGTGCCTGAGGGAGCTGGGCAGGAGTCCTCGAGCCCACCCCTCCTGGAAAAACTTAATCCAGAAAGAAAAAAGAAAAAAATAAAGAGAAACCAGAACAAGAAGCCTGCCTTTATTACAGCTAAAACTGTTGGCTTAACTTCCCAAAATACCGTTGAATTTTCTTTCTGCATACAGCTGTGTTTATAGAAGGCAATATCATGTATGTAAATAAATTCAGATGCCGCTTGAGTTATTTTAAAACAATCAGTCTAACACTAATCAGCTTACTCAGAGACGTAATCTTGCCCTAAAAAAATGACAAATCAGTACACAGTGTGCAGAGTAAAATACACGGGGAATAAGTGGAATATAAATGTTAGGGTGACGCCAGGGTCGGAACGTGGGGCTGGTCCTTACAGATGCATCAGAGGAACAGCCTTCAGTTTCATCAACCTCAGCCCAGCTCCCTGGAGGTAGAAGCTGGACATTGACATTATTGCTAATTTTGTTCCCAGTTCTCTAGGAAAGCCACACCTTTCCTTTGCTGCGAATTTGTGGGACCTCTTAGCCTTCCAGAAAAACAGCCTCTGCTTCAAGGCCCACCTCAAATGGCCTCTCTTCTGCAGATTATATTGTTTCGCCTCATACTTATTTTTAGGCCGCCTCTCATAATGTAGATCATTCTGCTAATTCCTAAAAATTATTGTGCATTCACTGTGTGCCAGACACTCCCCAACACAACATGTGTGTATTCACTCAGTGAGTCCTAGCCCTGTGAGAGCCGATAACAGTCACCTCATTCGACAGGTGAGGAAACAAGCTCACACAGCTAGCAAACGGCTAAGCCAGGGATCCAACACGTCCTTCCCCGCCCATCGCCGCTACCTGTCAATTGCCAGGCACCATGTTACACGGACGCGTCAGTATTTCTGAGAGTCTAAATTCAAAGAGAGAAATTTGGTTGTTTGAGAAATGTGGAAATTGAGGCTCGGGAAGACAAGGTAATTTGCTTTTCTTCTATTTCTCAGTTAATAAGGAATGCGGCTGGATCTAAACTCCCTCTGTCTGCTTTCTTTCTAGCCAAAAATCCCGCAAAGCACTAGTCCATTTTCCCTCTGGTCATTTGTACAAATAACTCCCTCCTGAGGGCAATAGCCAACACATGACAGTTGAGCAACAAAGTGGTTCTTTTTGTTTTTATTGTTGTTGTTGTTTAATGGGCACCATGTGTGATGCAAAGAACATCCTCGGGTTTCTCCTGAAGACTTTACAATCTAGCTGAGGACAGATTCATGCCCAGTGTCAGCGAGGGAACAAGTGAACGCTAAGCTTTTTGTGCTTCATAACCCAGTATGGCCTTTGGAATAGAGAGACAGGAGGGCTTGGGGAGGCTGGTCGCTCCCTAGTGAGACGGAAAGACTTGGATCGCAATCCCAGCTCTCCTCAGATCAGCTGTGTGACCTTGACCAAGTTTCTACACACCCCTGAGCCTTTGTTCCCTTATGTATAACATGAGAACAACCTTCCCCTTAGTGTTCTGCACAGGAGTAAACGGGGTGAGGGAATGGCTGGTACTTGGTGGACACAAATCAGTGCCAGGCCCTCCTTTTTCTTTCACTAAGCTTTCCCTGCTGCCAAGGGTAAGGGATGAAATAGGGCGTTCACCGTTTCTCACATGTGTTCCCTCTGTGTCTGGCAGGAAGCCCACCACTGCCTGCATGGCAGATTCCAGCATTATGTCCTAGAACTTCTTGAAAGTCACTTCATTTTTTTTTTTTGTAGGACACATTCATCTGTTTTTCTGAACTTTACAACGTATCGAGGATTCTTCAAAATGAGCCAGCATACAGTACTTAGTACAAATCAATCCAGGGAGTATTGAAAGCATGGGCTCAGGAGACTGGGAAGAACATTTATCAAAATGATTCTTCTATTACTGTTATTGCTGTTATTATGATTATTGTTAAAGCTAGTATCTGAGACCATTATGATTTCTGAAACTACTGCTATGTCTCTTCCTATCACGACTAATACTATGACTCCTACCAACCCCACCATCACACCTGGAACTCCGCCTGCACCCCTCACTGCTCCTGGAGCCGTCACCACTGCAGCTCTGTTAAAACTCCATCTTACTACAATCCTCATCAACGCTGCCCTATTACACGTCCCCCTCCGCTGCTTACTGTGAATAGTACAACTCCCACCACTATTCTTTCATGCTCTCCCTCCTCCCACGACTCTTACCACCACTCCACCACTACCCTGCTAGTAATGCTGCGGCAAGAAGCTGCTCAATTTCTCCTACTGCATACTAGGTAGCAAGCATTGTGCTAAACGCCTCATATGTATTTTTCACTGAGCCATCATAGAAGTTCTGTATTGGAGGTATTCCTATTGTTCTCATCTGACGGATGAGTAAATCGAGGCTTGGAGATTAAATGAGTATCCCACAGCCCTACCTCCATAAGTGACAGGACTCAGACTCATGCTATGTCTCTCTGATCCCCAGTCTTGAGCTCTTTCTATGTCTCCATGCTGCTTATAAGTATCTCATGTTGGACAATATGTTTTTTTATTTTTTCCCTTTTTCCATGTTCTTGCGCAGGGAGATGGGAAGTCCACCCAGTCGGGAAGGACTATGACTGGACACAGAGCTTCAAGGTAAACAGGAAGCTCACACAAAGCAGCCAGCCAGCCGGGCAGCTTGTCTGCTGACCTTGGACTTTGTCATCCTCCCCACATCCCTCTGAATGAGCAGTTCCACACCTGAGATGATCTTTGCAATGACATTTCCAGGTAGGTTTTTTGCTGCCACTTGGACGACCAGCAAGAGAACCCCAGATAGGCCCACACAGACACATAGATCAAAGATGGTAGATAATAAACATCTCATATTCACACAAAAGGTTCTCTTTGTCTGCCTTCACTCCCACCCATGTCCTGCAGTTGAATAGCATATCCTGTTCATCCATGAAAAAAATGGACATTACTGTATTTTATAAAAGCACTGGAGGGGCAGAGCTCCTGAAGGATGCATCCATTCACGTGTCCAATTAAACAATCATTCCCTCAATAAATGTCTAGAAAGGACGTAATTCATACCAAGACAGCAATGCCAAACCAGATGGAGCTTTTGCTGCTCTTGAAGCTACCCTTGCTTTGGGAGACTGCTTTCTAGTGGGTAGATGATGAAAAAAAAAAAAAACCCAGAAAAAAAAAAAAAAGATCATCATCATACACTGTGGTAAAAGTTAAATACGAAGGAAACAAACAATGACTGCAGAAAGAAAAAGGACGGTCAGACCAACTACAGATTCGGTGGTAGGAAAGGCCTCTGAAAGGATTAACCATTTAAAATGATATTCACAGTGTGGCAAAGGAACCAGCTAGAATACATTTTCAGTACCATATTGGGGATAGCATGTTGCAAAGCCTTTAAATTGGGAAAGAGGTTGCTAAATTCAGGAACTGAGAAAATCCAGGATGCTAAAGCACAGAAAATGAGGGGAAAAGTGGTATAAGATGGATGGTAAGGTGAAATATGTTTGTATGCTGGGAGGCATGGTCAAGAAAGAATACACAATGATGCAGGAAAGAGAAAGGATATGTCGATGAAGATGAATCATGGTGACTTTCTGGCCTCTGCCTCAGATTCTTATCTTCTTGTTTGGAAACTACTTCTGCTGCTCCATAAGCTTTTTTTTTTTTTTTTTTTTCTTTTTTTTTTTTTTCCTGTTCTATTTCTAACTTTTATTATCTCTAGCATTTATTATCATACTATGTGTTTTACAGCAAAGCATTTTATTAAAATAAGCTGTTAATACTCAAGTAACTTTCAGTGATATGTTAGCTGACTATCTTTTTTTTTTTTTTTTTAATTTATTTATTTTTATTTGTTTATTTACAGCATAACAGTGTTCATTGTTTTGGCATCACACCCAGTGCTCCATGCAGTACGTGCCCTCCTCATTACCCACCACCTGGTGCTCCATAAGCTTTGAATGATGAAACCTGGAGATAGCACTGGCTAAATAAGGAACTATCTGACTTGGAAGCCGATGATGCTACAGCAGTTCCCAATGATCTTCTTTTAAAGTCGGCCAACAGACAAGCATATGCTAAGTGAGACTCTCAAGACTTTTTTCTTCACTTTGCTGGTAATCAAACTCAAGATTTTGATGTAGAAAAATCCAGTGAACCTCCTGGCACATAACAGATGCATAGTTGATATTTGTAAATGAATACTGAATAAGTAAACAAGTGAATAAAGGTAGACTCAGAATGGGTATCATCATTCTAATTGGTAGGGAGTTGAGATATAAAAGTTTGGGATAGGCTCTTTGAAGAGGGGTGGGTAGGAGACCATGCCTGAATGGTCAACTAAGTCAAGAAGGGTCAAAGAGGTACCAAGCCATATACAGAAGTTCTAGAATGTTGCATCATTCTAGGATCTAGGATCTAGGAGATCCCTAAGATGTTGTTGGTGATTTCATAATAAGCCTTTCAACCTCACTGTCCAATATGAGCTCACCAGGACCTGAAGTCAGAAGAGAGACAGAGTTGGCCTGCGATAGAGAAGGGGAGCCATCTATGCCCCTCCTTGGATCACATCTGTAACACTAACCAAACCAAGACTTGTACTTTTGCAAGGCAAAGAGCCCCCTCTATAATAAGGGTTCTCTTTGCCTTCATCATGAGTCAGTATCACAGCTCCTTGGACATGTTGGGGCGGAGCCCGCTGTATCCCTGAAAAACTCACACTTCCATATTCTATTTATGTCCTCATTGCCCACCTGTTCCTTGTTCAAAACACTTAAGGATAAGTTGATTATTCTCCTTCTCTCTATAGCTACCACATATCCTAGTTGAGAAGCAGAAAAAACAAAAACAAAAAACTTCAACAAACGTGGAATATTTAATTCTGAAGGAAAAACCCTGTAACTTAGTTTGGATTAATGGAAAATGATGTTGATATTAGATGAACTGAGTAAGGGCTTAGAGAGCTGGGGAAAAAGTTTTCTAAGAACTCAAAAGTTAAAAGTCTGACAACTCCTTCCATACTGTTTCTTATTCTGAAGGAGGGTAGGTATGAATAAGTGGAAGCTAATGTCTTAGAGAGATGGGAATGAGTTCTGGCCACAGTAGTGCACTGAGGTTCCTGGGTGGAAGGTATTCAGGAATCAGTTATGGATTCTTCCAGAAAAAAATTATGATTGTCACCATAGACAATAGGCATCTCTCAACCAATGAGATATCCTAGCCTGTGATTTTTCCTTCAAGCCAAAAAAGATGCCCTTCAGTGGCTCAGTTTAGGGTACCATCACCTCACACAGCTAATGATCAAAGGATGGGAGTTGGCCTAACCCTGGTCCATCCCTCCTACTCTTTCTCCTTTCCTTATTCCCTCCCTCCTTTCCTTTCTTCCTCACTTCTTTGTTTTAATTGAGGTGGGATCTGTTAGGATACCAAACAAAGTGTACCCCAGTCCTGACAGCCCTGGATCCATGTGGTATGTAATTCTTGTCTTTTCAATTCGAGGCGTCCTGTAGAATGCTGGCTCACTCCATGAGGAGTCCAGCGTAATGATGAGGAGTCCTGGAGCCTAGTGTTCATCCTGGCCCTGCAACCTCAAGCCTATCATTCCACCTCTTTGAGCCACCATCCCTTTACCTACAGCACATCAGAAATTGTTGCATCAGGTAGGTGCGCCTGGGTGGCTCAGTTGGTTAAGCGTCTGTCTTCAGCTCAGGTCATGATCCCAGGGTCCTGGGATCTCTGCTCAGTGGGGAGTCTACTTCTCCATCTCTCTCTGCCTCTCCCCCCACTCATGCTGTCTTGCTCTTTCTCCCAAACAAATAAATAAAATCTTGAAAAAATTATTGCATCTACTTTGCAGGATTGTGAGGGGGATGATTAGACAACAATCCCATGAAGTATCAGAATAGTATCAGGGTCACCACATTAACGCTGATGAAGCTTAAGCTTTGAGGACTTTCTCTCCCATAGGGCCCTCCTGAGACCCTAGAAAAATTTAATGTTCATAGTATTTGAAAGCTTGTTAAAATTTATAATTTGTAATCTTCTCTTTCTAAATAAATATGCAGTTTCATACTGAATTTTGCATTTATAATATTGTATTATTATTTTTAAAGATTTTATTTACTTGAGAGAGAGAGCATAAAAGGGGAGAGGGTCAGAGGGAGAAGCAGACTCCTTGCTGAGCAGGGAGCCCGATGCAGAACTCGATCCTGGGACTCCAGGATCATGACCTGAGCCAAAGGCAGTCACCCAACCAACTGAGCCATCCAGGTGCCCCTGTATTATTTTTCTTACGGAGAATCCCCAAATTAATAAGCCTCAGGCCCCACAGAACCCATGTAGTGTCCAGAGCTCACCAGCTGGCATTTAGGCAGCATTCACCAAATGGTAGAACGCAGATGTCCCATTTAATTTTTTTAGAGTTTTTTTAAGATTTTTCATATTGGGGGTTGTGGGTGGCTCAGTCAGTTAAGCCTCAGACTCCTGGTTTCAGTTCAGGTCATGATCTCAGGGTCCTGAAGTAGAACCCTGAGCTGGGCTCTGCACTCAGCAGAGAGTCTGCTTGAGAGTCTCTCTCTCCCTCTGCCCCTTCTGTTTGTGTTTTCCCTCCCTCTCTCTCTCTAAAAAATAAATCTTAAAAAAAGAATTTTCATATTAATAAGTTATAAATCATGGTGGCAATTAAAATGAAAATATATATCCTGATGATGAGGATAGGTGATCAGTGATGGTATTTATAAATACGCTCGCTACTTCTACAGGAAGCTAAATAACCAGTATAATTTTCATGTCACACTTTCTCTGGTGCCTTATGGCTAGAGTCACAGAATTTCTCCAAAGCCCCTAAAATAAAGATAGATAATTCATGAATTGGCAGAGGGAGCAAGAGAAAGCCTTCCTAACCATCAATGTCCAGTGAGTTATTTTTCCATAGATCAATCTATCTGGACTTTTCCATTAATAATACATGGCCTTTGACTACAGTTTCCTAGGGGCCCCAGAGCACCCCTCACCCACGCAGAGAACAGTCAGCTACTTGCGATCTCTCCATTGTTTTCCACAACTGGAGTCTGAGAGGCTGTCATCTGTCCCACTCTCCTCTATACTGTGGTCTCATTTTTCTGCAGTGTCCAACTCTGGAGATAACATTGGTAAAAAATGTGAATACTTCAGTGCACATTAGAACGCTCTTTGTTTGAATTCACTCCCACCCCATTTCTGTGCAAGGAGCCTGGTGAGGAGGAAGGCGTGAGCAAAGGGAAATGGCCAAGTTGCATATTTAAAATGCCATCAGTTTGATTTCTCTAATGCAATATGGTCATTTTTAATCTCGCCCTGTTTGATAAATACCTGCATTTCAAGTAATTGTTCAGATTGTGTCTGTTTTTATTAGAACTTATTTGTCATTATTTGACAGTCGTTTCTAATCACATTTGTCATGTGTTCGGTCTCCTTTCTGAATACTGATCGCTCCTGGAAAAGAAGTTTAGGAGGCACCATTCATTCCCCGAACACACACAGTGTGCCCACCACCCAGGATGCCATTTTCTCGTCATTCAAAAACGAGGAAATGGATAGCACAAACGAGTGGGAGGTTTATCTTTAGACACAGCAACTAGAATTGTCTGCAAGGTTTTGGAATCTTGAGGACAGATTTCTATGCAGTCTGTTCCATCCGTTGTGCAGTGGGGGAGTTTAGGTATTTGAGCAGTTTGAACGCAACACATTGACAAGTTTAGATGCAAAGTTGTCTACTGTATTGGTTCAGCCTGAATTCCTAGCACTGTGGGAAACTTGACATAGCCAAGTCATGTCATTCAACAAATAACCATCCGTCTGTTCATTCAGCAAATATTTAGTTATTTACAGTATCCATTCACTCGGATATTTATTCATTCAATAGATGTCTATTCATCCATTTATTTAACAAATAATTGTGTTTTCAATGGACATTTGTTAAATTTCTGCAGTATGTAAGACACGGGAATAGCCCATGTTGGCAGCTGCATTGTTCTCACCATGAGCCGACAAATCCCAGGAAAGACCTCCTGTCTGCATGTCACCATCACAGAAAGGCCACAATCTTTGTAGCTTGTGCCACATGGTCTGGCAGCTTCTGTGAGGTGGAAAAGTGGATATTTGCTGTAGACTATGAGTCCCTCTGTTACTTATTTTGTCTTCCACTGAACATGTAACAAGGGTCTTCTGTGTATACAAAGCTGGATACTAGATACTCAAATTAAAAAGACGAAGAGGATGTCAGCTCTATAAAGCCTTGTAGTCCAGAGCATATAGGACCGTTTGGGAACTGAAACTTGAATGTAGAAGCGAGGTGGATAAGGACACGAATGAAGGTGAGTCTTGGGAACAGACCTCTGTGCCAGCTCCGGGAAGTAACACAAGCAGAAAAGAACTCCAAGAACAAGCAGAATCAGCAAGCAGCCCACCCTGGCTACAGACACTCTATCCCCCAGCCCCCAACACACACACAATATAGAACTTAATTATCAAAAGAAGTGAGGTGAGCACTTTCCAAACCTTCCTGCAAGTAGCCTGGGCTGAGTTTGGACTCGTGGAAGCCCTCCCTATCATCACTGCAAGGTCTGGCTGGCTGGATGTCAGCCCCTGGGTCGGGAGGGGAGCATCATGTCCATCGGATGCTGGAGTGTCTGAAGCAAGGAGAGACGACTGCTGGGTTGGGCTGTGTGTTTCACAGGCATCAATTATAATAGACTCAGACCCCTCCACACACTTTCCCTCTCCCAAGCAGCTTATAATTAGGGAAGGATAATCATGAGCTTAGCAACTCCCAAAAGAGCACCTTCACAAAGTGTACATGCCCAGCAACATCTCTTAACCCTTTCAGATGGAGAATGAGGATGTGGTCTGTTCTCACTGGTTGCTTTTAAGGTGAGCAATAATAAAACCAGAAGATAGACTTAAAGGCCTGCAACCGAATTTCCAAGGCTACATGAGGAACAACAGTAGGACATAGCAGAAAGTATGTGGTTGGTTGGGGCGGGGGGTTGAAGTCAGAGAGTAAAGAGAAGATCTTCAGTCTCAGTTTTGCCATCAATAACTATAAAGCCTGAGCAACTTCCTCAAGATTTCAACTCTCAGTTTTGTCACCTATAGAATGGGGAGGGGGGATCAAAACTACCTGGTGAGGTTATTAAAAAGTCTGTGTAATGCTTATAATGTATGAGGGGTGGTGTCCACACATAGCAGATAATAAATGACAATTATTATCACTTATATTAATAAGATACACTATCGCTTTACAAAAAAAGACAAATGCCAAAATCTGTATTGTTGCAAAATTAGCCTGGCCCCTACAATCACCCAGTTCTTGATGAAACCTCTTATTTTACTCTAAGGTTTCTTAACACTAAAGTAAAAAAGGACATAGGAGCTCTGGTTTGGAAGAAAACTCTTCATTAAGATAATTTAGCATTTCAAAAGAACATAAAATCATTTTCCACTTTGATTTGGAGTTTAGCATCAGTTAATTTCTCTTTGTTCTTCTCCTCTGGTTGTGCTAATGTACCCTTTGTCTGCATACATTTGTCCAATGCAATCTAAGAAACAATCACCTTAATTGATCGGGCGTTAACCTCTAACAGCTTAAGACATGGGCTCTTTATCTATCGCTCAATCCTTGCTGCAGATGTAATTCCCTATAGTGCTTAAGTCTTTGTCACCATCACGACTTGTTCCTTCTCAGAAAAGCATTTCAGTAAATAAATGCTACTGCAAACAAAACAGACCACTTGCTGGAGAGGCCCCGCCGCCACAGAAAAGCCTAGTTATGGTCTTGTGCTGTGCCTGGTGGTGTATATAATGATAAATTTCATACAGGTGTCACCCTTTTCAAGACCTCGGCAAGGATGGATGGTTTACAGTAGGCTGATCCATCATCCGGGGCAGGTGGCACCCTATTGGAATTTCAGAAATCTGTTCCCAATCACATTCACTGTTGGGTGACTCAGTAACGACCCTATTTGCGGTGCGTTACTGAAAATCAATGTGCCGCATTCAAGGTCAATGTACTGTTGGAAAACTCTTTAAGCACTGATGGATGGATTGTCCTCATTCAGAATAAATGTGAGAAAAAAGTGACAGCTGAGCATCCCACAGTCATGCCAACTTTCAAAGACAGACTTCCTTCTTTAGCGGGCAGTGGGATTCCCAGAGGGGTGACCTCACACATTTCCTCTTATTCTCTGTTTTGGGGGATGTGTCTGTGTTCGTTAGTGTGCCTTCTCTCACAAAATTAAAGTGCCAACCTCTCAAATCTCTGTGGATATTTTATCATCCCAATGCTTTAAAATCCTTAGGTCGATTGGGAGTCAAAGGACTCAGTAGGAGCAAAATCCAAGCCCAGCACAATGTGGACTATTAAAACATGTATCTTTGGAGGGGCGCCTGGGTGGCTCAGTGGTTTAAGCCTCTGCCTTCGGCTCAGGTCATGATCCCAGGGTCCTGGGATCGAGTCCCCCATCGGGCTCTCTGCTCAGCAGGGAGCCTGCTTCCTCCTCTCTCGCTCTCTCTCTGCCTGCCTCTCTGCCTACTTGTGATCTCTGTCTGTCAAATAAATAAATAAAATCTTAAAAAAAAACAAAACCAAACATGTATCTTTGGAGAAATAATGTGGAAAATAACCGAAAGGTAAGAAATTCACTCATACGGGCACCTGGGTGGCTCAGTTGGTTAAGCAACTGACTTCAGCTCAGGTCATGATCCTGGAGTCCAGGGATCGAGTCCCACATCAGGCTCCCTGTGTGGAGGGGAGTCAGTTTCTCCCTCTGACCTGTCCGCTCTCATGCTCTCATTCACTCTCTATCTCAAATAAATAAATAAATCTTAAAAAAAAAAAAAAAAAGAAATTCACTCATTCAGTTTATCTCACAAACATGTAATCCTTAAAATGTGCCATCCAATGAACCTGGATTCAGGAATGTAAAGACGAACGGCCCTGCTCTCTCTACTCCACAAGTTTACAGCCAAAGAAGAGACATAAATGCACAACCAAATTATTAAATGCAATGCAATGTATGCCTCGTGCACAGCTGAGCAGGGCAAGAGATGAGAGCACAGTGATATGTACAAGTTAAGTGTACACAGGAGGACACTGCCAATTCCAGCTGGGACCATTACTAATCTGAATAGTTGTGATTAACATTTAGGAAAGTGGAAAAACAAGTAAGCTGGTGTTTGTTCAGTGAATTCTGGTCTCCAGTATATTTAAATGTTTTTAAAAATGATGTCTCCAAAGTGGCAAAGTAACTTTCGGCAGTAATAGACAGTAAGGTTATAAAACAGATCACATTTTATCACCATAACGCTTTCCTCCTTATGACCTATTTATCAACCAAGCAGAGATAATACTCAACTAAGCTTCTCAGTGTTTCCCAATGGCAAGTCTTCTAACTTCTAACTTCTAACACTGGGTGTGGTGCCTAAACAATCAATTTTGGAACACTGAAAAAAAAATTAAATTAAATTAAATTAAAAAAAATAAAGAAGACTTTCCTGGGAAAATATGAGAAAAAAATATTTTGTGGATAGAGACTTTCACTTAAATTTTCTCTTTTTTGTTTTTGCTTATTATAATTATTAGCTTCCAAAAGAAAAGGAAATACGATTTATTGCCACGTAATACATACAGGCAAGAACTTGACAGTTACTAAAATAATACAATTGACTTCGGAATTATTTAGAAATTTCATATAAACAACATGGTGATACCAAAGACACAGACTATTTGAAATGGTAGAGACATTTCCTGGTTCTCAACAATCAAGTTGGAGACACCTCATGATATATTTGCAGGTTTTTCTTCCCTTTATAGGCAGTGACTGAGTCACCTGTGATCTCCAGCACATAGAGTCATAGCTCAATAAAGAGCTATGAATGAATGAATGGATGAATAAACAGTGAGTGAATGCATGAATGAGATGAATAGATTAGCTATGGTGGAGACAACTATATCTTTCTATTGCATTGAAATTGCCTTCGATGTTAATTTACTTAAAAGGTCTTTTTTGGGGGTGCCTGGGTGGCTCAGTGAGTTAAAGCCTCTGCCTTCGGCTCAGGTCATGATCCCAGGGTCCTGGGATCAAGCCCCGCATCGGGCTCTCTGCTCAGTGGGGAGCCTGCTTCCTCCTCTATCTCTCTCTGCCTGCCTCTCTGCCTACTTGTGATCTCTGTCTGTCAAATAAATAAACAAATAAATGAAACTTTAAAAAAAAAAAAGGTCTTTTTTTATATACTCAAAGTTTTCTTTATCCAACACTCTAACCTGCATCAATAATTATTCTGTCTGGTTATATCATTTTTCTGGAATGTTCCAGAAATCCCATCTCTTGGTTGGGTTGATCATGGAAGAGTAGATAGTTTTGCTGTTTCTACAAACTTCAGGTTCCTAGATTCCCTTCTTTATATGACAACCTAATTTCCCTGCATTCCAAGTCAGATTTATTCCAGAATGTACTCATGCATCCATTATTTAAGCATTTATTAGCACACAGGGCATGCCAGGAGGTATGCCAGGCACTTGGGAGTTAAAGAATAGGTGAGACACCTCCAAGGACACTATTCACAGTCTAGAGCTCATAGGGTTTGTGAGGTAGGTCATCAGACATGTAAATGTATCATTTAAATACAACATAATAAGAAATATAGGAGGGAACTGAACAACACAGGAGATGGAATATGAGAGTAGTGAGAACAATTTGGGATGATTTCTTGCTAATATAACATCACAGCTGAACTGGTTTCTGCAAAGAAGGGGCAGTCCACGTGGGGAAGAGAAATGATATATTCTAGGTAAGAAAACCACATTTAAAGATTCAAGAAGACAGAAAAGAGTATGGTGCCCTTGACAAAAAGGGGCTAGTTCAGTTGGGTAAGTTTGGGCAGGAAGGGAAAGGAGGAAAAGTTGAAGGGCTGGATTAGAACTTGATCATAAGAGTTTCAATCTTCATTCACAAGGCGTTAGGATGAAACTTGCACACAAGGGAAAGCCGCAAACCATCTTGTCTTTCTGCAGTATGGTATAGCATACATACAGAAAAATGAACAGAGAAACAAGGACACCAATGTTACCACTCCTAGATCCAAAGGCCGACCATGACCTTTGCTCCCAGAAGCCCCTCCTCCAAGCCCATTTCCAGTTACTTCATCACCAAGAGTAACACGACTCTTTTTTCTAACATCACAGATCAGCTTTCTTGGTTTTTACTTCATGTAAACACAGTTATTATATTGTGTGTGTTTTTACTCAATATTATGCTGGTTAGATTCATCATGTCTCTCTGGAGAGCTGCTGTCAGAGCTATGACAAACGGTGCCGCAGCGAACATTCAAATGCATGTCTTTTGGTGAATATATGTACAGATTTCAATTGGGCACATACTCAAGAGAGTTTAGTTTTAGTGGATAGTATCAAATTGTTAAGTGTGGTTGTTCTAACATACCCTTCCATCAGCCATAAAAGGAACTTCCAGTTGTTCCAACATCCTCAACACAACTACGTTTTCTGTCTGTTTATCCAATTAATGTTTATCTTTCCAACTAGACTGTAAATTTCATGAGGATGAGAGAACCACATGTACCCTTCTTTTTTCAACCATTGCATCTCTAGTGGTGAGTACAATTTTTGGTGCATTACAGGAGATACATGCAGAATCAATGAAATAACCTATATTTTGAACTACTGACTCTATTATGGATGAAAATGAAGACTTAACAGGTGAGAAAATATATTAATCTCCATGTTGCACCAAACTACTCAGTGAATTTGGCAAGTCAATTCAAAAGCAGCTAATGTGATGAGGAAGAAGCTGTTTTTTTTTTTTTTAAATTCCAGAAACTTGTTAGTAGAAAATGATTCTTTGTGTTCATCTCCTTTAGAGATATTTTTGCATTGTCTTAAATAGAGCCTATGTCTGCTCTTGTGAATTAGTGGTAGGTAAAATATCAGAGGAAAAATGTAAAAGCAATGCAGCTATGTGCCTCACCAGGACTTTATCCCAAGTTCACATTTGCCGTCAATTAAAATGCTGGCTCTCTCTCTACTGATTAATTTCTACATGGCCATTGTTAATAATGAGGTTGAAAAAATGTGTTTACACAGGGCAAAATGAAATGAAAGCCACAATATACATACATAAGTCATCATTTAAAGAGCATCAGAGGTGAAAAGGCGCCTTTATTAAGCCTAAGACCCTGCTTCCTCCCTCACCCCTGCTTGCCCATGGAGGGACCTTCAGTCCATTAGGTTAGTCATAATGAATGATGACCGTGCAAGTGCAGACTTGGAATTAGAAGTGGCTTAGTGATGTGTCAGTTTGCACCTTCCCTGTTGTGTAAATCAGATTAGTCATCTGTTACGGTGCAAGAGATCACCCTAAAAGTTAGCAGCTTAAAACCACAACACTTATTATCTCTTACGGTTTCTATTGGTTAGGAATTCAGGAGTGGTTAGGCAGCTTTTGTTTGGGGTCTCCCAGCAGTTGTGAGAGGGTGCTGCTGACTCGGGTGGGAATCATCTCAGAGGCTTCTTGATGCTCATGTCTGGTGCTGGGCTGGGAAGACTTGACCAGAGGAGGCCTGGAGCCGATGGGGCTCCCTGGGCACCTCTCTCCATCTCCATGTGGCATTGCCATGCGGATTTTCCAGCATGGTGAGTTCGAGGTACCTGGACTTCACATGTTGGCTCAGGGCTCCCAAGGTTCATGTCCCATGACAGAGACCCAGGCAGGGCTATTTTGTTTTTCATTACCTATTTTTAAAAGTCATGCAGATCAAATCAATGCCCTCAGCACCACTGATGTCTTACAATGCTAGAGCAGCCATTGTTTTGTCCAGGAGTAGTTGGCAGATTCTGGCAGAATAAAAACGCGGCTATCACTTCCCTGACTTTGAAATTCCATTTATTATGGTCTACTAAAGTTGCCTATGCTCTGTTTCTTATTACCGTTCATGAAACCTCAATTGTCCTTAAATGTAACAGTGTTTTTATTATTATACTCTGTAGTCTTTATAATTATTATGTGAAATCTTTACTGGTATACCCATTATATAGATATAGATACTGAGGACAGAAGAGTCTAGGAAAGACATGCACCTAATGATAAGTCCTGAATATGCATCTAAAGACATGCAGCACTTTTCATTCGTCTTGTGTAGTTTTCAAGGTCTACATAAGGACAGCGCTATAGCCTTCCCCTGAGTAAGCAAGTAAGGTCAGAGGGGCCTTTTAATATTTCCCTGATTGCATTTCCTTACCTTTTCTTTGCATCATTTAAACACATTTATGTGCACATTTGTTATATAAATTCTGATCATAAAAATAATGCATGCCTATTTTCCACAATTTAGAAGGTGTAAATAAGTTTAAATCTAAAAATAAAAACCATTATCCCACCAACATAAAATGATAGCTTTGATATTCCTTTTTTTCTTTCATATATATATTCACACACACACACTCACACACACACTCACATGCACAAATGTTTTACACACATAATATACGCCTATATTTCAGTATCATAAAACATTCTCCATAAAGTTGATTTTTAATGGTTGCTAAATAATTCCACTGTGTATATGTACCCAATTTATGCAACAATTAACCTTCTTTTTTAAAAGGACAGAAGATCACAATGTAATTCTCATGATATCATTAATTACAGTTTCTTGTTAAAACACTCATTCCATTTCTTGGTAAAAACCAACTAATTCCTTCAGCTTAGAATATGATCTCTTAGCCTAATGAGGTTATATATACTCTATCCAAAGGCCATAGGACGTTATAGCTAAAAGGGCTTGTGGAAATCATGAACCTCAACCTCTTATCACATATGCAGAGAATTAAGGCCTAGAGAGAAGAAAGGGGTCTTGTCAAGGTCAACAGCAAAATCTGAGACCTCTAGAGCACAGATTATTGCTATAGACTTCTAGAAGGAACTATCTTTGCCATTCCTTCAGATCTTCAACATTTACCACACGCCCCAGAGGCCCCAGGCACTGCATATAAAGCAAGGAATGACACAGATGTGCCTCCTGCCCATGGAACCTTGTCACCACATCCCTTTCTTCCACTGCAGAGGTCTCCACAGTTTTCTGGGCACATGGTCTCCATCCCTCTGCTGGAGGCCATTTTCCAGCTTCAGGAATGTGGTGAACCTTCTTGCTGTGCAGGCTAATGTGTCTAAGAATTAACATTCCAGAACTGACCCTCAGTCAAGGAGAGTAAGAGTTGGTCATTGGATGCCCCAGCTTTCTTGCGTCCCCTACAGGCAGTGGGGTCATTGTGAGACATGTTCCACACAGTGTCTAGTGGGTCCCCGGTGGCATGGAGCCTCAGTGGCCCCCAAAGAACCTAACCTTGTCTTGCTCACAGGGCCTCCTGGGATCACCTCCCCAGATGATGACAGAAACAAGGCAAAAGGAACTACAAACTGCTCTGCTCTTAAGTTATTCTAACAGATTTACACTGAAACCTTTATTGGATGCAGAAAAGGAAATACAGACTTAATCTAGGAAATAATATATTTTTCTTTGACCTAGGAGCCATTTGCACTGAAATCCTTATCTAAGACTCCGCTTCTGAGGGAAATCCAAATCCAGACAAGCTCATAATGTCTACCATGTACACACTCTTAAAAAAAAAAAAAAAAAAAAAAAAAAAAAAAAATATATATATATATATATATATATATATATATAAAATGATAGCATCAAATAGTAGAGCGGGGAAATTCTTCCAGTTATCTGTTGCTATATAACAAACAAAATTTAGTGTCTAATAATCATAATTATTATCATCTCTTATGGGTCTAGGGTGGATGGACTCAGCTGGGGGTTCTCTCTTACAGTACTTCTGTAGATACAGTGAGATGGTAGCTGAGATTGAAGTCACTTCTTTACTCAACTCTCTGGCATGGGAACAAGTGTCTAAATGGAACTTTTCCACATGGGTAGTTTGGGCTCCCTCCCAGCATGGAGGTTTCTGGCCAGTTGGACTTTTTACATGGTGGACACCTTCTCATAGCACCTAATCCAAGAGGCCCCATTGCAAGTGGTCAATATTAAAGGCTGAGCCTAGATACCAGCACAAGTCTCCTTTCCACCATATCCTATTGGGAAAGCAGTCACTAAGAGTGCCCAGATTCAAGGAGTGGGCACAGACCCCACCTTCCAATGGAAGGAGTGTCAAATAATTTTATCATCATGGGTTAGTGGTAGGAGGGTGTGGCCACATCTTCCTGCATAGGAGATACCGTAGGTGAGACTTGAAGAATGTAGGAAAAAGTCAGGCTGATGGGTTAGGGAAGAGCATTCCAGAGACAGAAAAGTATGCAGATATTCAACATTTTAAGGACTTGAAAGACAGCCAGGATGGCTGATGGTGGCAAGCCCAGAGGACTAGCAGAGGGCTTGTTGAGGCTGGGCCATATAAGGGATGTTAATTATTTTAGTTTGTATTTTAAGAGAAATCAGAATGGGGGGGGGGTTGTGATCTGATTTATATATTTTTTTAAATCTCTCTAGTTCAGTGACACTCAAAATGTGAGCCTCAGATCAGTGCCAGACTGCAAAGTCTGTTTCCAGACCACGAGATGAGCACAAAAACGGAGCCTAGGCATTTAAAAACTTCCATGACATTTGACTGCCACAATATCTGAGCACGTTTTTATTGTATTTTTGTGCAATTTGCAAGAATGTTGGTCCACAATACACTGGGGGATGGTTTTTATCACAGATGGTTTGTATAACTTCTCTGGTTACTGTGCGGGAGGCCACTGGCAGATGGGAGATGGGTGGGGACACTAATATGTTGGGGACAGTGATGTGGGCAACTGTCACGGAGGTGGGGAAAAGGGACAGACTTAAATGAAGTTTTGATGATGAAACCAACAGACTCGGCGAAGAAAGAGAGGCGGGTTTCCAGGATGGCTCCCTGGTCTGTGCTTAGAGACAGGTTTATGCAAGGTGCCACGCAGTGAGAGCTGAGTGACAGGGGAAAGAGAAGAGAACTCAGCTCCGAGTTGCTGTGCCTCGGCCATCACAACTTTTTTATGGTAACTTCTAATGGTCATTGAAAAGAAAGTACGTTCTTAAGGCTAAGACACATTATCTTTTATTTTAATTAGAAGCCACCTACGATACTGAAACAAGTCAACATAATTCACTTTTTTAATCAAAGAGAATTCTTTGAGAGCAGAAGAGATATAGCATCCAAATAAATGAGTTGTAATTTTCTTAATGAACTAAGTCATCATGAATCACCGTGTGGAATCACCCCTGTGCTGTAGAGCCTGTGACATTTCCAACAATGTGACACTATTTGGTAAATATTAAAGACTGTTAGAGAAAGAGGGGGAGAAATGACCTTTCAATCTATATGGAGCATGTTAATTACTAAAAAGGCGGCAATCGGTTGTAAAGAATTGTCCTGCTGTCGTCACCGCTGGAGCACGCACCCGCCTTTTGGGTATGAATTATCCTTAGAAGAAATGTGGACACATGACATTTACATTTGCAGTGTCATTTAGCATAAGTATGCATTCTTATTAAGGCCTTTGGGTCCTACATAGTCTTCAATATGGGTATGTTTCTAAGCTCAAATGTATTTTCAAGTTTTCTCTGGGAATCCACCAAAGAGACAGATAATGCTGTAGGGAGAGAACTGAAGTGGAGTCCGATGCGTCTTATCTTGAATCTTGAAGTGCCACTTACCACCAGTGTGATGTAATTGAATTGTACCTAACCCAGAATGTCCCAAACTTATTTGATTAAAGAGGATTTTTTATTGCATCACACCTCTTGATGTTCCAGTTTTGTGGAATTCACGGGTGCGGTGGTTCACAGAGTAGGAATTTGGAGTCTTGAGCCTGGGTTGGTGTCCCTGCTCCGCCATTTACTAAATATAGACATGGAACCTCGCTTGCTTTCTTTGCTAGGTGGGAATGAAACCCTTTACCTAGCAGGATTGCTGCTGAAAAGAATAAAGACAGTGAGGAAAAGGCACGCAGAGTAGTCGGCGCGGAACTAGGCAAATAGTATATCTCAGTAGATAGCAGCCATGTTTTAGTGTTTTGTACCCTCTGTGCCTGGCACATAATAAATGCTCATGGCCTGTCCAACTACTTCCAGGAAGAAGTACAGGTGTTAAGGTCCCAAGATCATGGCCAACAAGAACCCTAGTCTCCTGAGGCCCCTTTCTGAGGGCCTTTCATTCTAGAGCATGATTTCTCCATGCTGAAAGAGTCTCCTGTGTAGTTGAAAGAGGTAAAAGGAGAATGGAGTAAAATGAACATTAAAGCAAAACCAAAGTAGTAAAACTAAAGAAGAAAAGAGAAGGAGAGAAAGAAGGGAAAGGAGGGGAGGGATTAATGATAGAAAGAGAGGGAGGAAGGATGGAGAGAGGGAAGGAGGAAGAGAAGAAGGAGGAGAGGGAGAAGGGAGAAGGAGGAAGGAAGGAGGGAGGGAAGGAAAGAAGGAAGGGAGGGAAGGTTCCACTGTAGATAGGAATTATGTCTCCAAAGGAAAGTCCTAGACATAGGAAAATGCCCTTAGACTCACAACAACTGAAGCATAGTTTAGCAGCTTGGAACTCTTCACTGTGGAACTGGATTTGTTCAATCCTGACTCTAAGCCTTATGTATGAGGTACCCACAGATGAGTTTACCTAAATTTCATAAGCCTCAGTCTCCTTATCTTTAAAAAGGGGGAAATAATTCTTTTCTTTTAGAGTAGTTACAATGAGGAAACAAAACAACACACATATAACACTTAGTCATGTGCTTCTCAGCCCATCATAACATGTCACTGATGAGGGTCAATCCATGAATCTCATAGCCAGGTGATCATCTTTGCTACTTCCAGAACTGAAAATCTTGGGGTCAACTCAGTACTAAGAAAGTTAAGACTGTGCAGAGTTGGAAATGAATGGGTGAACTAAATTCTTGTGGAGTGGGAACTGGTTTATGAATATGGAAGCTCCTAGAATGAACACTTAGAATGAGAGATTTTACAAAGTATGGTAGATTATTTGGGTGCAGTAAAAAAGGATAGTATTAGGTGTATTTCCTAACAGCAAATTGTATAAAGATTGGAGGGAAAAATAAACATATCATTAAACCACTATCTAAAACCACGTACATAGGCCAGAAGAAGGTATAATTTAATAGACCTACTAGCCATCTGAAGTGCATTAAAAAAAAATGAACATGGATGTCTATGTAAGAAAAACTAGAGGATGTAGCCTGAAGAGGGAGAGAGGCTCCCCTTGGCAATCAATTCAATGAATGCAATCAAAATTGATTTCTCAAGATTTGAAAATGTGACAGAAACGAGCAAACTCCTGTGTATGAACTCAGGAATTTCAGATATAGGGTGATTAAGAAAGAAACTCTGCTTACCTTTAAAATTTTCAGGAGTGTTGGGACATGCTACATATGTGTAGAAAAATGTTCATAGGTGGGTTTCAGGAAAAAGTGTGGGTTTAATCAAGAAAAAGAGGATATGAAGGGGAACAAGCTGGAAGACAGAAAAGAGATTTGAGAACCTTCTGGAAATAGTGTATATCTATAGTAAGCAGAAGCATTCAACCAAAGGTGGCAATACTGGTAAAAAGATGCAAGTTACAATGATTTTTAGTGATGAAATGAGCCCACCTTGAGAGGTAGTGAGCTCTGCATCACTTGAGTTATCAAAAGAGATGATCTCTCAGGAGTGTTGAAGAGGGAATGACTTCGCTGAACAGAATGTTAGGTTCAATCACCATGCCCCATTGTGCTCATCAAAATATTGTCGCAGGATATTCATAGTTATTAGAGGAAAAAGTAAAGAGAGGACAATTTACTGGTTAGGTAATTAGGGGAACCACTAAATTAACCTAAGTTAAACGTGTCACACATCTTTAGCACTGATCGTCTCCAAGAGGGATGTTAGTATGCACCACTTCTGATGGTACAGTAGAAACCTTTCAAGAGGACGGATATCATGCTGGGGGCAGAGAGGGAGAGATATGATGAAATGAACTTTACATGATCTCCAAATTATTTTCACTTGAAGATTCCACGAGTCCATATGAGAAACCACATTAACGTTCCCAGCTGAGGTCAAATTTAAGTACAGTGCTAGAAAAACCAAGAGTACAAATGTCTTAGCAAAATTAGGGACCACTGTCTTAGAGATGAGGGGTAAGAATGAGGGGAAATGAAGGTACTGACCTTGTAGGGATGAGAAGCAAACAGAGAGGTGGGCATAAGATTGAGGGTCAGATAACAGATAACTTATATGTTGCTAATAGAAAAAAAAAAAACACAACTGGACAATGGCAGAATTAAACAAAAACGAGAGCCAGAAAGAATGGGAAGGACATGAAGTAGTGGTGGATGTGGGTGTGTCTTTTATTTTTAAGGATGAGATGTACCTGGCCTGAGGCCAGACCAATGTGGATATAGTCAACTTCCTTCCCGATGGGAAGAGCTTCTCAGGAAATCCATCCAGAAGGCTTTACAGGAAACATGGACTCAGACAGAGACTGTCTAACAGAGACTGGGCCTAATGAAGTTGCTGCCCTCTCCCCTCATGGGGGCATGGCTATTTGGAGAACTGAGATCAGTATGCATCTCCCTGGACTAAAAGATCTGTGAAGAGCACATTTGGTCTCGAGGTCTCTGTTCCCTCAGTCTTGCGAAAAGTCATGACACCTTCCTAATGTCAAGTACCACTTCCTAATCCCCCCACTCCCTCCCGAGGGTCATAAGCTCTCTTTGCTAGGAGTTTCCCTGTCACTGCATTTCCAACTGTGAACCAACACCCCTAGAATCTGAGCTCCAGCAGCCCTTCCTCAGCCACATCCCATTCAAGTCTTGCCTTTTTCCTCTTCTGAGCTTTGAGTTCTCATGGCAGCTTTCCAGCTAGTCCCCGATGAGCAGAAAGTTCTGCTCCCGCCCTTTGTTTTAGAAGCTGCAAAGCGAAACCTGAAGGAGTACAGCAGAGATGTGGCTCTTTCCAATGAGACATACCTATCCCTTCCTGTTGTGACCCCGCCAGATGCCTGCTCGGCCACCTCTCAACAGCCTTCATCTAGAACAACCTCATATTTCTCACCAAGTCCACAGCATAAGAAGTCACTTTATAGCCCTTCAGCATATCTGGAAAGATTAGAGCCTATTAAAAAAAAAGAAAAGAAAAGAAAAGAAAAAAAAAAAGCCTTGGGCGCAAGCAATTTAAAGCTCAAAGCCCTAATCTGGAATTGGTATATTTATCCTGGTCTTTAATTATTAATGTTGCTTTATTGATCTGATACCTAAAATGCAAACAACAAAAACTGTTCAAACTAATTATTGTGGGCTTTCTACCTTTTGGAGCTTCTCTACTAGTCTTCGAATCTAAACCTTTTCTTCCACCAATCAATGGAGTTTAATTCATTAACAAGTTCTAGTGCTTTGTTTAGATGGCTTAGCAATCCCCCCTCCCCACCCCTGAGGAACAGGAAGTGCACTATATCTCATCCCTGGCAGTAGTTCCATGGCCTATATAAATGTATTTCCCCTGGAATTTTAAAAACGCATTTATCAAGCACACTTTCTGGTATTCTGTGCCCAGTAGCCACCCTATACTTCACAAAAAGTCTGAACATTTCCTGATCTTGTTATAAAGACATGATGTTATTAATGAACTTTATACACTGGAGCAGGACTGGATTGTCATACCTGGAGCAGGACCTGCTCACACCTTTCCACTGCGTCAGCCAACAATGTCAGTTTGGTAGAGATGTACTCTAGGTAATACTAACGGATGGGGAACCTGAGGGTTTAAAGCAGGGTGCTGCTTATGAGGGTCATTTCCTTTTGGAGCACTGGCCCGAATTCTGATTCATGAACATGGCTCTAGACCTTGCCCAAGGCAGCTAACTCCTTGCCATCTTGTGCTCTTGGCTAAAAAGGATGGAGGAGATGAAAGTATGCCAAGGTCTTCACCACCACTAGAAAAACAACTCTAACTCCTTTGAATGGATTATAGGAAATAAACAAGTTAGGTAGGCATTTATTTATTTAGATCAGTGCAAGACACAGCAAGTACTTCATAAATAAGGGTCGAATGAATAAATGAATGCTAACTGTCAGATTCTTTGCAATCGTGAAACTTGCAACCCAATAGGGATGCAAACAAAGATACAAATGACCCATCTTCCCTCTTGCTTATGTGATATTGAAGGATAGTATATGACATTACCTGGCTCCATACATTCCTCTAAACTCTTTTGAATATAATTCTGTGTTCTGTTTGTATTATCTTTTGTGTAACAAGGACCATTTATTAAAAATTCTCAGTGGAAAGGAGGAGGACTAACATTTATTCTGTTGGTTAAATTATCTGCATGCCCTGGGGAAATCATTTATTTTACATACTCAAGGTGCTACAAGAAGGTCCACACTAACAGGGTAGAGACAGATCTTTCTTTGGCTTGAGGATCTTACCATGAGTTCAGAAAAACAAGGCAAGCTGATACGAACCACATGTAAAATATGATACAGCTTTTAATTTAACATGACCCTACTCTGTGGACATAGTACACACAAAATCCATAATTCTTCAATGCCCACATTTCTAATGACACTATTCAGATTGTCTGAAATTACACTTTAGTGATTTTCAAAAAATATTTCTAACTCTCTGGTCAATTATATCACCCTCCTTTCAACAATTCAGTTTGGATCTGAAGAGTGAAGGCTGTGGTTATAAAGTACCAAAATGCTAACAGAGGACTGAAAAATTCAGCTATTTTCCTAAGTATATATACCGAGGGAACATCCAAAAGACTGGCAGACTTTCAGATGTCTGGCATGATGAGGTAAAGGCAGAAGTTGACAATATTATTTGTATGTTTGATGTTGTGCTTGTACATATATTTAAAAAGTCTTCCAAATATTAAAATCTTCTAAAATGACACAATGAAACATGACTAAAATTGATTATGCGTCAGTTTTAATCAGGAAAAAAACAATACTTTGAAATTTACATATTTATTTGAAAGAGATAATATTCTTTAAATATTGTTCTGTAATTATTTTGCTATTAGAAACACAAAGTAATGTTTCAGAGGATATACTTCCTTTGTGGTGCCTGGCAAACGAAACAGAATTTTACATGGTTATATGGGGAATGGCTAAGACTTTCCTTTAAGATATACGACAGCCATAAAAAAATCCCAGGAGCCCAGATGATGTCATATATAAGACTAATTAACACACCTACAGGATAATGTATGTTATATGGTCTTTAAATTTTTATTAAGGTCACTGTGAAGTATAGCTTAAAACTAATGATGGCAAAGACGTTGGTCTCAAACACCACCTGTGGGAGTGACGAATAGCAGTGGAATGGCTTCGTGAAAGTGAAGGGATATCCCTCAACTCTTCGTCACAAAAGTTCATCATCCCTGAGAAAAGCGTCCTCCGAGGGAATGAGACATCACAATCATGGGAGGATGTCAGGTGGATGAGTAGAGAGACGGCATCCAGTTATAAGAAAGATCATGTCAAAGGCAGGGATGTATGATAGTTCATGACACACCTGGAGAATTATCAGTATTTCAGTATATGTGCGGCCGGAGCGAGCACAAATTATCAGTATTTCAAAACAGAGGGTGGCAAATGGTGGAAGATAGCAAAATAGAAGCCACGGTGTTTGGACTCTGATAGTGAAGAAGGCTGTGGCAGAGAGAGTGGCCATTGCTTCTGGTTTCATGCACTCCCCCTCATTTCTACACTCTTGCATTTAGGGGCAGCCCTGTTACCAGATCTGGCCAGTAGGCTATGGGCAGATGTGATGGCTGTCACTCCCAGGCTGAAATTAACAATAGGTGGACCTGAATCCCCTCTCTCCCTTCCTTATCTACCTCTCTCTTCCCAATAAAGACCCACAGAGTCTCTTCTAGTAGAGAGGGCGAAGCCGTAACACCCAGTAACCAAAGGGAAGTAAATTATCCTGGAGAGTTGCCTGTACTCACAGCTGACTTAATACTTGACCTGTTAGGTCAAGTCACCAGGATTTTGGTACACTCATTTTGGTACACTACTTCATCCTGACTAACACAGGGAGACTCTTAAACCTTACAAAATAGGATTGACAAGGTTAGAAAATCTTATTAGGAAGATGTTGTGGCTGAAACAACTGAATTATTCCGAGGAGCTATCAAACTATCAACCTAACATTTTCAGGGACTTTTTCTGGGTCCAGTCCTTTATAAGAATAGATGTTTCTCACTTGATCCTCATAACACTTTGAGGTTGGTGGTACTGTTCTTATTCCCATAATTTGCACGAGATCAAGAGATCATGGTGGCACTGAAATTCAAACTCAGTCTGTCTGACTTGAGAACCAAACCCTTAGCCCTTCAGTATAACCAGAGTTGATTTCCTATCAGACTTGGCTGTCACTGATCCCAGAATGCCTTATGGTCACACATGTCAGAATGAGAACATAGACTCCCCCTAGTTGGCACAGTCCTTGAGAATAGATACAGCACCACACACACACACACACACACACACACACACACACACACACACTCCAGGTGACTTTCTTTGGAGTGATGGCCTTGTCTAATCCTCTCCCGCATGCCCAAATGACTCATGCCAAAGCCGCTCATGGTGGATTGGGTGCAGCTACCACACACTAGGCATCTTCTTTCACAAGGACTGAGGGGATTGGTACAAATCAGTCAGAGTGTCAGGCATAAAGGAGGAGACAGAGGAGGCTGAACCCTGAGGGGCTGTTTTAATGACCCCACTGAAGTTTCAGTGTTACCAAAATTTGCTAGCCAGGCACAGGCTACTGATCTTTTCACTGGAATAGACTGATAGGCATCTATTAGGACAGTTGATTTGACTCAACCCTCAACAATTTTTAGGTTTTCTTATGGCTCAATGTCACATGGAGTCTACATGGACAGAATCCTCATTCTCTCTGGGTTCTGTGTCCCATCCAAGGACCCTTCCGCCTGTTCTGCCTGCCTGAATCTCTGCTGTGTCTTCCAATCATCCTAAAGTTCCGTAAAATCAAAGGGGGCACAATTTCACCAGCTGTCTCCCCACCCTCCAGGGTTGAATCATTACGATAAGTGGTTATTCTGATTAAACATAAGACTTATCTAGGAACTTCATTAAAAGGAACGTTCCAGTCCTCTCCAATCCCTAGAGATTCCGATTCATAGGTCTAGGGTGAGATTCACGAATCAGCAGGGTTTTGTCTTTTTTTTTTAAGATTTTATTTATTTATTTATTTGTTTGTTTTTTTATTTAGAGAGACCATGAGCAGGGGAAGGTACAGAAGGAGAGGGTGAGAGAGAATCTTAAGCAGACTCTGCACTGAGCCTGAAGCCTTATTTGTGACTCCATCTCATGACCATGATGAGATCATGTCCTGAGCTGAAATCAAGAGTCAGACACTTAACCAACTGAGCCACCCGGGTGCCCTTACAAATCAGTCTTTTTAAGATGAAACAAATAAATTCCACATGGATAGATCATCCTTTGTGGTATAAATTACCATGTGTCAGACCCCTATGCTGGGCACTAACAATATCCTATGTACCTGGTCTCTGAAAGTTTATCATCTCCTGGGAATACAGACATGAGATCCAATAAATTGCAACACAGCAATAGTTGATATTTCATAAAAGTGCCCCCTACTGATTCATTCTACTGTCCGCCAGATTGAGAATCACTAACAGTAGAAGCTTATCTTTGCTCCTATTTAACTAGCTAGCACTGTGGCCTGAGAAGAGACTTCTGGCATCTGAAGAAGTAGGTTCTCTCCCATATCATTATCTCTAAGCTATGACTCAAAACAGCACTCTCACCTAATGTCACCAGGCAAAGAGTTTGTCTTTCTTCCCGGAGCTTGTATATCATAAGGTCAACCTCTAGAGGCAGCCCTCAGAATCCCATGCCTCACCTCCCTCTGCATAATGCAAACTCTTTGAGATGGGTGATGCTTTTCAAAGTAACCTTCTTTGAGGAAGAAGCAAACTACTGTTGGATGAGAACAAAACTAATAAACAAATCATACAAAGGAACAAGGAAGGACTAAAATTGAAGATTGTCAAGGGGTTGCCAACCCCCGTAGCTTATGGCCCTTGGGGGGCAACGGGAAGATAAGGCATTTGAACCCATATTTTTGTCCTTACACTTTAATTTTCTTTGGGCAACTACTAATCCCTCCCCAGCTCAGGAGGCATCTCCTCTGGGGAGCACTCTTTTATCCCACCCACTTTCCAGACTAGGTTTAAGATCTTCCTTGGGCCATTGTTGTATCTCCGCTCACACTGTCCTCTAGTTCCCTGTCCTTTTGATGTCATGTTTGCTTATCTGTCTCTCTTCCCTGATTGTCTCTGAATCACAAGAGGGCAGGGGCTGCATCTATGTCATTGCAGGTTCTCAATTTGGCTCTGTTGTTTGAATCAATGGATTTCTACAGACAATGAGATTAAAAGGGAACTTTTGCATGGAGTTTTTTTTGTTTTTTTTTTTTTTAATATAGTCACAATGGCGGGTAGACATTTTGCCCACTTGGCCTATCTGAATGCTAAAGCTCAGAAGTTTGAAGGGGTTTTCATGAAGTCACCTTACTAAATAAAGACAGGCTTGAAATTAGGTTGGTCTTACTTCAAAGTCCATGATCATCCTGCCCTGTCCCTCTACCCCAGGTAGTAGACTCTGTCTCCAGGGGCCTGGAGAATCCACAATAGCCCACTTCTGAGCAAGCTTGATTAAGTAAATGATGCAAAAGACATCCCATGACATGAAGAAGGAAAATCAAGTACTGTGACAATAACCCAGATCTAGGCAAAAATAAATAGATGTGCAAAAACAATGGGTACTGTTATGCTGAAAATAAATAAATAAATTTAAATGAATAAATAAATAAATAAATAGATGTCACCTGTAGGAGCTCATTCATTGGTCTTCGAATTTGTTTTAACCACATTCTTAGATTATTAAATTTGTCTCTGAAAGTTTCCATTCATACTATGGTAGTGTGCTAAATAAGGTATTTTCCTTTCCTACTTCCTTGAGGACGTTCTAGAAGAATGGCTTCTTTGAAGATACCAATGACCACTTGGAATTGGGGCATTCTTATTTAACTCAGTAGGTTTCTCAGCCATTTGTCTTGTGTAGAGAGTCTTCTGTCAATTCCTCTTTTAACATGTGTTCTTGGTTATGTTATAACTTTTGAACTTTTCATATGAGAAGTGCTTAGCAATCTATAGGTTTTCTATTTTACCCCAGTTCCATTACTACCATTGTCCTTTAGGGCCATCCCCTGTGAAATAACATCATGTTGGCTTGGCATTCCCACCTGCCTAAGTGGCAGGTTTGGTCAGCCCTTTGAACCTCCAAGTTAAGGTCATCACGTGTCACTAGGTCAGGGTCTATAGGAAGACTCACTAAGCTTGAGAATGCTGTGTGATGGCGAAAGAGCATGAGCAGACTCTAAGAAGCTTAGAAAACCCTCATCTTCTACACAAGTGAGTACAGAGAACACTGCGGGTAAAATGAGGTTGGCAACAGTACTAGGGAGGGAATTGGTGCCAAGAAGATACTTAGGAGTTCATATTAGGCCTCCTGCCCAAATGGCCAATGGATCTGAAATTGCGCACATAAAGCAAGAACTTGGCACAGGATTTGAGGTGATGAGTGTGCATGATGCCTCGGTTTGTACGAGGGAGGGAGGCTGATGGGAAAAGTTTCAAGTCATAGATCTAGACGATGTCTGGATAAGTCTCATGGAGCCAGAGAGTGTTCCAGCCTAGGACTGCAGTGGTTTTCTTGCAGAGAGTAAATAAATATGCTGCCAATATTGTATTGAGAGAGAGGGATAGAGATCCATATGAAAGTAAAGCACTTAGAAACATCTCACAGTTGGCTAGACCAATGTTCTAGGGCTTCGGAGGGTTGATGAGTTGTACACAGCATTGATAAGTACTTGATGAGTGGAAGGCACATTTAGGTCTACCCCTCATCTTATCCCATCTTGGGGAGACAGATTAAGACATCAAAGATAGGAAGTTAGGGAAGAGAAATATCTTAAGTGGGTATAAGTCACTATGTAAGAATCTTTACTTGAATTATCAAAATGTATTTTCCTAACAGACTTATCATGTAATGTGATTAGGCCAATTAGAGCCAGGGCTAGGAGGAGTGAGGGAGGCACTAGCTTCAGGTACAAAATTTAAGGAGGCACCCCACATCTGTACAACTCAGTCTCTCACCCTGTCCCAACCCTGATCCTCTCAGATCCTGTCTTTATGTAAAATTCTGATTTTTTTTTTTCATCATGGATTTTCTGCATTAATTTTGAGTTTTAGAAATAACTGCTTAAGGTATTTTTTTATCTTGATTACAGAGTTTTTGATGCCTCCTTAAATTTTGCACCTGAAGGGAATGCCTCACTCACCTCACTATAATCCTGGCCCTGAGGTCTATTCTGCAAATCAGGAAAGTAAGGCTCAGGTATTATTTGACCTTTGCCCAAGACCATGTACCTATTCAACACAAGAGATTTCAAACTTAGAAAGCCCTAAATCTGAAGCCCCACTCTCTCAGCCTTTTGTTGTCTCTGCCAAATAAACTTATCTACTACCACTTGGGCAGGTGGGAGCACCAGGCCACATGATGGTATTGCCAACAGAGATGTCCCTAAAGGACAATGCTAGTAATGGAAATGAGGAGAAAAAGAAGACAGATGGATTGCTAAACCCTTCTCAATGGTTGTAATATAATAAAGATAATGTTAAAACAGGAATTGAAATAAGATGCTTTGGACAGATGGCTGAGGAACCTACTAAGTTAAATGAGAATTTCAGAATACAAGTGTTCATTGACGTTGTCAGAGAAGCCATTTTTCTTGAAGTTAAGGAAGTAGGGAGGGAAAACATTGTTTAGGACTGTAGCATGGTATGAATGGGAACTTCCAGGGACAATATCTAACAAATGATACATAACAGTGATTAATGACAATTAGGCATGTAGTTAAAATAAATTCCAAGACCAATGAGCTCCTTGCAGATGGCATTATTAATTTTTATAGAGTATGACCATTCATTGCCTTAGTGGGAAAGAGTTATGTTAAGAGGCTGGACTTTACCACCTGCAAATGTAATGCTCAAACAGCATTAGGCTGCCAAATATCTATTGTGCTAGTTAAATGATTAAACTTTTAAAAATGTTTCTGTCTCCTCCATTGGCTATAAACTCAATGAGGGCAGATGTTATGTTGACTTTCTTTACTCTTTTATCTTTCACACACAGTAAAATGCTTAATAAATATTTTTGAATGAATAATGAAATCCCATGAGATGTTTCTATTAGAAGTTAGGCGGTATGTTAGACCCAGCCTCCTTAATTCACATTCACATTTACACTCTCTGAGCTCAAGCATGCAGGCTTTTATATGGTCGTGGAAGAATGCACAGTTGACTCCTGTCTCATATTACTGGAATATCATCTACTTTCTGTAATTTCTGATTTTCCTGTGTCTGGCTTGTTACAGCTCTCTAGACTCAACTGTAGTGTGACTTCCTAAGAGACCTTCTCTGACCAACCAGTTTGGGGAAGGGTTTTTCAGCCTCTTCTCCTCACTATCGATTATCCAATTCCATTTCTTCACATTTCTTCCTTTCTGAAAATATCCCATTTTTCTATTTGCATTTCTGTTTATTTTCTGATTTGCCCACTAGAGAATCTTATCTCCTTGAAGGTACAAAAATCATTGGTCTTTCTCAGAGCTGACAAGGTGTGATGGCTTTTGAAGCACTTGATAAATATTTGTTGAATGATTAAATGAGTCGATGACTGAATGAAAATTATGCAGTCTTACTACTGTGACTTACTAAAGAATGAGGGAGAGCTGCATGAATGAACATGAACAAATCTCCAAGACACATTAGGCAAACAAAAAGAAGAAGATACATAGAATAACCCAACTTATTTTCAAGTTTGATGATATATATATTTGTCTATATAGAATCACACTCTTGACCTGACCTGGACAAGTTCATACAGAAAGCAGTATAGAACAGATAATTATGCTTAATGGAAACATACATTTTTAACTTGGATCAGGCCAACAAGTGACTCTTCCCAACCTAAGGAAGGGAATGAAATGTAGATCATGGTAGAGAGTCTAGAGATGGAGCTATCTTCTCCTTTAGCAAGTCTAGCACAGTGCTGCACACATAGGAGACATTCAGTATTTGTTCATGGATGAGCAAAATAAGCTAATCGGAAACAAGTGGTGAAGAATTATATGCATCACATTGGAAAGAAGCACTGTCTCTGAGAAATCATATGATGGAGCCTATATGGGATGTGAAGTTGCGGCATTTTCACCTCTAAAGAATAGAAATTTCCACCAGTAGTAATAAAAGGTCACTATTGGAGGTCGGTGGGAAGCAGATTCTGAAACGGAAATTTATGTTCAGAAACCTTATTAGGGAAAACTCTCAGGATCAACACATACATTGGGAATGAAGGAAGCAGGACCAGGCAAAGGGAGAAGTAGAGCTGAGATGCAATAGTAATGGAGGCTTCAACCAACTTCTCAGGATCCAGGATTATTTTTAGAGTTGTCTTGAATTGGGACAACTGAGCCAGACCTTCATACCAATGCATCGACAAGTTATTGGATGTGAGTTGCCTATAGGCAGGAGTTGTGGCCTTGGACAAGGCAAACCTTATCAACCAAGGGCAATTCCCAAAGAGGCAATGTTCCTGGCAAATAGACAAATGGATGCCTGCATGCTTCAGTACTGAAGGTGGGTCTAATGGTACACCACAGTGTTAAATATCCCACCGATCCCAATGCATAAAACATATATAATAATTATCCCAAGAATATGGATGTTAATAGAAGTTATTATAGGAGCTTTCAGGTTAATGCCAGAGTTTAATAACTCTGAACTAAGTATTATATTACTACCATAAAGTGCCATCAATGTAATAACAATAATAATAATAATCATTAACTCATTCAATATTTATTGAGTCTCTACCAAGTGCTACGCATTGTTCTAGATGCTGCAGATAGAGTAGTGGAAAAAAAGCAAAAACAAAAACAAAACAACAGACGAACATGTCTGCCCTATTTAAACTTATATCCTAGAGGGAAGATACAAGATGAATATAGCTAGCTAGCTAGAGGGATGGATGGATGAATACTAGATAATATGATGGATGGATGGAGATAGATGGATGGAAGGATAGATGGATGGATAAAGGATGAATAGATACATGTATGGATGGATGGATAGACAGAATTAATCTGAGATTGCAAAAAGCACCATAGAGAAAAATAAAGCAGAGGAAAGAGTGAAGAAACACTGGAACAAGGGTGAAATTTCAGTGTTTTATGAGTGAAAATAAAAGACCTCCCTCAAAAATTACCATTTGACAAATCCCTGAAGGAAGTGATCAGCCATGTGTATACCTGGGGGAAGATGTTCCAGCCAAGAGAACAATAATAGCCAGCATTTAGTGAAAGCTCACCATGTGATAGACACCCTGTAAAGTATTTACAAAGTGTATCTTATTTGATCCTCCAACAGGTAATATTAGTTATCTTTGAGAAAACTGAGACCTACAGAGATTAAGGGATTTTTACATACACCCTGCCCCCCCCCACAAAGCCACTCAGCAAGTAAACGTAGGTGCCAGGATTCAAATCCAGTGTGAAACTTTAAAGCCTTGAAGGCCTTCTTCAGAAGAAGAAGAGAGAAGGGGAAACCAGTATACTTGATCATAGAAATGCATCCCATCACCGGTTCCATGAAGCTCGTTGTGAATGGCCATAGCACATCCAGACACTCCACCCAGTAGTGGAGGAGCAGAAATATTGACCTGGTCAACCTGATTCTGCAGCCTGAGTGGTTAACCACTCTGCTACACAGCCTCCCAAAGAGTCCAGACAGGATCTTAATGTCCCGAAAGGCAGGCTGGGTCAAGGCAAGCCCTTTATGCAGGGCTGTCTTAACCAGGTTTCCTGTGTCCAGTTTCACAAAACAACTAATCGACCAGCCAACCACCACCAACAAACAAAAAGAAAAAGGGAAGACTCCAGGGCCTGGTGAGGAAAAGCCACAGAACAAGCGGGACAGGTGATAGTGTGGCTGTCCTTGTTCTGAGGGAGGCCTGAGGTTGGCTCTGTGCCCTCAGGCCCCATTGCATCTCCTCAAACCCCTGACAGAATTATTGGCCTCTTTGGCACCTGTCCCCCCAGGCATCCTCCCCAGTCCCCAGGCCATCATACTCACAGGATGCAGCCTCGGTGAAGAGGGACAGATGGATTTGACTGTGGACCATTTGGCCCTCACCCAATGCCTCACATTTGCCTTTTCCCACACAAATCAAGCTGATTCTGACCCTTCAGCTTTTCTAGAAGATCCTGAACTGACAGATATTGAAAAAGAGGCTAAGAATTGCTGCTGCTTTACCCAAGTTAGGTGTCACCACAGCCTTATTTCTCCCAAGAGGCTTCTCAGGGAGGTCTGATATTTCCATTTTATATAAAAGGAATCTAAGGCTAAGAGAAGGGAACAATAGGTTAAAGCTATTCCTTTTGGTGCCCATTCCACAGACATCCAGGTCCAAGTATTTATGGAACGATGAGCAAGGCTCTAAGGGAGATAGCCAGGTGATCACTTTTTGTCTTTTAGGCAGTGAGTTAAGTCCTGGAGTTATGGGGATTTAGATTAGAAACAGAGAAACCCTGTCCTCAAGGAATTCAGGATTTAAAAGTGTGCTCTCAAGTCCTGTTACTTGCACCTATGACACCCTCCATAACCTCCTAGAAAAACCAGGTCAAACTCTCAGAGATGCTATTGAGAGACACGCTCATTGTTAATAATGTCCTTAATACCGCCCCCAACTGATCCCTTCTTAGAGCTCGGAGTTGGAAATGGCCCTGTCTTAACTCTCTCTCCTTTTCTATTCTGACTGTAAAGTCTCATGTGGGTCAATTTCATGTGCATTTCCCTACCATTGCTCAACTGGTGGTTCATTTGTTTTTACCTAATGGTTGACAGTTTAAGCTTTCTAGACTTCGGGGAAAATTCACAATTGAAACTTTCTTTTTTTGAGGGAGGATGATTTATTTATTTATTTATTTGCTTACTTACTTATTTAAATTTTATTTTTTCAGTGTTCCAAGATTCACACAATTGAAACTTTCAAAAGGTACAAGCTACCAAGATATTCCTATTTTTGCACATTTCAAGCCTTCTCTTTTCTGTCTTCTTAGATTCCTTCTTCATTTTTATTTCTTCCCCACCTCACCCCTTAGCCACTCCTAAATGAATGCATGAGGCATAATACAGTTTGGGGAGGGGGGGCTGTTGAGAGAGTAGGGAGAAGTGCAGTCAGGGATGAATCAAATTAGTAGGAGATACAAACCTCCCCAGATGGGGGCTTCTGGCTCCTGACTTATTAAATTGCCTTTGATGCCTCCCTGATATTTCCCTGCTTGGCATGTACTTGAAAGCATCCAAATCACCTCATCACTAATCTCCATTTTGCTTCTCTGACTTTGAATTGTTTAATCCTTTTTTAAAGTCTCTTATCTGACTCAGCAATCTTTAAAATATTTTGAGGAAGATATTTTCCTTCCTACTGGAAAGTAGCCATCAAGCATAACCACAGGCCATATGTTAATTAGACATCTAATCTGCCAGTTCCCAGGGGGGACTTGATAATAGTTTTGCAGAAGTTAAATTTGAGATATCTCTTCCAGAAGACTTTGGTTGTCTTCTTTCTCTGGCCTTTCCCTGGAAGTGTGTTCTCCTGAGTCTTCTATCTCAGCATTCGTAATATACCTGATGCAAAACTTTTTGAAGTAAAAATTTAAAAATAAGGCTGTTTGCTACAAATTAGGAGGGGGAAAAAAACTCAGGTAATTAGATACTTTTATTTTTCTTCAATTATATCTCCTCTCTTGAAAGTTAAAATTTCCTCATATTTTTGGATCCCATCCTACCATCACCACAGATGTGCCTATGTTCAAGTCCCATCCGTTTCCTGCCTAAGCCAGATGTTTCCTGGCCATCACTATGACACTCACCCAATGTCTTCTGGTGCGTCCTCTGGCCGGGACGAAAGCTATTTCCAGTCACCATTTTCTCACACAGAATGAGTACCTTCAATGTGGCCTTCCTCAACCTTCCTTTCCTTTCTCACCATGGCTGCCAAGAGGGGCTCTGGGCACCTCCACCCATTCCAAAGCAGGGACTTATTCCACAGTGAGTTCTCTAGAGCCCAACCAGGTCGGTAGCATCCATGAAACAGCCTCACTTACTATCCCCACTCTTTCATTTCTCTTTCTCCCTGAGTGGAGTATCCTTTGGGTGCCATGCTGTGAATCCTGAATTTCTTCCCAAGCTTCTTGATAAGAAGCATCAGTAAAACATCCTATAGGCCATCTCTCACCCAGCTTGAAATAACGTCACTCATGGGACTCTGTGATGTCACAGACTACATTTCCTTTCCATAGAGCATTAATGTGTTCTACTCAGCACTCCATTTAAAATATGTGATCAAGCCCTTAAAAATGGTGTTACTTATCCTAGACAGTGGAAATGAAGAGAAGGCAGCAAAATAAGCATAACTAATTCTTTGGTCATGAATGTCCCATATTCCAACACAAAGAGCTAAGCCCAAAAGGGTCAGTAATTGAATTTATATACTTTATTTGAATCAAGTTGATGGTGTTGAAATAGAGACTAGTATACCTATTAATTTTATAAAAAAAAATTCTCTTTTCCTATCATGTATATGTATATGCTTTCATGTCACTCATATGCACACACCGCTGGTCCATAGTATGAAGGCTAATGCACTTCAGACTAAAACAATATACAGTAAAAATGCTCAAAAATTCAATAATGCAGGCATTTCCTAACAAGAGGTTTTAAATGAAAAATAACAAATCTAGCCAACCAGAAAAACTATAAATGTTATCAAGCAAAGTAAACAATCCATTTGTAATCGTTATTAAAGACGGATTTATATGAAACCCTCAAAATGGCAGACTCCTAGAGCAAGATTCAGTAGGCTAGAGAAAGAATGCAGAACTATGTATGAGTGTAACTCTAATATGGTATTGGCAATTCTGCAAAGGAAAGGAAATACCAATTCGAGAATTCTTATGAAGAGTTATTGCCTACTTGCTATGTTTTTTTTTAGACTACTTCCTAAATTAGAATGTGGTAAGAAAGAAAGAAACCACTTGATTTTTCTTGGATATCCACATTCCAGCCATCTTTTAAGCCCCTTCTCAATTCCATTGTCTTCCATGAAGATTTCCTTATTGCCCAGAGTTCATTTCTCCATTATTTCCATCGATTCCAGTTGGGCTTCTTGCCAGGATATATGGCTTGGGACAGTCTTGTCCAAGTCACCATTATTATTCAACTAGACTACAGAAGAGTCTCCACTGGTCATCCTGTGTCCTTTACTGTCCCCGACCCTGTTCTCCCTGGGGCATACAGCTGGCGCAATCCTTTGAAAATATGAATGCATTCATATCACTTCCCTTACTTTAAACCTGTCATTTGTTTTAATAAGTGGAATGAAGTCCAGACATCTTCCACAGCTCATCAGATCCTGTGTGACATGTAGTGGGCACCTCCCTGACCTCCCTTTGTCCTCTTTGCGCCAGCACCACTGAACACCTCTTTGCCTCATGACTAAGCCAAGATTTTTCCTGCCTTAGAATCTCTTATGTGCTATTCCAGATGCACAAAGAGCTCTTCTCTCAGCACTGTGATATTTTAACAATTTCTCCAGGTGATTTTTTTTTCCTGAGCACTAATATGTTTCAGAACAGAAAGTAGCAAGCTTGTTCTGTAAACAGCCAAATAGTAAATATTTTTGGTTTTGTGGGCCAGACGGTGTCTGTTAGGACTGCTCAACTCTGCCCATTGTCGCTTAAAAGCAGCCAAAGATAATACCTAAATAAGTAGGCATGGTTATGGGCCAATAAAACTTTATTTATAAAAGCAGAGTTGAGAAAAAAAGAGAGAAAGGAAAAAAGGAAGAAACCATATTTGACCTACTGGCCGTCATTTGCCAACCTACTTACATAAAAAAGTTCTTAAGTAAGACCATTTTTAACAGAACAGATATCTGGACTTCTAAAAGTATGCATATTTGCATGTTTTGAAAAGTTCCATGGATATTTCTGAAAGGCATTGTAGAATGGAAAGAAGTTAGAAAGATACACACACATATACAGACATTTACTTAATATACTATATATATAAATTTATGTATTAAAACGAAGAAGAATTTTTGGGGTGCCTGGGTGGCTCAGTGGGTTAAAGCCTCTGCCTTCGGCTCGGGTCATGATCCCAGGGTTCTGGGATCAAGCCCCGCATCAGGCTCTCTGCTCAGTGGGGAGCCTGCTTCCTCCTCTCTCTCTCTCTACCTGCCTCTCTGCCTACTTGTGATCTGTCTGTCAAATAAATAAATAAAATCTTTAAAAAAATAAAATTAAGAAGAATTTTTAAAGTTCCTTCTATCATCCAGTAAATTAACTTGGGCTACCTTGAGAAGTAGTGAGCTTCCTGTTCCCAGAATATTTAAAGAGAAAATCATTAAGTCTCTGAAAGAATCAATGTATAGGAATTCCTTTGAAAGCTCAATGAATGAAATAATGCTATTGTTTCCAGAACATTCTATGGCCTGATGGTGTAATAGAGCTTGAACTTTTGCATTCAATATAACTGAGTTCAATCCTAGCTTTCCCACTTCCTAGGTATTTAATTCTGAGAAAACATCTTAACTTCTCTGACATGTTTTTTTTTTTTTTTTATCTTTAAAATGGAGAGACTAATTAATACTTGATTGGCATGGTGCCAGTTGGGATACATGATACATACATAAAGTAGCTGGCATTAGCCCTGACCCTAAGATAGGTTCTTAATAAACTGTATGTGTTTTTAGTGTTAATATTGGTATTTACTTAGTCCCATATCTCCCTACTTTGCTCCTATATGAGAAATTCTAAGTTGTAGTCTAGAATGTCTAAAAACATGTCCCATCAACACCGGGCTCATGCTTCCCCATCTGGTCCTTTCATAGTCCTTTGATAAGCTAAGAACTTCTTCCAATATCATAATCACTGGTGAATCTCCATTTTCTTCAACCTCGTTTTTGTGGCACCCCACATGTCATTCCAAGGGCCCCTCTCTATTTAGTTCATGGAAGGTCTGTATGGAGCACTAAAGCTGTCCTTGCAGAAGGTTCTAGATAGAGCCTCCTTGTCTAGATGACTGCCCCCCAGAAACTCACAGGCCATAAACAAAACTTTGGCCAGATGCCTATGGCTAAATGTTTACATTTTGTGTTCTTTTTGTGCTAGACCCCTGAACTCCACCTTCCCTGAATTTCCCCTAATTGCAGGGACCATGTGACTCTCTGAGCTAAGAAATTGCCTTTTCTGACTCTGGGACGTGCTATCCCTGCACATTCTCAGCCCAGGCCAGCAGTCCAAAAACTACCCTACAAAACATTTTGCAATACTGGCCTGGTTACAAGAAGTTATCAGTGTGAGCTTCCTACATATCCAAATGATACTTCTCAGTATTTCACTTTTGGAGGAAACACCGGCCCAAATCATTAGTTTCCAGAGCACAGATGGTACAGATAAATCTCCAATCAATATGTGCACTGATAAGTTCTTATCAGTGGGAGTGGATCCTAGAAAGTATTCTTCAGTTGATATTATCACACTAAGTAAGCCACTAATAACCCTGCCTTCTGTATAATTCTGCATCCTAGAGACTCAGTCCCATACCATAAAACCCACACTGGGCCTGCACACTGCAAATTTCACACATGTCAGTGTTAGAGTATAGGGGGAGATAAATATGTCTGGTGTTTGGACTCTTCTTTTCTGATCCTATTATACACTATGAGCCTTTGTCATGGAGAAAGCTTTGCAAGAGCAGCAACTGAGACAAGGGTTTCACTTGGAGAGTGCTCTCCATGTCCATCATGGGGAACATGCTGAATCACCCAGCAGTTTGCTGATTCATCAGGACAGTTCAGGAGCCATGACGGCAATGAGCCAGCTCTCATCAAATTACATCCCCCAAGTTAATTACAGTTGATTCTCATGTTCCTCTCTTAGAAAATAAAATTTAAGTCCATTTACTATGAGGAGAATTTACTCTCAAACCTTAGGTTTTCAAGGAAGTAATGATATGGGCTAATATCCCATATATGGGTGGAATACCTATCTATCACATGTGCGCCACTATTACCACGGGGTGATCAATGATTTCCTAGTGCTAGGCTTATTCACCTCATTTCTTGGAGAATTTTAAAAGACTCTGTATCTACATATATGGTTAAAATATAAAGCATGACTTCTGGCAGAATTAACTGGTGTTAATCTCCCACTTAGTAGAATTTTAAATGTTCAGTGATTATTATAGATTAGACCCATATGTATGTGTGAATTCTATATGTTTGTGGGTATATTTTTGGTGTCAAATCCACTACCAGCCAGAAGGAATACAGCAATGAAAAAGACAGACACATACTAGGCCCACAGAAAATAGAAGCTTGTGGGGGAGGGGCGGGGGATATCATATAAGTAATTAACTGGTTGAATAAAAATAGGATCTGGTATTAATCATAATTCTCTAGAGAAACAGAATCAAGTGTGTGTGTGTGTGTGTGTGTGTGTGTGTGTGTGTGGAGAGAGAGAGAGAGATTGATTTACTTTAAGGAATTGGCTCTCAAGATGTGGGGCTAGCAAATCCAACACCAGTGGGGGCAAGCTGACAGGCTGGAGACTCAGGAAAGAGCTGATGTTGTAGCTGGAGTGCAAAGGCCCTCTGGAAGCCAAATTCCCTCTTCCTTGAGGGACCTCAGCCTTTTTTCTCTAAGATCTTCCAATGATTGCAAAAGGTTCACTTACATTATGGAAGGTTATATGCTTTACTCGAAGTCTTCTGATTTAAATAATCATCTCATCTAAACAAACTTTCACAGTGACATTTAGATTGGTGTTTGCCCAAATATCTAAGCCCTATGGTTTAGTCAAGTTGATGCGTAAAATTAATCATCACAGAACATATAGGAAAGGGGACTAACCTACTCTGTGGACATAGTAGGCAGACTTCCCATATGGCCTTCAAGGATCCCTGCCTCTGATATTCACACTTTTCTCTGCTTGCATGTGGACTGAACCAACAAAATAAGGCAGGGGATGAGATGTCACTCCTGCGATTCCATTACAGAAGGCTGTAACTTCCATCTTGCTGGCAGACTTGGTGTCACCTCATTGATGAAGCAAGCTGCCATGTGGGAGAGGCCCACAGGACAAGCAACAGAGTATGACCAATAGTCAATAATCAGAGGAGAACTGAGGTCCTCAGCCCAACCACCCATGAGAAACTGAATGCTGCCAACAGTCAGCAAAGACGCTTTAAATCAGATACTTGCCTAACTGAGTCTTCAGATGAGCCTACAGACCCTTGACTGACATCTTGATTATAGCCAGGTGAGACACGAGTTAGAGGGCTCCACTAAGCTATCTGCAGATTCCTACTCCAAAAGAACTCTGAAATAATATGTGCTATTTTAAGATGAGAAGTTTTGGGGCAATTTGTTATGCAGTAACAATTACTAATACAACGAACTGATGGGAGCTTCACCAAAGTAGTGATGATTAACACGTGACATGAAAGATGTATGCGTGTGAGAGCGTGTATTGTCTGTATCCTGAGGACACAGCAATAGGCAGGAACTTCAGGCATTGGTCAGATGGTGTATGCAGAGGCCTAAGAGCAGAGAAAATGCTTCGCTTCCTGTAAAGAACAGAATACCAGAAAGAAGGCAGCTGAGTTTCTGGTCACATTTCAGACATCAGGGAACTTCCCTAGATCTAAACCTTATGGGATTTGGAGCAGATTTTGAGTGTCTTCATCACTGTATTTTAGGTGCCAGCCCATAGCAGGCACAATAAATACTTACTAACTAATTAATTAATTATCGAATAAAGAGAATCCATAATTGATCCAAGTTGAGTATATATAAGTATATTTAGAGAAGGTGAAGATTTTCAGGGGAAGCACTGTCTCAGTTGTCTGGAGACATCCACTCTACCTTGGGCTAGTGAGGAGTCTGGAACATGCTGAGGTCTTGAACTGATGAATAATAACACAGGCCAATCACAAATCAGGCATGTCCCAAGCTAAATCCTCTGTGAAGAGTGACTGAGTCAGCATTTTAAATTAGGAGTAACTGTTGTGAACAGGAATGAGGATGGGATAAAGAGAGTTCCCAGCTGGGCAGGTCACTTGACAATAAGCTAGTCTGGTGCCAGGTCTTTCCTGCTGATGTGGAATTCTGCAATTTCAAAGGGCCCCTGGATGGGAGTGTGTTGCTGCTGCATGACCCACATGCTTCTGGAATCTCCAGCGGGCTCCATCTCTCCAATGGCTCTGGAAATGCAGAGTGAAAACTTCCCAGCCATAGAGTTCTGAACCCCAAAGCTGTGGACCCCAACGCATCAGCATCACCTGGTAGAAATGCAAAATCTCAGGCCCCACTCCTAACCCACACAACCAGAAAATGGGAAGGGACAGAGAGGCAGCCATCTGTTCTAAAAGTCCTGGGGGAATTCTGATGCATGCTCAAGTTTTGGTTTATAGTGAGAGGAAACTACAATAGAGGGCCCTTCAGCACTCAAGAGGTGGATACTGAGGGTATAAGCCATGGAGCGGGCAGTAAGAATGGAGGTGATGACCTTTAAAAGTTAGCGTTACTGGATTTGGTGATTGATCAGGTGCAGAAAGCAGATGCAAAGGAAGCCTCCAGGTTGGCTAATTCTGGCGTGGGCATTATGTTGGATGGATTTAGTAGGGATGGCAGCAGAGGTTTCCCAGGATGCAGGACTTTAAGGGTGAAACCAGGAACACCCTGGGAAAGCAAGACAGTTGTTCACCCTAGCAGCAGAGTTTTGGAAATGGGTAATGATGATGCTGGTTGCTCTGAGCTGAACTCTGTCCCCGCAGAATTCATGTTAAATCCTGAACCCCCAGCGTGACTGCCTGGAGATAGGGCCTTTATGAACCAATTAAATTTAAGTGAGGTCATAGGGTTGGGGTATAATTCTATAGGACTGTGGTCTTTTTTTTTTTTTTTAATATTTTATTTATTTTTTATTTGACAGAGAGAGAGGACACAAGTAGGCAGAGAGGCAGGCAGAGAGAGAGGGAGAAACAGGCTCCCCACTGAGCAGAGAGCCCGATGCGGGGCTCGATCCCAAGACCCTGAGATCATAACCTGAGCCGAAGGCAGAGGCTTGGGTAAACCACTGAGCCACCCAGGCACCCCAGGACTGTGGTCTTTTAAGAAGAGAAAGGGAAAGTAATCTCCACCATGTGAGGACATACCAAGAAGGAGCCCATCTGTATGCCAGGAAGAGAGCTCTCACCAGAACTCAACTGTGATCTTGGACTCCCAGCCTCTAGGACTGTGAGAAAATAAATTTCTGTTGTTTAAGCCACCAGTCTGTGGTATTTTGTTATGATAGTCTGAGCTAAGATGATGATAGTTGTATTTATGGAGCATTTATTATGTGCTTAACACGGTGAAGAGCTTCACATAAATCATCTCATATAATCCTTGTAACACTCTCTAAAACAGGCAGGATGATCATAGCCAATTTAAAGATTAGTAGACTGAGGCTTAGTCAAGTTAAACTACTCACCAAGATTACACAACTAATAAGTGGCTGAGCTAGGGCACTGGTTCTCCATTTTGACTACATAGTTGAGTATCTTCAGAGCTTTAAAAAATACTTGTGTTTGAATCACTACCACAGGTTCTGAGATATTTAAAATAGGCAAAGGTGTCATCTAGGAAACATGTAAAGAAACATGTCCAGCCTCACCCTAAACTAATTAAATCAAGAATCGTGGTGCTCTCATTTGCAACCACAGTTGTAAACATCCAGGCTAGATTTGAAACCCAGACCCACCTGTTTCCAGATAACAGACAAGCTACTTCTTCTGATTTTTAAATTTTCAATGCTTAAAGAATATCCGAGAGGAGTTATTGAGGACATGTATCCTGACATCCAGATCTTTATAACAGGTTGAAAGTGGGACTAGAAATAAAGACCTAAAATGATCAGCATGAGGATGGAAATTGAAGTCATGATTCTATGAGAATTAACCAAGGTAGTTACTATGGAAGTGGAAAATTCTAAGGAACATGATTGACTTCCAGATGTTGAAATATTTTGCTGCTTTGGGATAAAACAGTCTTATCTACAATACATTTTAGTTAGGGTCTTGCCCAGGGTGTAAAGATCAACCTCGTGGTCTTCTTTGGCATATACAGCCCAATGGGGCCAGAGACTCTATATCGAAGCTCAATCTGTTGAAGAACAAGAGAGTAACTTGGACTTGGGACTTGCCGCTTGGCAGTTGCTGTTCTCCACAACAGGTCCGAGATGTCATGTAGACCTTGTGGTTTAACACCATTGACTCAAAAGAGTTAAGCCAATTAAGAATTGTGATGTGGATATAACATCATGGAGGAAACCTCTAGACTGAAGTAAAACAAATAAAAATTCTCTGCTTTTATTATACAAGTTTATTTCTATGTTGTGAAAATAACAACTAGAAAGTAGGAGAGTCAGAAATTTATCTTGCCATTATTTTATTTTAATTGCTCTCTCTTATTCTCAAATCTAGGTGGAGAATTAAATTGAGTGGTACAATATGTTGTCCATTTTTTTTTTAAAGAGATTTTATTTATTTGATATATAGAGAGAGATCACAAGTAGATAGAGAGGCAAGTAGAGAGAGAGGGGGAAGCAGGCTCCCTGCTGAGCAGAGAGCCCGATGCGGGGCTCGATCCCAGGACCCTGAGATCATGACCTGAGCCGAAGGCAGAGGCTTAACCCACTGAGCCACCCAGGCGCCCCTATGTTGTCCATTTTTGTAGCTTCAGGCCCATTTCAGTTCTTGGAACATTGTAAATGCTCAGTAGTGCTTGCTGGATGAATTGTCTTTCTAAGTTAAAGGATCATAGGACAGGTGTGCTGATGAAATGATTCACATTGGTCAAAATTACTCAAGGAAATCCTCCAGAAGCCATGTTTTGGCTCCGTTTTGGATAAGATAAAAGGACCCAGATCTGACCACATTTCCAATCTTCTTAATGTATTTAACCTTCTAGGAGGGTACACATTGCTGGGTCATTCATTTGCAGCCATGAGGTATGATAACATGCAAGAAAAAGGGACCATAAAAGGAAGTTACTTGCTAATGGTAGAAAATGTGGGGAAGGGAAAGGAAAGAACTCTGAAACAGAGTTAGTCTTTTTGTTATGCTAAGAATCAGAGATCCCAAAATGTGATGTTCTCTCTCAATGCTCAACTGTATCTATCTACCTACCTGTCTATTTATCTAACTACCTACCTACCTATCTACCTACCTACCTATCTACCTACCTACCTATCTAGCTACCTACCTATCTACCTACCTAGCTATCCTCTCTCAGTCTACTGCCTATTTATCAACCATCTACTGCTTTCTAATAATGAGAGAATACATTCTATATATTCTATATTCTCTTTCATAAATTTTCAAGATATGCTTATAAAACATTCTTATCAAAGTGTTTAGAAAAATTCTCTTCAGAGAATTGGGATCAGGGGATAAGAAATCTAAACTGTTTGACAAGTCGTTTCCATGTAGTAATTATCTAGGTGAAAATGGCTCTAGATTTTCTCTATGCATATAGGCAAATTTTGTGAAGTGTCAAAAGTTTCTTTTCTATCAAAATCAATAAACTGGCAAGAAACTTCCACAAGCCTGCCAGCCTTTAGGGGGCTTTTCTCAGGCTGGCAAAAGAACTCAATTGAAGAAACCACTTATTTGATGAAATTGGAGAATCCCCAAATTCATAAATCAATTTCCAAATTGCAGGAAAAAATATTACTTTTTAAATGCCTGTAATTGTTATTCATTACTCTAGGTCTGTGAAACTTCACCAGAGTGGTTTATTGATGAGGCAGATTTCAAAGAACATTATTCAGGCACAGAGGAGTGAAATGCTTAGAACCACACCAAAATAATTGATTGCTAGATAGGGCCCCTGATTTGATGTTGTGTGCTTTGGGCTAAGTAGAAAAATATAAATTTGGGTGGGTTTTCTTTCTCTTGCATTTTTTTCTTTGAGTTTCTTTTCTTTTCTAAGCCAGAAGGAAAAGAAAATTATAGAGGGGTGGGTGGGAATTAAGGCAAGTTGTTAGAAAAAACACAGGCGTCAAGTCAGATTTTTCTCCTAAAAGCCATCTATGTGAGCCACTGTTTGTATCTGTGAACTAAAAATTGGAACCTCAGGTCTGATAACTACGACAGGATTTCTCAGAACCTGGCCTGCTATGCAAGGAAAGTACCAGGCCTCCCTGGGAAGTACTTTCATAGATCCACCTGGATTATCCAGGAAACACCTGGACATATCCCCAATCCTGAAAGGAAAATTTATGGCTGTTTTTCCATGAGGGCATTATAGAAATGAACCGTGTCTTTGATAAGCGAATGCCAAACAATTCATTGTGTGGAGCCTGTGAGGCTAGAGGACTGTTTGTACGGTGTACACAAGCTTCAAGCACCTAGTTTTGGGCTTCACCTAAAGGCTTCAACAATTGGCTCGCTCATTCATTTATTCATTCACTCATTCATTCATTCATTCACTCACTCATTCATTCATTCATTCACTCATTCATTCATTCATTCATTCATTCACTCATGGCCCATCTTAACCACAATGATAAAAGACCTTCCACAATGCCCTTTAGCCACAGCCAAATCTCTCTACACCTTTGAACATTAAAACTCCTTCAGAGCCACCCATACTCTTGCTCTCCACTTCTTCAACATTCCCTCCGTGCCACTCAGTAGCTGCTAGGAAGGTCACCATCTTGTGAAGCGCAGTGGTCAATTATCCAAATTCCTTTTGGTCAATGGCTCAGCTTCACTTGGCGCGGCTGACGGCTCACTTCTGAAATCACTCCAGCTTCTAGACGCAGTCTGTGTTCTGATGCTTCTCTCGGTTTTGTCTCCAACCCTGGCTTCTCCTATGAGCGCCACATGTGGCCACCTAACTTCTCTCCTGACTTTTCCCTGCAGACATCTGCCAGGAAACTCTAACACAGTGTGTCCAAAACAGAACTCTTAATTCCCCCCAACTTCAAATCATTCCTCTGACAAGGTTCTATCTGGGTCCATGACATCTGTCACCCTGTTGCCAGACCCCAAATCCGAAAAGTCACTCTTGATTTCCATGTTTCCTTTCCTTGCCCCACTATGATGGCTCTATGTCCAGAAAACTGTGCAGAGTTTTCTGTAACATCTTCCCTCCCCGACTGTAGTTTAGTTCACCTCCTCTCAGGCTCCTGGGTCTGTTGTCTGTTCTTAATCCCTCCCTATTGTTTCTGCAGACAGGATATTTTAAAAGTGTAAATCAAATCTGATTGCCCAAGACACTACTCCAATGACTTCCCACTGTAATCAAAATAAAACTCAGATTCCTTAACGTGACCTCCTACGAACTTGCCTGTGCTCAGTTCTGACCTCTGACCTCTGACCCCTGGTACTGATCTCCATCATTCTTACTGCTCTCATTGCAGTCTAGCTTCTCAGTCCTGGAGGCATCATAAATTTTAACTGAACATTAGAATCGAGTGAAGAATTAAATATAAAATGCCTGGGATTCTACCCGGACCAGTTAAACTGGAATCTCTGTGGGAGTACACTGAGGACATGTATCTTAAAGCTCCTCACATGTTAAGGTTAGCATGCAGCACAGAAAACACTTTGCCCGAAATCTATACAAGGTTGTTCCCTTCTCATCATTCAAGCCTCAATACAGTCATCTTTCCAGAGATGGTCTCTCTGGTCATCTTGGCCAAGGGTTCCCCCTCTTCTCTGCCACCCTCTTGACTTGTAACCCATCACTGTGCGTTTCCTTACAGCACATATCATTACGTGAGATTAACTTACCTGATTCCTTGCTTATTGACTATCTTCCCTTACTAGAATTGAAGAGGATGAGGACAGGGCCTACCTTCTGTTTCCTGCTCTATTCCTGATGCTTACCACTGTGTCCATCAGCCAGAACTCCAACGCATGGCCCACCAAACTTCTAGGGAGCCTGGGAGGCTTAGGCTAGCTGTGATCCCAGGAGAAGACAACACAGCTGAGGGGCCTTCTAGCATCTTTGCCACAGGGCATGGGAAGGATATGGTTTTTCAAACAGCCGAAGAAAGAGTTTCTGATCCTGATTCCCAGTGGAAGTGTCATCTAAGGAGAGACCTTCAAAGCAGGTAACAGGTAAGTGAAGGAGAAGATGAGGGGAGGATGAGATCTCCACGTAGAAGCTCCACCATGGTTGACACAGCATTTGAGGATTTGGTATGACAGCATGGCATTTTCCAAAAATTGGAAATAATTTCCCTTTGACTGGGTCTCTGGGGGAATGGAGTTTGAGAAGTGTCACTGAGAGATGAGGCTGGAGAGAAGTAAGGACGCAGACTCTGAGGTGCCTTGCAACCCACAAGAAAAACTCTTCCCTCTCTCTGGAGATCATTTCAGAGAAAGGGAGAGTTGCCTGCTCTGATTTGCATATTAGAACATTCATTTGGTTAACATAAGGATGCAGGAGGTGGGGGAGGGTAGGTGGGTAAGACCTGATGCCCTGGAGACCAGCTACAAATTACAATAATCCAGGAGAGAAATATTGAATATAATTTTTAAATGCCAAAAAGAGAGAATCATACACTGTGCCCATCCATTTGACAGATTATTCTGTGTAATTAATTTTTGAAAATTGGATTAGCTGGTTGATGGTTCCTTAGAACACTAGCTAAGGGCCCTGCAGCCCTGAGTGGGTCTGCCTTGAGCTCATAGAGCTTGTTCTGCTCTGCAAATCCTTCTGTGGAACCTGGCATTGTATGAGGATCCTTTAGGTGGTAAATAAGGAAAACCCCAAATTCAACTAGCTTAGGCAAAGAGGGAAGTTTATTATTCCTTATAAGCAAACTCAGGATAGGCAAAGGTGAATTAAACTGTCCTAGAGCTGTCTCTCTCTTTTCTGCATTCTGGCTTTGCAGATGGGCTTCCTACATATGACGTCTCCTGCTTTGCTTCCCATCGCTGTCTCTGTCTCTGCTCTTCAGGACCAGCTGTCCCTAGTGCCTGGGAGTTCACAGCAGAGCCAAGGGCACCCACGGTTTCCTGCCTTTGGTCATGTTGGACCCGGAGCCTGCAAGGTCTGCCCTCGTTTCTGCCTGATTCTTTCCCATGAGGACTTTCCTGCTCTGGCAATGATCACATCACCTGCTCCGAGGAGTGCTCCTGCTTCCTTCTGACAAGATCAGTACCTTCTGTGGTGTTCCTCAGCATCTGGTACAACCCCCATCATGTCTGATTAAAAATTTTGCCTGTGTTTACTGTTAGCCTGTGACCTCTCTTAATTTTCTGACATTTCTTTATACCCGTCACTAGAGACTGCGTTTGGGAAACGCTGGGTGCTTAGGAAGGCCACCCTAACTCAGCGGATTTCTGTTCTATGTAACATTTGGCCTTGAGAAGAAAATGTAAGCCAGGCAACATCATACATTCCACCGTCTTTCCTATGAACGAAATAGTCCTACTGATTGGATGGCAGTGTATGTATGTCATGCTGAGCACACACCAGGAACCATACTAGGGTCTTCGTGGACTTCTCTCAGAAGGGTATGACTGTTTTCCCATTTTAGAGACAAGCAAAGTAATGCTTGGGGACTTTAAGCAACTTATTCATTGGCACACAGATAAGAAGTAGTCAATGACGAAACTAGAATTCAGACTGAGGTATCTATGTCAAGCAGAGTCCAGAGTGACCGTTCACCTCTCAGCTGCCTTGGCCCCATCCCATCCCCCTACAAGCTCACCTCCCTCCTCTCCCTACTCATTAACACACTGAAACCTCAGTTCCCTCCCTCCATGCCTTGAGCAGCCCGGCTCACAGAGACTTCCCTCCCCCAATGCTCTCCCCAGGATGCTGGCTCAGGACGCTTCTCATCCCTGGAGCCTGAGGTCAAAGTCACCTCTGCTAGGAGGGCTTCTGGGGCTCCAAAGGAAGTAGGCCCTCCCCACTGTCAGTCTCATCCCATCCCATGGTTGCTTTCTCAACACCGGCTGTCATCTGTCCTCGAGAGCATGATCTCTCTCCCTGTAGAATGTCTGCTCCAAGAGGGCAAGGCAATTACATCTTTTAAAAGGGTAAATTATGGGCTGATCTTAAACACACCCAATTATAGTTTTACAACCAGTAAGGCCAGTAAAGTTGTTTGTTTAAAATGGATATACTTTTAGGATTGGGGGAATGTTGTGGTGTTTTCAAACTTGCTTCCTGCAAGTAGGATAAAATGTAGCAACCTCTGACATTTTCTCACGTTCCAGAGTTACCGTCTTTTAACTTCCTTGACCTTTAGCCAAAAAATAGAATGGGCTAAGAAACTGAGGTCTAGTTTACGCTCCATATCCTGAGCAAGAATGTGAATAAAAAGAAAGAGAAGACTTTTAATGAGTATTAAATGGACGGAAAATAAAATAGCAAATTTTATACAAAAATGAAGGCATCATAACAATCATTTTGTTAGAGGCCCACTTTAATCAGAAGTAGCACCAAAATGCATCTAATTCAACATCTTATTTTCACGCAGAATTCAGGTTGTTCCCCATACTGCTTGATTGAACACAGTATGCCAAAGTTAGTTGTTCTGTGACTTTTTGTGAGGGGAAAAAATTTTTTTTAATGACTCTTTGACTCTTTAGAAGAGAAAAAAAAATTTAAATCAGAAAATAATAGAACAAATCAATCCACACTATCATTTAAAAAATGAGAGAGAGGGGCGCCTGGGTGGCTCAGTGGGTTAAAGCCTCTGCCTTCGGCTCAGGTCATGATCCCGGGGTCCTGGGATCGAGTCCCGCATCGGGCTCTCTGCTCAGCGAAGAGCCTGCTTCCCTTCCTCTCTCTCTGCCTGCCTCTCTGCCTACTTGTGATCTCTGTCTGTCAAATAAATAAATAAAATCTTTAAAAAAAAAATGAGAGAGAGAGAATGGGCAGGGACTTAGCCAGCATCTGCCTGCGCTCTGGTGTCCTTCAGAAGATGCATGATACGTATTTGTCAAGTGAATAACCCAGGGCTGTTTGCCCCTGGAAGCTCAGCTGCCCCTCAGAAATTCAGCACCGGGGGTTTGGGCAGACCCGGAGACCCATCTCACCATAGATACACAGGGGCCTGAGACCGGCCAACCCCCCACCCCCGTCACACGGTGGAAAGAAGCCAGGGGAAGCGCTATTTTTTAGTGTGCAGAAGGGAGATGGGCATCGACAAGCTCGCACCTCCCATCTCTTTAATATCCATCCGAGTTTAGCACAATCGCGTGGGGGCACGTCCAAGGAACTAAGGCACAACAGGCCTCTCCGTTATCACACGGGGCCTGGCAGGGGGCTGGGAGGGCCTCTCTCTCTCTCTCTCTCTCTCTTCTTCCACAAGTTTCTGAGCAATCTAAACAGAACTAATTCTAATGTGCCAGTTTTCACTGCCCGGCAAACAAAAGCAGCATTGGAGCCCAGCGATGCGGTCATGCCACCCCGCCCCCCCTCTGCCGGGCTCTGTGCTGGGGCCTCAAGCATCAATAGCCTCCTTGTTGCCCATCGCGGCCCCCGTGGGGTTACCAGGGGACTCTCTCATCTCAATGGGCTCCCTCTCTGCCATTGTCTTCTCATATCAGTTTATAGTCTCGAGGATATAGACTGCATTACAATTAGTCATCATATCCAGAAGCCCCTGAAACTTATTTGCCACACAGAGTTTATTGGCCTTTGTGACAGGGACAAAGGGAGGCTTGTTGGAAGCTGGACACAAAAGGCAAACACAATGTATGGATTTCTGAATAATACAAAGGCGGGGGAATAATAGCAGCCGCACAGATGACTACGTTATTAAGCAGATAGAGGGCCCTTCCCCCGAGTCTTTCCAGCTTTTCAGTGAATTTGTCTGACCTGGTTCTTCAAGGTTTTTCTAGGAGTAAGGAAACAACCTGAAGTCGGCAGGTGGGCTGACAGCCAACAGGAATCCTTCCATGGGAGACGAGAGGTGTATGTTCGTGGAGAAAGTCGTACCAGTTCTGTGTGGCGCTGCAAAATTCCTGCGGTTTGAGAACGAATAGCCTGTTTAGATGTGCACGTGTGTCTGTCTAAGTGTGTCTGGGTGTGAGCATGTGTGTGTGACTTTGTATGTATCACTGTGAGTGTGTGTACGTGGGTGAGTGTGAGAATGCACACATGAGAGTTTGTGTGACCACGTGTGAGCATGGACGTGTGTGTAAGGGTGTGTGGAAGTGAGTGTGCAAGTGTGTGAGTGTGCATGTGTGTTGTGCACGTGAGCGTGTGTCAATCTATGTGAGTATATGGAGCGAGTATGTCCACATACAGGAGTATGTCAGAGTGGGTGCTGTGCGCGTGAGCATGTGTGAACGTGCGTGAGCCCACGTTGACTGAGAGGTCAGTATCAGTGCTGTGACAAGCTACAGGTCTTCTCCCCGCCCTGACAGCCCAACTGCTTGACCCACAGTCCCTGTGGCCACAGATACCCCCAGCAGGATCCCAGGGAGTCACAATACCTTTGGTGGCTGCAAAGAGTTCTGATCTCTAACGTGATCAAATACATTCTCTTTCATATGTAACTGCCATTTCAGCTCCCAAGAACATTTCTTCAGATTTTCCAGAACCTTCACTCTCCTTCTAGCTCAGAGCGATAGAAGTTCTATATAAATTTCATAAGTACATTCCCTTTTTGACAAGAATAGGAAGATGAAAAAAGTCTCAGAAATCAGACATTTCTCTGACTGCTTCCATATTTTTATGGGTATACCTATCCGCCAGCTCAAATCAACAATTCTTCCTTCCTCTCTGTCTCTCCCTCCCCTTTCTCCTTCCTTTCTTCCTTCTTTTACTCCTTTCCCCTCTGAATACTCAACTCAGACAGAACTTCCTGCAGACAGCCTTACTAAGCCTGTTCCTCTGCCGCACCAACAAACCACCACTGTGCCGTTGCACTAATCCTAACAGCAAATATTTATGAAGTGCTTCTTACATGAGTTGCTTTGCTTAAACTACATTAAGAAAACATGATGTGGTTTAGAAAATACCATTGCTTTGTCTTGATCATGGACTAAGTACTTCGCTTTGCAATCAGATATGTCATGAGAGTAGAAACCGGGTTTCCATAAGTTGTGTACTCTTTTTTTCACAAAGCTCACTATAAATCCAGAGATGCTCACCTTCCTCTTCATTTCCCATTCACTCCCGACTGCTAGTAATTCTGCACACTTCCTTCCGTGTTTCTTAGCAGGAGCTGAGGGCTGTTAATGAGATGTGGACACTTGGCCACCCCGTACCCGTATCTATTCATTGTGTACAGTGGGCAAAGTCACTCCTCCATCCATTCATTTATTCACTCTTGAACTCACTCAGCATTTCACAATTATTTTAAGTATCTACTTATGAACCAGGCGTTATTCTAAGTTCTGGGAATGTAGCAGCAACCCAAAGGAAAATCCTTTCCCTGTGAAGCTTGCATTCTCAAGGAGAGAGATGATGGTCAACAAGAAGAGGAATAAATACAAGTTAGTTAAAGAGTGCTAAATAAATTTTTTAACCTCTCTGGGCCTTGGTTTCCTACCTGCAAAACTTGCCTCTGGGCCACCACTTTGCACACGATACAGGGAGGCTCTTAGTATAGACCCTTGCAAAGAAGAGGCGTCCAGGCATACTGACTGCCGCCAAGTTTATATAAGGTATCCCTACCATTGCAAGGTCTTGTGAGTTAAATTTCCATAGAGTTAAAAAAAAAAAACAACACCTAAAAAGCACTCAGTTACTTTCTATGATCAGTGGGTTGGTTTGTACAATTTACAGTTCTAATTCTGATTTCTGTCTCTGTCATTATCAGCTGTACAGGATGGACATTTCCTCTTAATTTCTGATTTTCTCAACTATGTTGGGATAATGAGTTACAACACAGAAAGTACTGAGCCCAGGACCAGGTCAAGAACGGTTAAGACCCTCACGTGTTGAGGTAGAATAAGAACAGTCTCTGGGATGTGGAGAAAGGGGAACCCTCTCACACTTGGTGGGAATGCAAGTTGGTGGAGCCACTTTGGAAAACAGTGTGGAGATTCCCTAAGAAATTAAAAATAGAGCTTTCTATGACCCTGCAATTGCACTACTGGGTATTTACCCCAAAGATACAGATATAGTGAAAAGAAGGGCCATCTGTACCCAGTGTTCATAGCAGCAATGGCCATGGTCACCAAACTGTGGAAAGAACCAAGATGCCCTTTAACGGACAAATGGGTAAGGAAGATGTGGTCCATATATACTATGGAGTATTACGCCTCTATCAGAAAGGATGAACACCCAACATTTGTAGCAACATGGACGGGACTGGAAGAGATTATACTGAGTGAAATAAATTAAGCAGAGAAAGTCAATTATCATATGGTTTCACTTATTTGTGGAGCATAAGAAATAACACGGACGATATGGGGAGATGGAGAGGAGAAGGCAGTTGAGGGAAATTGGAGGGGGAGATGAACCATAGAGACTATGGACTCTGAAAAACAATCTGAGGGTTTTGAAGGGGTGGGGGGGTGGGAAGTTGGGTGAGCCTGGTGGTGGGTATTATGGAGGGCACGTGTTACATGGAGCACTGGGTGTGGTGCATAAACAATGAATTCTGGTACACTGAAAGGAAATTTAAAAAATAAAAAATTTAAAAAAAAGAAAAATAAAAAAAAGAACAGGTTCCAGGAGCCTAAGGGCCTGCACTCAGCTTCTGGCATTCCTTGTCATTCTTGGTGCTGTCAGGTGAGACACTTTGCCCTTTCTGTATCAGGTGCCTCAGCTTTGAAACTGAAATCATGCTTGCCTTGTAGGGAGATGAGATGCAAAGATGACCTGTCCCCTAACCCGCTAACACTGATTGATCAAATGCTAATTCCCTCTCTCCGCTTGTCACTTAATCAGGGCCATGCACAGGAAGAATGGATGGAAGAATGAATGAGCTATAAAATGGAGTGGTACACATTTTTAATGGCCGTGAGAAAAAAATTCACTTAAATCTATTTTCCATTTTTCTTACTCCCTCAGAATTTCTACATCTTTGTTTATCGTCTGTGTCAGGGTCCACAAACTATGGCCTGCAGGCCCCACAGAACCCACCACACATTTTCGTGTAACTCATGATCAGACAATGGCTTCATCATTTTTAAATGGTTAGGAAAAACTGAAAAAAAGAATGATATTTTGTGATGTGAAAATTGCATGAAATTCACACTTCAGTGTTCACAAATACAATTTTATTGGAACACAGTCACACTCATCCAATTATGTGTGGTCTATGGGTTCATTCAAGATACAAGGGCAGAGCTGAACAGTTGTGACAGAGGCTTTGTGACCCACAGAAGGGAAAACATTTACTCCCCAGCCTTTTAAGAAAAAGTTTGCCAGCCCTTGCTCTAGTTGGCCAATTTGACCTCTAATCGTATTTTTTCTGCCAGTCATCCCCTTAATGAACTGCAATTTTTATTTTCAAGAACTCAAATTTTTAACAACTGAGTTGTCCTTGTATTAATGTTATGATGTCCTGCTGAATCAGCCAAGGGATACTAGATAAGTTTCAACTTATCTGTTTCCTCTGTTAAGTCTACTTCCTTGTACATTACCTTTTCTATTTGAATTTTTTTCTCCTTTCCAAAGGCCAGTTCCCTTTCAGTGTTGTTATTTCTTGATTTTCTAAGCCCATGTGCGGTTGGGATATTTGGGAGTCAAGACTAGACAGTGTTTCCCACAGGCCAAATGAGCATCCCTGACCATCTGTTGATGGAGGCATGTCCGGAATATAAGAACTTCCTCCCTGGCACGAAGAGAAAGGGCTGGGCTGAGTCTGAAATTAACTTATCTTCCTACAGGGGAAGATATCTGCTTATCACTCCTAGGGCTCCTAAGTCATCTGAGATCATCTGCTTCTCCATTTCCTGTACCCAGCTCTGGAAATCTCCTTAGTCCAGCCCTCTGAGCCATGGGTCCTTAACTGAAGGTACACTGATGGCCAACATAGGACTCTGGATACATCTGGACTCTCCTGCAAAACGGCTGTCATTTTCTGGAAGAGACTGCGTGGCCTGCATCAGCTCCCTAAAACAATCTATGTCTGCCCCCACTCCACCTCCCAGAAAAGGTTAAGCATCACTATACTCACTGTGGAAATGAAGAGTAACCATGAATTGAGAGTAGCTCATTCAGTTGCAGATGGTGAGTAGCTTGGGGGGTCAAGAACAAGGAATGCCCTCCTTATTTCTCAATCATGAGAGCCAAATTAGTTACATCAAAGGAAATTGAACAAATAGACAGGAGTTGTTCTCTAATATTATGAAAGTCAGCAGTGTACCTGAAATGGTTCAGGTCCTTCTGAATACTTGGTCTCATTTACTCCATATAAAGCCATAAAAATAGTCATGTTCAAATGTTACAGATGAAGAAATCGAGGCTCAGAAGAGTTGGGCGCAGGTCCCATCCCCCGCAGGCAATCCTGAGCCAAATCAGGTAAGAAGCCTCTGACTGTAGGGCTTATTTATCCAATGGAACTTCAAGCGCTTATAACTCCTTTATTTCCCCAGGTTTAAAAACCAGGGGAAATTGAACCCGGAGGGAATGAGCTTCCTGCCGTAGTCCAAGCAGCAGCAGGGACAGCCAATCAGACCTGGACACTCTGGTCCCGGACCTGCATTTTAATCCCCAAATGCTACTCCTTCCCCATAACGAGAGTCACCTTCCACTTAATTAAAATTCTGTTACAAATGTAGACATTCTACTTTTACTAATAATTACTTGGAGAGGATTTTTAGCCATCAGCACTACATAAATATCTGTACCTCCTCTAAGACCGTAAGAATTGCAACGCTCTCCCTTCCCCTAGTTTATTATTTATATACTGCTGCAGATAGACATAGCTCTTTGTGGCAATTAAGATGGGCCTTCCAGTCTCCTCTTGCGGAATGAGGCTGGAGACGATCATTACCACTTCGATCACAATTACTATTAATTGGAGAGCTCTCCCTTCTCTATAAAATATGTACTACTCCAAAGTGCGATAAACCACCCAAGGAATATGAACTACATGTATTGTGAGGGCTCCGGATTTAACAAGTCATTTACCCTGTAATTAGTGGGGGGGAATCCTCTTAATGGGGCAGAGGATGACATGCTCCCGTCAGCCGGGGCTCGGGCTCCAAGCTGAAGTCACTTCCCCATGATAGTTCCCATAATAAAAGAAACCATGGGTCTGACAGCAAATGGCTCCACACATCACACTGGTGTTTTTATTTTTAATACACTCGGAGGACCAGCAGGTATTCCTTGGTTCATGAAATCCCTAGGCCTAGCTCAGAAGAACCAAACTTCCCATTGATTATCATTTATTCTTTTTTTTTTTTTTTAAAGTCATGGGCCCACTATATGCCAGACTTAGTTCTTGAATGCAGACCCCTGGGATACCAAGAGGAATATGACATAGTTCCAGTGCTAGAGAAGTTGACTTTTTGTGGGGGTGATGCCAGGTCAATAGACCTTTGGGTTCCAGAGTGAAAAGAGCCATTCTGAAGATGACTATTGGCCATGAAAAAACAAAAACAAAATCAGGATTCCGCCCTCTGCCTGCAGAAGTTAAAACCTTTGGAGAACAGTGTGGAGATTCCTCAAGAAATTAAGAATAGAGCTTCCCTATGACCCTGCAATTGCACCGCTGGGTATTTACCCCAAGGATACAGATGTAGTGAAAAGAAGAGCCATCTGTACCCCAATGTTTATTGCAGCAATGGCCACGGTCGCCAATCTGTGGAAAGAACCAAGATGCCCTTTAATGGATGAATGGATAAGGAAGATGTGGTCCATATACACGATGGAGTATTATGCCTCCATCAGAAAGGATGAATACCCAACTTTTGTAGCAACATGGACGGGACTGGAAGAGATTATGCTGAGTGAAATAAGTCAAGCAGAGAGAGTCAAGTATCATATGGTCTCACTTATTTGTGGAGCATAACAAAGAACACGGAGGACATGGGGATATGGAGAGGAGAGGGAGTTGAGGGAAACTGGAAGGGGAGATGAACCATGAGAGACTATGGACTCTGAAAAACAACCAGAGGGTTTTGAAGGGCGAACCAGGTGGTGGGTAATAGGGAGGGCAAGTACTGCATGGAGCACTGGGTGTGGTGCAAAAACAATGAACACTGTTACGCTGAAAATAAACAACAACAACAACACAACAACACAAAAAAAAAACAACTTACACTCCCACAAGGGAAGTAACAGTTGCTTAAGAGAAATGGTCAGTGGGGAGATGGCATTCTCAAAGGCTGGGGAATCAAAGCATATTAAGAATTGTGAGAGGGCCCATGTGCATGGACGGGGCACCTAGTTGTTGTGCAGAAAGTGTGACTCAGTGGGCTGGTCCTCTCAAACCCCGCAATCAAGAGGACTGGCTTCTCTCATTCTTGCTGATTATCATCACCTCTATTCTGCGGTTCTGTGCAATTAACAAGCTGGCCTCTGCATCAGAAGTTTCAGAGCCAAATATGAGGGAACTTAGCTGCTCTCCCCATGACCAATGTCACTGGCCCCTGGGTTAAGAAATTTGTGACACGAAGTCATCTCAGAGAAATTCATCATCTGGTTTACCATCAGGTAACCACAGAACTCAGATTGTCATGACCAGAATTGTGCCTGAGCCACCCTAAGAGGAACCAGCAGAACAATGGGAGCCAACCTCTCCACAGAAGTCTCGGTATGAGACAGAGGCTCAAGTTTTAACTTCACTGCTTTCTAACGGTGTGAATTTGGACAACATTTTTCATTTATCTGAGACTTGTTTCCATAACTGAGAAATGGAGGGAATGCTAATTATCTCACCATCACCTTGCAAAGCTGCACAAGCCTTGGAAAATTCTAGAAGTCTTTCTGCCAACTGCACCCTTAAGACAGTAAGAATTACTATTATGGGTCTTTGATCAAGTTTTTTTTTTTTTTTCCAGACAAGGGTTTCTCAACTTGGCTGCCTATTGGAATCACTTCAGGGTCATCAGAAAATACATGTGCCCGGCCCCACTCCAGGAACTGTGGTTTATCAGTTCTGGGTGCAGTGAACTGGAGACAGAGAAGGCTGAAAACCACAGCTTTAAGAAGAGCACTGTAAACATAGATGTTGATTATTTCAACTGAAATCTCACTTTTTCCTCAAGAAACCTCCACTGGCCCATACTTTTTTTTTTTTTTTAAGAGGGGTTTCCTTTAAATACATTGTTATAAAATCTTCCTTCTTTGAATGTAATAAGCGATGGCATTATCTTAAAATAGAACCTGAAGTCCGTCCCCAAAACCAACCATATAGCAAAACCAACCTGCACTATGTGGAGAACAAAACCCGGAAACCAAATCCATAGAGATGTTTACCGGAGAAAAATCTAACTACTTAGGAAGTCCGTGGAAGTCCATAAAAAGATTCTGAATTACCTGGGAGAGAAGCTCATCCGAGTGATCAAAGGTATCAGCCTTCTTGATAAAGTAAGAGAAGGGCAGTCACCAAAGGAATCTGTGCCAGGCTCTGTGTTTACTGTTTTACTGAGGGACGGATGGTCCCACATTACATTCCTCATTAAGGTCTCGGCAGCTCTGTGAGACTGCTGCTATTATCCCATGTTACATGTGAGCAAATTGAGGTGCTGAGCTTATGGGGAATCTGCTCAGGGCCATAGAGCTGGGGTATATTAAAATCCAGGATTTCTTACTCTTGGGCCCTGCCACAGAGCCACTGAACTAGACATCAACCCACTTGCTCCAAGCTGCGAGGATATGAGTGGGAGGAGAAGATGGTCTCAGAGAGTGGACTTCATTTAAAAGATCTGCCTGCCAGGGGCAATGATGCTGTCTTCACAGATCCTTCAACATCCCTTTAACTCTGTTGTGAACAACCCCCAAGGTTACTAGGACTGGATGGGATTTTCTGAAATCACAAATGAAGCCCAGTATCTCAGCACAAGTCAAGTTTGCACACAAAGTCTAATGCGGACTGGGGGCTCCCCTCTGTCGTGTTCCTGTGCCGTGGAGCCCGTGTGGCAGGAAAAGAGAGATTGTGACAGAGATTGGGAAGGGCTGGGCCTGGCACCCTACCTGTCAGGGGTCCCTGGGGGGGAACAAGTGGAACACACACAGCATTTCGTCTTAGCGGCTGTGCTGGTCCTGGGCATCCTCGTGTCCCATACGTCTCACACTTTTATGTCTTATATCCTCTGGTCTGTGTATCCAAAACCAAACCAAACCAAACCAAACCAACAGAAATAGCGCCAGTGCTCACACATGGACTGGATCAAGGATGTCACCGCAGGAACGTCCTAGGGCTGCTACGACTAAGGACCACACACTGGAGGGCTTAAAGTGGAAATGTGTTCGCTCCCCATTCTGAAGGTGCAAGTGCCAAATCAATCTGTGTGTGGTCAGGGTCCTGCACCCCGAGCCGCTGGGTGGGATCCTGCCGTGAGTCTTCCCAGCTCCTGATGGTGGCCCTCAATCCTTGCTATTCCCCCGCCTGCGCTGGGTTTCCTCCTATCTGTGCTTCCTGTTCCACGGCTGTCCTCACAGGCCTTTCCCTCTGGTGTGTCTGTCCAGATTGCCCCTTTCCATAAGGACATACTGGATTAGGGCCCACCCTAAGATCCAGGACCTCAGCTTAACTTGGTTAAATCATAAGGCCCTATTTCCAAATAAAGTCACATTCCAGGTCCTGGGGGTGAGGACTCCAACACGTCTTGGGGGGGCGTCTGATTCAATGCACAACAGCAACTTTTCTTAAGATCGGTGTCTGTGGGTTTAAAGCATGTTAGTTATCGCTGAGTGTGATCGTAAAACCACAACAGTCCCAGTGGTGTTGGGGAACGACCTACGTATGGTCAATTCCCCATATTCCGTGGCCTCGTTGTCAGCTTAGGGCCTCAGCTCTCCTCCATCTCTAGACTGATATTACTAGATGAGCAGGGGAATGCACTGAAGGAAATATGGGGTACATTTGTGTGAAGTAAAGATAAACATTTTAAAACTCCCTTCTGTATACATTCTGGCTTTTCTACAATAGAAAAGCACCGTTTCCAAATTAAAAAATCAGTACCTGTCATTTGCCTGCACCCAACTATTTCCCATAACCGACATTCACACGACTGACGTTTGCAGATCGAATCCGGTTTCTGGTCCTCTACTCTCTTGACTCATCGTCCGTTATGGACGGCCATTCCATGTCACCTGGCGGTTGGCCACAGTTTACAAGATTAATCTGTTACTGGATATTTTTGCCTGTCACCTTTAGGCTCTCTGTTCTCCTTGAATTACTCAAGGAGTGGCCTCAGGCATGTCGCTGGACCCCGAGTTCAGTGTCTTTCTGGGTAAAACAAAAAGGCTTTTCACGCTCCAGACCCACTGCAAACATTCCAGAGCTGCTTTTGGATCGCTTGATGCTATAAGAGAGGTTGTGCACTTCTAATTCAGATGGGGACTTTTGAGAAATATGAAGCTTTTATAAAGATTTAAACAAGATGAGCAGGGACAAGGGACAGAAACAAGGGTATAACACGTATACATTTACTAGTATCACTGAGGGCACTACTAATACCATTAACCTGCAAATCTGCATACAATAAAGTAAGACAAAACAAACCAAACCAAACTCTGAGAGTAACTCACTTTCTGACAGCAAAGAATCATTGAGCTCAGTCAAGTTTCTGTGCTCTGAACCATGGGCTTGAAGCAGCGATGGGAGCATCCAGGAAGCCCGCTTCTCTTTGAACTGTCAATGGTTTGTGTTTATAAAAACAAACAGCAGCTTCTCCACCTTGTCAGCAGCCTTCAAGGCATTCCCACCTTTAATAGGATTGAACAGGCCATTCTACGGTCCCACCTCCTACCTGGAGAGTTCCAGTCTCAGGGGACACCGCCCAAGGCCCGGTAACACAAAATGCCCCTTGGCACTCTCCTTGGACAGCATTTGAGTTACCCTGACAGTAAAATTTGCATACATCACCAGGCTGCTCCATCCACGCCCACACCCGCCTCTGGGCCCTGGAGTCTGCCACGGGCTCCTGCGGCCTAGGAGTTACCTGGCGGGAAGCAGGCCTTACAAAGACTGCCTGCTCGCTGGGAGGTGATTGTGTCAAGCGCCTGAGATTAAAAATGACAGGGTGCATTTAAATGTAAATTTACCAGTGCAGAGCAAGTCTTCACTGGTGGAAGTTTACCTCCTAATCTGCAGCTCTCTGCAGCACTGCTTGGGGGAAGGCCAGAATCCCCACCAAGCCAGCACAGCCTCTACTTAATGCACTCTTGTTTCAGAGTGGGCCACGCCGGAGGGAGCTGGGGCCGGGGCCTGGCAACCTCAGGAAACCTCTCACTGTATTAATATTGGCCCTATTAGGACCTTGCTGCTTTTTCTGGGTCCGGAGAGAAACCTACCTACACAGTACACACATATATGGACATTCTAATGTGATCAGACAAAATCAGATACCCCCGGCTCATACCTACCTGTTTGCACACAAGCTCCTAAACACATCCAATTCCTTGCATTCATCCACACACACGTGTGTATTAACAATTGTGAGTGTGCTTACACACTTGTAGCAGTAAGAAGCAGTGTTGAGTATGTGTGGACACCTGAAGTGGGGCTCCTAGAGCTCTAGACCTGGCTTTTCTGAGATACGGATCTTGGGTGAGACATTCCATGCCACAAAATCAGAGTAAAGTCCTTCAGGCCTGTGTTACACAAATGAAATTAGCCAAACACCGAAAACTAATTCTGTACGGTCTCCTTTGTATGTGGGATTTAAAACTGTCAAATTCACAGAAGCAAAGAGTAGAATGGCAGTTACCAGTGAATGCGGGAAGGTTATTATGTAAGTTTATACAATGTAAATCATTTCTGGAAATCTGCTACACAGCACAGGGCTATAGTCAGCAATACTGCGGTACACAGGAAACATTATCTAAGAAGGCAGATCTTAGGTTAAGTGCTCATATCATACAATAATAACAATAATAATAACAATAATGAGAGCTGGAAGAAACTTTGATAGGTGGGTCTGTCTAGGGCCTTGGTGGAGATAATGGGTTCACAGGTGAATACTTACAAAGTCAAAGAACTGTAAACTTCAAATATGGACACATTTTATATGTTGATCATACCTCAATAAAGTGTTGTTTCTTTTAAAAGAAAGAAAAAATGAGAATAATAATTATACCTACCCTCTGTTTTTCTTCTGTGGTATAAGCAGGAAAAGAAACGGAAAGTTCTTGGCACAGCAGAGACACCAAGTTTTCAATGTCATCATCATCATCCCCCACCCAGCACCATCATCACTGTCATCATCCCTGTATCTCCATCTGAGGACACCAGTGAGTGAGCGAATCTCTGAGCTATTCATTCCTTCCTGGAAAGCTCTCCAACTGGAACTGCACATCACTTCTGACATACAGACAAACTGCTCAGACAGGTGGCATGGCCGAAGAATCACAATGAGGCTTCTGTTTGTACTCTGGCTTAAGTTCACAACAACACCACCATAACTATACAAGGAGAAAGGACTCAGCTCATGCCTGCAAGTAAGCCTACTGAGGCCAAAGGTGCTTTGCCAGCACCCAGAGGTCAGAAGAAAGGCTCTTACCACTTAGACATTACAAAGTCATCTGATGTGCAGAACATAGCAGATAAAGAAGTGAGAAGGTCTAGTCTCTGCCTGTGGGGCATGCTAGCGAGGGGGCAGGTCTGTGTACAGACCAGGTGCCTGGGACAGGGTCAGCGGTTGCAGGAAGGAAACACACGGAATATTGAGGACCCAAGAAAGAGGACACGTACACAGTGAGTGATAGGAGCAGGTGGGTGGGGTGTCTCTGAGGAGGGCTGCACAGAGTGGTGAGATGCTGACTAGGTTTGAGGAGTTAGATGGTCCCACCATGAATGAGGTGGGAGGGTTTCCCTGGCACACTTAGGTGTGGCTGCAGCTCAGGGCCTGCAGATGGGGGCCTCAACACAAAACAGGGAGGCAGACAAGAGAGAGCCTTGTCCTTTCACGGCTCATGCTGGGTAATTGGGTGCTACATTCAGGTCAAATTATCCTTAGTGTCTTTATCATGGCCACAGCCACACGATTTTCTTTTTCTTTTTTTTTTTTTTACATTTTCTTTTTTTTAGATTTTATTTATTTATTTGACAGACAGAGATCACAAGTAGGCAGACAGGCAGGCAGAGAGAGAGGGGGAAGCAGGCTCCCACAGAGCGGAGAGCCTGATGTGGGGCTTGATCCCAGGACCCTGAGATCATGACCTGAGCTGAAGGCAGAGGCTTTAACCCACTGAGCCACCCCGGCACCCCAGCCACACTATTTTCAAAGCTCACCTCTTCCAAGAAGCGTTCCCTGACTCCCTGCTATGGTGACCTTTCTGCAAATTCATGTCCATGTGCCTTGACACAGCTGTGGAACACGGGACTTATAGTCCCAAAGTGCTACCCAGAGAACACTGTTCAAGTTCAAGAAATATGCATTGAATGGAAAGAATCAGGTCATTTCCAAAAGGAGGGGAGGGAGATATCTCATTGCCTTTTCTTAGGTATAAACATCCAAAAGTGCAGCTCAATCCAGAGTTGCTAAGCACTTTGGGGGTCAGGAGTAATTCAGCCCTTCTCTCCTGCTGCTAGGGTACCTGGGTAGGCGCAAAGGAGCCTGCTACCCTCCCCGCAAGGAGCAGGAGGACAGGCCTTCTCCTACAATTGTGGCCTTCACAATTGTGAATTCAAATAACCCAGTTACATAACATGGCATTTGTGATGGCCCATTGTTCTGGCCAGCCCTCTCGGCTTTTGTCCCTTGCTCTGTGCGCCCGACCCTGAATGCACACCCATGCAAGGACCACGCGGCGCTCTGCATTCTTCTTCTCCCCTCAGCTGAAATAGATCTTTGCATCCACCAGTTATTTACACATATTCCAGTTTCCTCCTCCACAGCATGCCATGATGTTGTCCAGCCTGCTAACATTAGAGAAGAGTGATCTAGGGGAAGAAAGGTAGAAAGAGGCACTTGCTCCAGAGCTCTGCAAATAATAGATAACATGTTGTGTGGACTTGCAAGAGAGACTCTAGTCACTGTCTCAGTGTACATGGAACCATCTCTCTTCCCCTACATGACTGGTCTGATGATATCATCTTGTACCCAGCTCTAATGAATAGATCTGGTTGCCACTGTGTGCCAGGGTACCCTTTTACCTTGAATATTTCTGTCTTCAGTTTTCAGTGACAAACTATTTTCTCTTAAGAGACATATTTCTCTGAAAAAGCACGGTAGAATTAAAAAAATTTTTAAAAAGGCCATAAACGTATTGGCCAAAATATATGTCCTTTGGAAAAATTAAAAGGAAAGGAGTAATATGCACTCGATTAAAATAGGATCGTGTTCATAGATTTCTGCATTTGGCTCCTTGGCAAGCCTTGAAATGAACAGATGCTGGGAACAAGGCTATTGTTAAGTCTGGCTTTGTCTACCTAGAGCTGCTGGCTCAACTGTTTGGATTGAAGAGATAGTCTTGTTCCTCAGCAGGCCCTTGCGAGCAGCCCGCGCCAAGTCAGCAATATGGATGACCGAATTGGCGGGGCTTCTGACACCTACAGAAGCATCCCAGCTGAGTCCCATGGCCCTCCCAGTTTCCAAGCAGAGTCTCCAGTTGGGTTGTCCAGCCATTTCCTTCAGGATATGGTTCTGTATTACAGGATCTTTGGTGGGAGTCACCTGTCAGGTGCCCAGAGCCAGGAACGTGTTGACCTGATCTAGTACACAATGTGGCCTGAGCAGCAAAACCTGATGATGTCTTAGGTCCTTCCTGTTGGAGTTCACTCATTCATTAACCCACCCAGGTGAAGATCCTGTGTGCAGGGAATACTTACTGAGTGATACCGTGTGCCAGGCAGTGAATTCAATGCTTTAAGAGTATTATATCACTCAATCCTCCCTACAGCTCCACTATTATCCCAACTTTATGGATAAACACAGTGCAGCCTGGAGAGGCTTATTGAAAAACTCAAGACCAAACAACTACCAAGGGAGGAAGTTGGATATTGAATCTGGGAAGCCTGATGCCAGGGCCCCACAGTCAAAAGGAGACAAAAACCTATGCCGCATCCAGTCTTTCCTTCAGGAGACATATTTTGGTCACTTGCATGTTTACTTGTTTGATGGAAAAGTAAAACAATGTCCTTTGTTTCCACCGCTAAAAAAGTGGATGAGCAAATCCCCAACAGTATGAGGTACTGTGATGGCTTCACAGAGATTGTTTTAGTTTACTATTGCCGTGTGACAAATTACCACCACACGTCAGAAGTCCAGATGGGATTAGTAGGGCTCTCTGCCTAGGGTCTCACAAGGCCAAAGTCAAGGTGTCATCCAGGTAGGACTCTATTATGAGGTTCTAGGAAGGAATCTGCTTCCAAACTTATTCAGGTTGTGGGCAAAATCTAGCTCCTTGCTGTTGTAGGACTGCGGTGTTAACTTCCTTCCCAGCTGTCAGTGGGGTCACTCAGCATCTCAAGTCCCCTCTGCGGTCCTCATCATCCAATTTCAAAGCCAGCAATGGCACATCAACTCCTCCTGCCGCTTTAAATCTCTCTGAATTCCCATTTGCCACTAGCTGAAGAAAACTCTCTGCTTTTTAAGGGCTTCTCTGATGGGGCCAGGCCCAAATGGACAATTTCCATATGGTATGGGGTCTTGGGACTCTACTTACATCTGCAAAACCCCTTCACAGAACCTCGATTCTCACGTGATAGAATAATCAGGGGATAAGAATCTTGGTGGAGGGCATCTTTAGACTTTAACTTACTATAAAGATAAAATTGGGCACTGGAGGATGGACCTTTGAGTTGTGGATGGAGAGGAGCTGGGGAGGGGCTGTGCCTTTGGTGGGCCTCTCCTATGTATGCCCTTCTTGCGTCCTGCCTATGCCTCCAACATAGGATTTAACGTCAACAGATGTATTTTTTGCCTGTGTGCCAAGACTCAATTTACCCATTTGTGGAAAGGAGGATAAAATCACTCAAGACTTGTGAGATTTGAGATAATTAAGTTGAGTTAATGCTCATAAAAGGTTTTACATGGTACCTGCATGTAACAGATATTCAATAGACACTGGCTATTATTATTGGTATTATCTATAATTAATTGCTTACTTAGATGTAACGCTGCTCATGCTAAAAAATTGTCAGAATAAATAGATGGATGATTTTAAGAGGCAGCGATTCATTGGCTCCTTTTTAAAGACAATTTGGAAGTGTTTTAGAAAGTGCTGGGTGTTTGCCTTCTGTCTCAACTGCCCAGGCACTTGCGCTTGTCCTATCTTTTACATCAATCGCTCGTTCCTCAAGGGGACAATGTGTCCCCCACACCTAGTCCTCACAGCAGGTATGTCATGGGGACAATCCTGACAAGGACGACAGCCAGGATGCTTAGGACTTTCTGCGCCAAGTACTTGACTGTGTGCTTTAAATATATTGACTCTTAATCTTCGCTACAACCTCGTGAGACAGATATCACGCTTATTTCCCTTTTACAGAACAGGAAACTGAGGCTGGGTAAGATCTCACAGCTAATAAAATGCAGGGGTGCACCTCCTCTAGCCCAGCTTCTCGGATTTCTCTCCCCCTTTTCCTCTCCTGTTCTGGTTTATCGCTCACGTTTCTTCAATGTGCTGGTGTCTTGCACACAGCCTGCCCACTTCTGGGATTGCCAGTTTCCAATTTCCATTTTCTTTTCTTTGGCCTCTCCTCAAATGGCCCAGACACCAGGTTCACCTGAACACTTGGATTTACGGAGTCTGAGGTGGGGCCTGACACTTCAGGGACGCTGCTTTGTGGACCACATTTTCAGTAGACACATGCAGGTGCATCATGGGCTCCATGAGGGTAGAGATTATGACTGTTATTTCTACAGTTCTGAGAGCCTGCTGGTGAGCTCCTCATGGCAAACCACAAGCAAGTACAGAGTGAATGGGTGAAGGAATGAGTAAAGGTATCCCATTCCTCTAACTGGACCTTCTTTGTGGTCAATTTTAAATGAATGGCTGACTCAATCCTTGAAGTTGGAGAGGCCTTGATTGAAAGCATATTTCCACTCAAGACCCATGTAGCCTTAAACAACTTAACAGCTGAGTCCCAGTTTTCTCTTCTATAACAAGGGCATAGTAACATAGAATATTACCCACAGTTGGCTTTGAACACATGGCAGAAAATGAGATCCCTGAATTTTTATCCCAAGCTCAGGTTCAATAACATCTCCACTGAAACCAGAGTGGCCACTGGAGTCCCATCAGTGGTTGGTGGGTTGGTCCAAGGGTATGGACATTCGTGTTCCTCACCAGTTCATTTTCAGTTGATCCATTCACCTTTCGTATAGCGAGGTTTTGTGCCAAAGATGGCAGTAGTAATGAGACAGGAAAGGATCTGGGGCAGGCAAGAATAGGTGTTGAAGGCTCTGGGTATTGTTTAGGAGGTAAGGGTTCAGCTGGGGTTACAGTTACCCTGGCGGGCATCAAGGTAAATACCTTGACTGGAGGCCAAGAACATCAATTTCAGTAATAGTCTACACTGACAGAATGAGTCTCCCCTTCCACCCTCCACTTCCAAACCCACCTATGATTTTCCCAGGGAAGTAATCTTGGCTTTAGTGTGAATGCAAGGGCGTGCGCACGTGCGCACACACACACACACACACACACACACACACACACAATGTAAGAAATAAGTAGAACAAACCACTGGATCTCCAAGTCCAACAGAAACTCTTTAGTACATTCCTTTGTTGTATATCCCATCTGAGAAATGACATATTATTCAAGATTGGTTTAGTTCTGTTAGGAACTTAGTTTCTTGTATTTCCAGGTTTACTATGAAAGTTTATCCCCTCCCCCTTTGGAAATTTTTCTTTCTTCCTTCCTCCCTCCTTCCCTCCCTTCCTTCCTTCCTAGCGTCCTCCCTTCCTTCCTTCCTTCCTTCCTTCCTCCCTCTCTCTCTGTTATCATTCCCAGGATTTCCCAAAGAACAGGAGGAGAAAACAAGGAAAAGAAATTCCCTCTCCCAGACAAAAATCCAAAGTGTCCACCAATACAGATGGTGTAACTTAAGGTAAGTTTTTATATCATCTCCTTAATAAAAATGTATTTAAATTTTCCTCATATGGAGAAAAAGTAAAGAGGAAAATAGCTTAAAACATAGAGTGAGATATTAAGTGAAAAGCCCATTCAAGCACAGGAAAACACTGAAATGATGATGGTTGCCATGGGTTTAGGGGAGAGAGCCCCTGAGGGTGTAAAGTGAGAGCCAGCTGGGAGCCCCCTGATGTGACTTCCACACACACACTCTCTTCGAAGAATGAGCATCCAGTTAAAAATGATGGCTGTCAGCCAATGGATTGCCAACAATCTCCCCAGCCACAGCCCCCTTCCCCTGCCCTGGTCAAGAACATGATGTTCTGGTGGCTTTGCTTTGGGCATGACTGAAGTGTCCCCACCTCTGACTGGCTTCGTATTCTTCTCTGGCAACCCATGGACCTTTCCTCATCCCCACTGCATTCATTTGGGCCCTTTCATGATTCCTAACTAGTGGTTATTCAGTCATGATTGAGGCAGGAATCACATCCTTGCCTTATAATCAGAGCCGGCCAGTTATCATGGGGCTCAGCAAGTTGATTCAATGCCACAGGGAAAATATATCATTCTGGGGTTTGGTTTAGACATTTGTCTTCCCTGATTTCTTTCTTCTTCCAGCTTAGGCCATTACCCAAAATTCTGCAGGGCTCTGAGGTAAAGCAGACCTATGTTTGAACCCAGCATCCACTGGTTTTAGACTGGAGAGCCTTGGGCAACTTTTTTGAGATCTGAATGTCATCACTGTTATAAAAAAGGGGAGATTGAAAATATCAACATCCCAGGTTTGTAAGAAATAAGTGAAATAGGACCCTACTATCTACCTGAAAAGGGCAAATATCTTGGTACATAGGTGGTCATCACTCAGTTATTTGTGAGTCTTTTTATTGTTTTTGTTCCAATTGCTTTTAGAAAGAGTAAGACATTAGAGTAAGGAGTCCACATTCAGAGGGTTCCATTTTTCCATGAAATAAGTCATTTTGGTCAGACACATTTAAATCACGGTGCTTATATAACATAAAATACACACACTTTTTGCACTTCAGAATGGTGACCATTGTCAGGACTGAATCAGGCTGACTGTGACCAAGCAGGACACTGTTGTGAGCCCCCCAGGCACATAGCTCCCCCTCCATTCCCCCATTCCAACACACACAACTTTGTTCATTTCTTCAGATTATCATGCTTTCTGCCTCAGGATCTTTGTTCGTACCATTTCTTTTACTTAGAATCCTCTTCCTTCACTCAGTAAGTATTTTTTCAATTCCCACTAAGTGTCAGGCACTTTTCTAGGGGATACATTGGTGGCCAAGACTATGACCTTATGAGGTTTATGTTTCATGGGTATATGAGGCTAATTGTGGGAAGGCTGAAGAAAATAATCCAATAAAGGGATAATTTTGGAGTGATAAGTACTATGAAAATAATTAAATACAGTCATGGAAAAGAAAGTGACTGGATACCAAGGTCAAAGATCATGAAACCCTCCTTAAGGAAGATCTTTTGAATTAAGGAGGTATTTTGAACTGAGATCTAATTGGTGCAAGTCATGTGACTCTTTCAGGGAGGATTATTCCAGGCTGAACAGGAAGAGCAAAAGCCACATGGAGTAACTTGTTTCTCAGCTGACTGCCCGTGAGTTCCTCACTCCATGCTGGGCAGTGAAGGTGTGCCTTCCCACCACTGAGAAGTGGAATCTATTTCTCCCTTATTCTTGAATCTGAGCTGGCTTTGGCAACTCACTTGACAATTAGAACGGGAAAGGCATGATATTCTGGGATTGCTGAGGCTAGGTTGTAAGAAATCCTACAGGATCTACTTTGGCCCTCTGGAGCATGCTCACAGGGTTCTCCCCATCAAATCCCGGTTGCCATGCTGTCAGAAACCGAAGATCCATAGAGAGGCCATATACAGATGCTCCATTTGGCAGACCCAGCTGAGCTCCTAGCCCAAAGCCAGCATCAACTGTCACACAGAGGAGCCATCTTGGGAGTCCAATCTAGTGGAGTCCCAGTCAACAACTGACTGAAACACCAAGCAAAAATCACCTAACTGAGCACAGTCAACCACAGAACTAGGAGATGTGTTGTTAAAAGTCACCAAGTTTTGTCAAAAGTGTTAAAACTCACCAAGTTTGGGAGTGATTCATTATCTCACTGGAGATAACCAGAACATCCTATGACTTTTCCCTGTCTGTCTCCAGACCCTTCAGCCTTGTTAATTTCTTCTTATTTTTCAACTCCAGAATTATTCCTACAGAGGGACCTTCCTATAACCCTCACCTCAGATGCACAGGCACCTTCCTAAACATCCTCATAGGACCTTGTGTTTTACCTTCATAGCACTTACAATAATCTATAATTCATATATATTTTTATGATTATTTGTAATTGTCCCCCACACTAGATTCTATGTTCTGTGATAGTTTTTTGTGTGTTTTGCTCACCATAACATCCCCAACACTTAGCACAGCGCTTGGCACATAGTAGGTTATCGATAAATACTTTTTTGGATAAAGTAATAAGGAAACAGTGGGAAGAATGCATTGGCTTCAGGAAAGATATCTAGTTGTCAAAGTTAGCATACTTGATAAAAGACATTTTCCCCAAATACTAATTCATGTCTGGTGGCCATACCTGGTTTGATTTTTTATCAAAGAAAGCTTACAAGTTAAAACATTAAGTGTCCAGGACATGTGGAGCCCAGAAGAATTGGTGAAAAGATGGTCCTGTGATGTTTCAGAGGATGAGGTGTCCCTACGTGGGCATATACCCTAACAGAGTATGAGTGGGATCCTTGGGTCATCTGGTTCTCAAGCTACTCCCATAAGTGTCGGCAACTTGAGGCTCCTTTAATATCCCCAGCATCTCAACCAAAGCCATAAATAACTGCTTTCAAAAATACCTCCAGAGCCTCTAAAACATGGCCCATGAAAACCCTCCTGGTTTACCTTCCTTCCACTTTAGACACCTGTTTTCCTGTTTGCTGCCTTTATATAATAAAAATAGTTTTTATGCCTTAATACCAGCCATTAGGAACTTATTATTTATCAGGTACTCTGCCCAGTGCTTTACATGCATTATCTTATTTAATCCTCTCAGAAGCTGATGAGGTAGAGCATCTCCCAATTACAGATGAGTAAATTAAGGCACAAAGAGGTTAAGAAATTTGCCTAAAGCCATGGAGCTAACAAGAAGCAGATCCGGGTCTCAAAAACAAAATAAACAACAAAGAATGAAGCAAACCAACGAAAAAAATTCCAGTATTTCCAAAACACAGGTTTTTATCCATTTGGTTTCAATGCCTTATAAAAGAGAGCACGTTCTCCTGATTTTGCCCCATCCTGTCTTAGAAATCTGGCTGGAAAACTAGTTGATGTGGCTCTGAGCTGGACAAACCATTAGGAGATGGCCCATATGATTACTATCAAGTTTTAAGTGAAATTTCTGACACTGAGGTCAGATGCCCCTTCCCCACCAGGGCACACCAGCCTGGAAACACGTCTGGACGTAGTGCTCAGCCAGCAGCCAGTGGCAGGCACCACATGGCATTCTCAGGACCCAGGAGACAGGAGCTGTGTACACTGTCAAGCGGACAGCTAGCGAAGGAGCTTGGATCTCAGGAGAATCCCCCAAACAACACAGCCAAAGTGAAGCATCAGGTGCGACGCAGCTTTATTCTGGGTGGGCCAGTTTTGAAACTCAAAACTGATAAACATGTCTGGGAATTTGAAAGACTGACTCAGAAATCCCCAGGCCCTTGGCTGTACCATTACGTTAAGGCTATAGATCCCACAAGTGAGCTTGCTCTAATCTTCTTTGCGCTTCCCTGACTCTCCCCGCCTCCCCATCCCCACCCTGTGTGATAGCTGCCTCATCAAGTGTGAATCATGAAACCACATAAACTGCAGCAAGGCCATCCTCCTGCCGACTTCTGGGAACATAAACAATAATAATGTAAATTCAACGTACTAAAGGCTTAAGCAAAGCGCTTAAAGGAAATCTATATTTTTTATGTAAACAGTCTTCTGTTTACCAATGTGGTAACAGTTGTTCTGCTCAACTCTGGAAGATCTGAGACCAGCTTGCCATGGAAGCAAAGGGTATAACCTATGACCAGGAGACTGCAAAGGAAAGAGAAGACAAAAACCTCACTTTTAAATGTCCCTTCCCCCTTCTGCGGTCCTGGTTGGTGATACTTTTGTTGGGTGGTTAGATGCCCACATTTTTCCTTTGTGTGTTTCTGGAAGAACCCTGTGTAGGGCAAAAGGTCTCTCTCTCTTTCTCTCTCTCTCTCTGTGTGTGTGTGTGTGTGTGTGTAGATGAACGAAAGAGAAAGAGAGGGACAAAGGGAGTTGAAGGTGTTAAGGAGTTGAAACTCAGACACTCTGAAAAACTTTCCCACCATCTAGGTCTCCTTTTGTCTCAGAGCTGAATATTGATCCTAGGTGGTGATCTACATGGCTAGAACATGTCAGACGACTTGAAAATTCCTTATTGTTGCTAACCACAAATATTTGGGATTTGTGTTATCTAGGTTATAATGAGAACCTGCCAGGGAAAAATTCAGACACACAAATCTTTGTGTAAACTACCTTAAGAACCTAAAGCTGACAAAAGCCAGAGCAAAGTCTGAAATTTTGTCCTCATAGTACCCATAATTGAGCCTCCAGCTCTTCATATATTGTAACAGGATTCCAGCAGAGCTTGCGTTTTCCATGTATGCCATTCTATGTTTGGGCCGGAAAAGTCTTACTTTGTTCTGTGACCTCCCTCGTCTAAATATCAGGCAACAGTAAGGGTTACTGGGTAAGATGGATTTCAAGGCTTCTGGGCACTGATGGGGGAAGGGGTAAGAACAGGCTTAACATGACCCTCCTCTTTGTTGCTAGAGTTCTTGTCTGTCCAGAGCCTAACCCCTTCTTCTAAGAGCTTAGGCCAATCACACCTCCACTTCCAGAAATGTAAACGTTAACTTAGTCAAAAAACAATGGTGGCTAACACTAGCTCTCTATCTCACAGAAGCCAATCACATGAAGAGGATGGCGGTAATAGGAGAAAAAGTAGAACTAGTGTTGGTTGCCCTTGCCTCCCATCCTGGAAAGCAAACCTGCCATAGACTAACTTAACCATATGCTGAGATTAACTGGTTGAGTCAGGCTGTCTGACCCCACGGGTTTAGGTACATCTTTGCAGCTCACAGGCAAAACCCTTTTTCTTCTGTTTCTTCTTCTTCTTCTTTTGAGGGTGTTTTCTGGGCAACATTTTTTTTTTTAATTTTTTTGTTATCTTTTAAAATTTTATTTAAATAAATAAATTTATTTTTTATAAATAGCAACCATCAGTTTGTTTCCTATAGTTAAGGGTCTCTTATGGTTTGTCTCCCTGTCTGATTATATCTTATTTTTTCCCCCTTCATTCCCCTATGATCCTGTGTTCTGTTTCTTAAATTCCACATATGAGTGAGACTATATGATCATTGTTTTTCTCTGATTGACTTATTTCGCTTAGCATAATACCCTCTAGTTCTATCCATGTCTTTGCAAATGGTAAGATTTCAATTTTTGATGGCTGAGTAGTATTCAATTATATATATATATATATATATATATATATATATATATATATATACCACATCTTCTTTACCCCTTCAACTATCGATGGACATCAGGGCTCTTTTCATTGTGGACATTGCTTCTATAAACACTGAGGTGCAGGTGTCCCTTCAGATCACTACATTTGTATGCTACCTGGAGCAATCTACACATTCAATGCAATCCCTATCAAAATACCATCAACGTTTTTCACAGAGTTGGAACAAAGAATCTTAAAAATTTATATGGAACAAGAAAAGACCCTAAATAGCCATGTGTTACTTTCTTTTTTTTTTTTTTTTATTTTTTATTTTTTATTTATTTATTTATTTATTTATTTGACAGAGAGAGAGAGAGATCATAAGTAGACAGAGAGGCAGGCAGAGAGAGAGGGGGAAGCAGGCTCCCCACTGAGTGGAGAACCCGATGTGGGGCTCGATCCCAGGACCCCGAGATCATGACCTGAGCCGAAGGCAGTGGCTTAACCCACTGAGCCACCCAGGCGCCCCCATGTGTTACTTTCTTAAATTAAAAATATATATAATAGAATTTGCCATTTTAATTATTTTTAATAATTAAGTATACAATTTGGTGGCATAAAGTACATTCACTGTATTGTGAAACCATCACCACTATCAATTTCCAAAACTTACTCATCAGCCCAAACAGAAGTTTCCATTAAACTGTAACTCCCCATCCTCCTCCCTCAAGCCCTTGGTAATCTCTAATCTACTTTCTGTCTCTGAATATGAATGGTCATACAACATGAATGGGTCATATGGTAACTGTCCTTCAGTGTCTGGCTCATTTCACTTAGCATAATGTTCATCTATATTATAGCACGTGTCAGAATTCAATTACAATTACTATGTTGAAGAATATTTCATTATATAGATACATCAGATTTTGTTTATCCATTCATCAGCTGAAGGACATTTGAGTTGTTTCCACCTCTTTTGGTATTCTGAACAATGGTGCTATAAAACATTGGTGCAAAAGCATCTGTTTGAGTCCCTGCTTTCAGTTCTTTTGGATAAGGACCTGGGAGTGGATGTGATCATATGTCAGTGATGGGGTGATGGATCATGTGTGGTTTTAAGCATAACTTTTTGAGGAACCACTACACTGTTTTCCTAAAGTCTTCTGTGGACCAAGTGAATGGGCCTATTTGATACCTAAGCCATACGATGCACCTTAACTAGAGAGGGAGATTAAGGAATTAACAAAACAAAGAAGAATTACTAACTTATATAAGACACTTACTAGGTACCAATCAAGAGGTATTCTTTCACATTATTTCTTTTAATTCTTACATTAACCAAATGAAGCAAGTGTTTTTAATTTTATACACTCTCCTCATTACCTTTAGCAGATAAAGCAGAATTTTAAAGTATAGGAAACTTCCCAAGGTCACCAGACAATAAATCTGTTTGGATCCAAGCCCCATGCTCATTTCACTCTCTACCACAGCTCCTTTTAGTTAATCAGAACACATATGAGGTAAATGATCCTAAGCAGGGAAGTCAGCCAGCCAGCTCAGCTAGAAGTCTAAACCGGTCTCCTAGGTGAAATTCCAAATTTCAAGGCAAAGCATGGGTCAGTTCCCAGAAGGCTATGCCTTCTGGCCCTAGGTCATCCCTGCCTGGGCCAGAGTAGTGAGAAAGAAACAAGGAAGGAAGTTGGGGGGCGGGGGAAGGAAGGAAAGAAAGAAAGAGGAAAAGCAGAAAATAGCAAGGCCATCTGGTCAACAGTGGGTCTATAACTTCCAGCAGTCATGCACTCTGTGCTCACTAGTCTTTCACAGAAGCTGTAACTGCTGAGGTTATGTCCCTCCTCTCTGTGGACTCAAGGAACCCAAGAAACACACTCATTGCTTCTTTGGTTATTTTATAAACAGTGCTTGGAAACCACGAGTCATTATCACTCTTCTGGCCAGCCAGTCAGACTTTCCATGCCCTTGTGTGCCATGCCCTTAATCTTCCCAAAGCCAGCAGCATCATTCCCTTAAACCAAGAGGATTGTTTGCTTTGGCCATAATCAGGGCAGAATTTAAGTATCAGCCTGTCTTCTCTCAGTGCCCAACAAGCTTTAGGGCTATAATCCAAACATTCATCCGACCATCTATTCTTTTATTCACACAATCATTCACTCACTCCTAAATCCTCTAAGTTTTACCCAGGCAACTACACACCCATATAACCACCTATCCATTCATCTATTCATCCATTTACCCACCCACCCATTCATCTGCTGATGCAAGTATCCACCCATATGCTCCCTTTTAATCATTCATCTACTTACCATTTTTTTTCATTTATCGAACCACTTACCCAATAACCAATAGAGTAATTTATCTACTTATTCATGCATAGATGTATCCATCCATTCATCACCTACTCAATTACTTAGCACTTCTTCACTCAGTCAACCAATCATTTACATATTCAATCACCTAACCACCTATTCACTAAATCTGTAATCACCTATTATGAGCCAAGCACTGGTGCTAATAACATTGGAGGAACAAATGTGAACAATCTGGTCACCCATTCCCCCATCTACCCACAATCTTCCATTGATTAGCATCTATGCATTTATCCACTCTTGTAGACTTCCACCTCTGTGGGCACAGACGTGGTCACTGGGAGGCTTCCAATGAGGTTCAAAGAGAGAAGTAGAGATAAACTCTGATTCAAGTCCATTCAGAAAGTGCAACCAAAATGTAGATGAGAAGAACTGGCTAAGAGACAAAAACTAGTCAAGAGACAAAAGACTAGAACTCCGGTTATCAATAAAAAGAAAGAAAATTAGCAGTAGGGCATATTAATATGGAATCTGAAGAGATTCATTTGGGTACCACCATTAGTCATAGAGATATTAATAAGTCATTCTGAGTCTTCCTGAAGGTCAGAAGGAAGCTCAAAAAGGCACTAAGAAGACACTTCTGTTCATCCATCTGCCCATCAAGTCACTCATTTACCCACCTGTCCACATGTCTGTGCATTTAACCCTCTAACCCTCTGCATTTGTATTGTTCAACAACTACAGCAGCAGGAGCTGTTAGCCAGGGCTCCCTGAATAGGTACATTCACACAATGTAGTCCATCCTTGTGCTTCCAGTGTCTTCCATTGCAGTGGACACACAGAAGTGCACATTAAATATTTGCTAAATAAATTAATGAGTACTCTCAGTTATCACTAGATAAACCCAAACCAGAAAGGTGGCACCTTGATCAGATAATCTGGCTGGCCCTAAAGCTGGCACCTTGATCAGATAATCTGGCTGGCCCTAAAGCTGGTTTGAATAAGTTTACTTTTTATATGATTGCTTAATGGAAACATGCAGATTCATCCTATCTGCATTTGAGAAATGAATATGCCCAGACAAGGCCATGACTAGTTTAGGCATGCCTCAAAGACTTGGCTTTAGCTGTTTGACAAAGTGAATCCATCTCCCTCAGATTCTAACACACCACTGGAAAGGGCTAAGGTCAGATTCATGCATTAGGAGCTAATCAGCCAGATCTCAAGATTCAGTAGATCCAATTATTTTTGCTTAACACCACTTCACAAGGTCACCACAGAGACCCTTAATCAAACTGACTGTTTGGGATAACTACATTTATATAAACAGAATTCGGACTTGCTTAGTTGAGGAAGACCACTATGGATTTGGCCAGTATAGTCAAGCTATCTGGACAACTCAGATTAAAATCTCATTTTTTTTTTAAATTTCTAAAATACAAAACAAATTAAGTCCTTTCAGTTCAAACCTGGAGACAACATAGCATATCACCAGCAGCATAGCAGATATGGATGATAGAGCCAGAGAAAAGTGGATTTTCATCTGGCATCACTTACCAGATCTGTCGTCTTCAGCAAGTTACACTGAGTGTTGCTAAACCTCAGTTTCCCCATCTGTAAAATGTGGGAAAAACATCCTTTACTTCACCAAGGTGGATTCTAGTCAATACCCTATAGGAAGTATCTATAATCTCAATGCCTGATACAAAGGAGGCACCAAATAAATAGTAGCTCCCAGTACCCTGGTTCTCTAAATAGTTGCTCTGTCTGCATAGCTCGCTTTTCTTGAGATGATTTATTTAAAATAAAACAAATAAACACATGACTTCTAAGATCCATTTGGAACACTGGACTCTGGAAAGGGCTTCTCTGTCTCTTGCCTCATTTACATTTCATTGTCACCATCATTGCCATTATACCTCAAATTAGAAATGTTTCCATTCTACAGATAAGAACATTGAGGCCCAAGTTGAATGAGTAATTTACCCACTTTATATCAGATTCAGAACTTAAACCTATCATTTTCAAGCCCTGAGCCCAGTTCTCTTGGTAGCAGCAGGATTATAAATAACAGACACAAGAAAATGAGAAGATAAAGGAGGCAAAAGGCCACCAAATCCCCTGAGACCCGTCCAGAGTGGCTTTGCTTTAGTAACAAGCATGTACGTTGCTAAGAAGACCCAAACTGACATAGGCATTCGTGGGTCTGGGCTTCTTCCACATGCAAGCAGCATCATTAAATATCACTGTGACCTTCTGATTGGCCTCCAACATGTATAGATGATCTTATAACCTGAAAAGCTGTCCTATTTGCCTGGATTCCTACAAGGAGTCTGTGTTTTATTTCACTATTTTCCTTGGTGTGCTTCTATTTTCTTATTTATTTATTTGAACCACTAAATTATCTAATTAGTGACATATACCGTTGACACATGGGCCACTATGAATATTTACTGCACACTTGTTCACGCATTTATCTAAATAGGTGGCATGCCAGAGCTATGTAATAAGGAATAATGATTCTTTAGAAGAGTTACAGGAAATTATATAAGGGGGAAAAAGTTTTGCACAGTGGGTTGCAGCTTCCAACCACATCTATCAATTCTTCCTGAGATAGAGCAATTGCATAGTAATGACAAAAAATTTATAGTAATGAATAAATCAATACTCAGCTCTGCGGCAGTTTCAGATGTTACTTTTATAGGTCTTCCCATGTCTATTATATATCCCTTAGCTCTGGAGCTGAGAGAGTGCAGTGAATGCCAACAGCTAGAGGAGAAAGGGAATAGCTTAGACTCCTGAGAACATGGTGATCCATCACCATCCCCTTTCAGAGAGACCCATTTATATCTCTGAGCCCTAAAACGGAACAGCTTACAGTGATCAACTACTTGGTAGACATGTGTTTGTTTTAAGAATGGAGCTGTCATTTCATGTTGAGCAAAATGGAAATGCAAAAATAAACAAACAAACAAATAAACAGACATGGGTAGGATGGAGTAGGAAGAAGGAGGTGCTGGTGGAGAGGGAAGACGGAGAGCAGTGTCTCCCAGGGCTTTATTCATTCAACAAATATCAGCACACAGTAGGCTGAGTGCCTACTATGTGCCAAGTGTAATTCTAGGCAATGGTCAGCAAAGATTTTCTGTTAAGGGCCAAATAATAAATATTTTAGGTTTTGTGGGCCAAATGGTCTCTGCTGTCCCAAAGCAACTGTGTCCGTGGTGCAAAAGCAGCCATACATGATATGTAAAAGAATGGGTATGGCTATGTTCCCCTCAAATTAATTAACAAAGCAGGTGATGGGCTAGATTTGGCTCATGGCATACAGATCACCCATTAGCCCATAAAGCCACACTTCCCAAAGGATGGGCTTTGCACCAGTGGATTGTGGGATGATTTGATAGGGACATGGACATGGTATAAGTGACTTAGAATCACACAAAGGGGTTTAACTCCAAATATAAATCTCTTACAATCCTTTGATTGCACCCAAAGAGAGAGTTTCTAGCCCCTACTATCTCTCTAACATTTTGCCAATCTCTTTTCAACAAAAAGAGAGCTCCTGAGACTCCCAGTCTGGCAAGCAACAGCTTCTAGAGATTCTTCAGTGTTGTTCATTTTTCCCCCTGAATTTCCATTTATGGCAAGCAATACTTGTGTCTGTTTACCATTTAGAAAGTCAGAAACAGCGTTTCTAAACCTTGGCACTATGGGCAGTTGTGCTGGATCATTCTCTGATGGAGATGGGAGGCTGTGCTCTGTACTGTAGGATGTTTGGTGGCATCTCTGGTCTCTACCCACCCCCCTCAGTTGCCAATAGCACAACCATGCCTCAACCACCTACTTCTTTGGTGACATCAAGCAACTATTTAATCTCCCCTACCTCATGTTTCTCATCTTTCCAATGGGGATTATGATGACAATAGCTCTAACCTGACTGAATTGCTGTGAGGAATAAATCAATTCATTCATGCAAAGCAACTAGAAGAGATCTCACCTGGGGAAAGCATTCAGTATTCCAGTAACAGTATTCCAGTAACAGTATTGTTCCAGTAACAAAATGTTTCTGCTTTAAATATATTTCTTTGTCTAGTAACTTATTCAAGTGAGTCAATTTAAAGAAAATATTATTCAATATGTAATATTTCAGACATCATAAAGATATGTCAATTTATGGAGCTGTTTTATAAGTGCATTGAAGTTCTGAAATTCATGTATTTAAAGAGTGGGATTTGGGTATGTTTTAAGCTGTTGTCTATTATTTGTTAGATATGTGATTTTGGACCAACTACTGGCTTCTTTGACTTCCAGTCTTCTCACTGGGAAGAAAATGATGACTCCTAGGAGAGGTGTTGTAAAGCCAAATCAAGATAATTTTCTCAGGAATTGCTCAACACAATGTAGGTACTCAATAAATGTTACTTCTTTCCCTCCCTGTCCTGGTTGTTAGTAACTCTTACAGGTTGCATCAACCATCTATTGTGTAACAAATAACCCCAAAACTTAGTGGTGTAAAGCTACAGTCACTTATTAGCTCACAGTTCCATAGGTTTGTAATTTGGGCTGAGATCAGCAGGTTGGTTCTTCTGCTGGTCTTAATTAGGGTCTTTTATATGGCAGCAGTCAGCTAGTGACTTAATAGGGGCTGGCCTCATTCACATGTATGTCTGCAGGGTCTCCTGCTGCTTTATCTCTCATCCCCCAAAAGGCTGACCTGGACCTCTTTGTGGAGGCAGCTCTGTTCCAGAAAAGCAAGAGCAGAAGCATAAGGCCTCTTGTGGCCTAGACCCAGAAATCACACCAAGTCACTTCTACCACCCCATTTCATTAGTCAAAACAAGCCACTAGGTCATCTTAGATCAAAGCATGGAGAAATAAACTCCACTTCTGGATGAAAGGAGGAATAAGGCCACCTTGTGGGGAGTGTGATTCACTGAGGTCATTTCTATAACATTTGCCCTAGTTTCTGCCTAGAGCTTCAGTACACATCTTCCTCCCCTATTTTTCCATAAAGACATGTCAGATGCCATTCATGTGACTTATGTGGGGGTGTCATGATACTCGTGGGTGTGCCCAGATGTTCACAAAACCTTCCAAATTACATGGAAAATACAAGACAGCACAAAAATTCATGATCACTGCAACCAAGAATGGCACGTTAGTTCAAGGTCACTCACTGCAGTTTACATTATTGCCCAGAGAGGCTGTGACATCCATAGCATTTCCCACTCTATTCTAAATCTACTTCTTCTCTTACATTCAAGAAAAAATGGTCAGTGTATTAAACTTAAGTCTGTTTCCCTTAAAAAAAAAGTCATTTATATCAAATGTTAACACCATAATATTAGGAACAAATTGCATTAGCAGATCTCAAAACTGCTTTGGGAAGGATTCGTTAGTTCACATAACTTATTAAAGTTAGGAACTCCTTCCCACCCACTTTTTTTTTTTCATTTTATTTATTTTTTCAGTGTAACATTATTCATTCTTTTTGCACAACACCCAGTGCTCCATGCAAAACGTGCCCTCCCCATTACCCACCACCTGTTCCCCCAACCTCCCACCCCTGACCCTTCAAAACCCTCAGGTTGCCCCAACCTCCCACCCCTGACCCTTCAAAACCCTCAGGTTGTTTTTCAGAGTCCATAGTCTCTTATGGTTCGCCTCCCCTCCCCAATGTCCATAGCCCGCTCCCCCTCTCCCAATCCCACCTCCCCCCAGCAACCCCCAGTTTATTTGTGAGATTAAGAGTCATTTATGGTTTGTCTCCTTCCCAATTTTTTTTCAGTAACCATAATCTAAAAATAATGTCAATGTTTTCTCATTACATTTCTTCTCCCAGGAAAGTGAATTTATGGTGATTTTCCTCCAGTACACATCACCTCTCCTCTTCCAAAGATATACTTTAAATCTGTCTGTTATTGGGGTGCCTGGGTGGCTCAGTGGGTTAAAGCCTCTGCTTTTGGCGCAGGTCATGATCCTAGGGTCCTGGGATCAAGCCCCGCATCGGGCTCTCTGCTCAGCAGGGAGCCTGCTTCCCTTTCTCTCTCTCTGCCTGCCTCTCTGCCTACTTGTGATCTCTGTCTGTCAAATAAATAAAATCTTAAAAAAAAATCTGTCCGTTATTAATAGCTGCACCACTTCCTATATGTAGGTTTCAAACATCAGAATTTCTGGCCACAAACAGGTGACTTTCAATCTACACACTCCAACAAACAGTGTTCACACCCATCAGAGACTCCAGGCCTGGCTTCAAATGCTGTCATCGTCTTTTTCCAGTTTGAATTCCATAGTCCATCCCTACAACAACATTGTCACCTCAGTTCTTTTTCTCCCTCCATCACTGCTGTGGTAAACCTCATCTCTGCTTAAACTCATCTCTCTTCTTACTCTGTGCCTGGATCTGAGAACCAGAATGTGGTGAGAGAAAAATTCACAACCATGCTTACTGGACTCACATTAGAGTCCTGGCCACATATCTCAAGTGGGCCTTTGGCACCAGGTGAAAAGCCAACCACAACTCCCCAGTCAAAACCTCCTCCTGCTTATCCAGTTAACTACTGATACCATCTCACTCGCCCACCATCCAGCACTCACTGTCAATAGATGACCCTGGGTTTTATTTTATTGAGAAAATAGAACAATCAGAAGAGTGTTTTCTCTTTTCCCCCTGTGTCTTTGTTGTTCTCTCTCTTCTCTTCTGTTATGATGACCTCTTATCTCTGTTATGATGATCAAACATCTCTACTGCTCTATAAACACATTGTCTTTGATCCATTCAGGAATTTTCTCTTAAAGTTGCTCCTCCATCCCCTGCATCATCAATCTACCCAATTATTCCCATCAGCATTTGGACATGCCCAAAGATGGAGCATCTACAGATAAAGACCTCACAACTCTTATTAGTAACTCAGAACGCTTTCAGAATACGTCAAAGCTTCCTCTGTATGATTCCATTAAGACATCTCTTATTAAATTCCCTAATGGTCTTTATTTCCTTCAATTCAGTTCCCATATTTCAGACTGCATTGTCCTTCAGTTCTCTGGGAGATTGGCTACACTTGGCCCAGGCCATTCCTCTTGAAACTACCCCTTACCTTAGCTTGCCAGTCACCATACTCTCCTGGTCTTCCTCCCTCATCACTGACCAATCCAGTTCCTTTCTTTTTTTCCCAGTCTTCAATGTTGGTTCACCCAAGTACTTTGGCTTTCCTCCTCTTCTCTTCTGTATCTACAACTCATTGTCAAGTTGACCTCACTTGCACTCTTGGCTTTAAATATCATCTCTTTGTTGATGACTTCCAAATTTATACCTTGATATATCTAGCTCTGGTATCTCCATGGAATGCCATTTTTCCATTCAACCCATCAGCAAGTCCTGTTGGCTCTATCCTTATGATATATCAAAATTTGACTCTTCCAACTACCTGGATGCTCACCACAACTTCTAAGTCATAACTGTGAAATATTGTACCTGGTTTCCCTGCTTCCAGTCTTGTCTTCTCAGTTTATTCTTCCCATACAGCAACCAGAGTGGGCTTATTCAAGATACATATAAATCAGGTCATCTCACTTCTCTTTTTAAAAAACTCCAGTGATTTTGTATCACACATTGAATACAACCCAGATTCTGTACCTTGGCCTTCATGATTTTACCTCTTCCTGCCTCTCTGGGCTTGCCTCCCATACTCTGACTCACTCACTCAGCTCCATTATGTTTGCCTTAGAGCTTATAGACACACCAGATTCATTCCCACATCAGAACCCCTGCCTGTATCTCTCTCCCCCAAAACCTTTCAATGATTCACTCACTCACTTTGTTCATTTCTTGGCCCAACTATTACCTCTTCAGAAAAGTATCTCTGACTAATTTCCCTCAAGCAAATCTGTCAGTCATCTTCCTCATTCTTTGCTTTTTCTTTGAAAGTCTTATTACCTGAAATTTCATTATACATGTATTGTATTCCTCACTCACTGTCCATGTCTCCACAAAAACATAATTTCCAACAAACAAAGACCTTGTCCATCTCATTAACTGTTTAATGCACAGCACACTGGAGACACTAAATAAATATTTGTTAAATAAATGGTTGATAGTATTGGCAGAAATAACTATTGTGAAATGTTCTTATAATTTTTACTTCATGCATTCATATTAGACATGATCTTTTGGCTTAAGTAAGAAAGGAAGCAAGAGAAAACATAAGCTTGTCTTGGCATATAGATTTTATTTAAATTCATTACCCACTGCTTCATATTCTCCAGATTTAGACGGGGTTTGTGAAAATGGAGGGGTAGAACTATTTAATGTAAAAGAAATAACTACTTAAGGTCACAATACACACTAAATCATTAGCTTTGTCTTCTTCTTGTATCCTGGTATTGCCTATAAACTATACTTCTATAAGACACATGAGAATTTGTAAGAACTCATTAACATCATCTATTACACAGAGACATGTAAACTACCTATAAGAAGATTTAACTGATTTGATATGAACATCAAATGTCATCAATTTATAGTACGCAACTCATCCCAGTAACAGATATCTAGCCAAATCAAGATTTCAGAATGTTTATTTGGTTTTCATAACTCAGAGAGGGATTCTGGAATGGTATTTTGATAAGTTTCCCTACAGAATTATCACTGGCTTTCACAGAGAAGGATTATTTGGATGCAACGTCAAGTTACCCTCAATTACTCAAGGAGGACTGCTCTCTGGGCCTAGGCCCACTTGGGGTAGAAGACCAAGGGAAAGATATGATTTAGCAATAGGGAGAGATTGTGGAAAGCAAATCCCCCTTGCCAGCTGGAGACTAGCCTCTTGTCACAATAGCAACACTCAGTAATAGAATCGCCCTAAGATGTGCCCTCATGATTTCTTTAGTTGTTAGAGTTTGCTTTGTTCAGCCTCTTGTCCTGTTGAATTAGCCTTCCATGAAGTTAAGCATTTGGTGGAGCCATGTCTAATTGTCCAAAGGTAACCAAACATTCTTCTTCAATACATGGAAAAGTCGTGAACATCAGTGGTGCAATCATCAAACATTTCTTGTGCTGTGTCTTCCAGGCATGTGGTAAGACTGTATTTCCCCACCCTCTTCTAAGGTAGCTATAGCCATGTGACTTGGTTTGGCCAATGAAATATCAGCAAAGGTATTGCGTGCCAGTTCTTGGTGGAAGCATTTATAACCAGTGCACAATGTGACATGTTTGCTCCCTAGGTTGAGGTGATTGTAGAGGCACATGTTGAACAGATGGCCACTTCAGCCAGGAGCCTTGTGTGACTGTGATGAGCAAAGCTTTCTGATGACATCTCTTTGCTAGACAGGTAGCTTGACAGAGATAGACAGAAAGACAGACTCAGAGAGGAACTGATTATGTTAAGCCACTGAGACTTTTGGAGTGTTTTCCCAGCATGACCTTGTCCATCCTGACTTCTATCCCCTTCTGAGAGCTCAGGTTCTGGAGAAGAGCTGGCAGCTCTGCAATCTTTGACAGTAACAATTAAGTCATGGGAGACTTCTTGACAAAACAGGGTCTGTGGTATGGTAGAGTGACCAGGTACTGACACAGTCAGTACAAGAAACCCCAGTAGAGACCCAGTCATCTCTAAAACACTTCAAGAATTTTGTCTGGCCTCCTCCTTCATTAGAAGCCAAGTCTTCAGCTGAATGTCTGTGTCTTGTCCTCTAGCTCCTTGCAATTCCAGCAAAGCAGGCTACTGGGATACCCACAATCACGCTGGCTTCAGAGCACAGAACACTGATGTCATTTCACAGAGTAGAAAAGCCCCAGTTAGGCTCACCCAGGCCACGGTGACTTCAATGGTCCCATAGGCTCCCATACAGAGAGAATAGAACTGCATGTCGATCATAGCCAGCTTTTATTTTATTTTATTTTAAAGATTTTATTCATTTATTTGACAGAAAGAGGCATAGTGAGAGAAGGAACACAGGCAGGGGGAGTGGGAGAGGGAGAAGCAGGCTTCCCACTGAGCAGGGAGCCCAATGTGAGGCTCAATCCTAGGACCCTGGGATCATGACCTGATCCAAAGGCAGATGCTTAATGACTGAGCCACCCAGGCACCCCTATCACCACCAGATTTTGACAACAATTAGACAAGTCTGTGTCCTGGTTCCTCTAGTTGTGTGGATTTGGGCAATTTGCATCCCCTTCCTGAGTCTTCATTTCTTCAGCTATGGAATGAAGAACTTAATAGTATATACCTTCACTAAGAGGGTGACACTTTGTGGGATAGTAAATATCAAGAGCTTGATACTGTCCCTGTAACATAGCCAAACCATATGAAACCATTTTTACAGGGCAAATCATCAACTTTTGGCAGTTTCATATGGTGTGACCTAGAAATGTCAATTAACAGGAACTGGTTTCACTCCTGAAAAAGTTCTGATAATTCAGTAAGGGCTATTCATGTTTGTCATTTGTTCTCCCTCAGGATTCACAAACCAGGGAATGTTCAGATGCTTCCCATTCAGCCGGATTCTCCAAATGGACTACATGTACTAGGTTACCATCAGGCCAGCGCTGTCACTGATTCTGTAGACCACCTGTCCACAGGTGACCGGCCTTGGTCAATGGTCTTCTCTCAAGACCATATCATCAGTACATATCCCTGGCTTTGCTTCCCTTACCTCTGCCCCACGGCATTAATTATGCCTCCAGACAGACTAAAATATGTTGGTTATATAGAACCAAAGATCTGTCTCTGAAAAATTTGCACCAAGAATCCTAAAATTCATTGTCTTTCTTGCCTGGGATATAGAAACAGAACATGGAAGAATCATAAGAGCAAGATTCGAAGTGGTCTATACTGCCTGTGGGACAAGCCAATGGCATAGCCCTCTCCACTATTATTTCCCCCCACTTCCAGATTCAGGCAACGGTGAGGTAATACTGAATGCAGTGTAGCTGTGGAGCGCAGCAGGCTATTTCCTGTGTCTGTGTTTGCGCTTGCTGTTCCTCTACCTGCTGTGACTTTCTTCTCCTCTGTTCTCCTCTTTTCACATCTCAGGTCACGCTTTATGTGCTTCATGAGAGAAGGGACTTTGTCTGCATGGTCCATGGCTCATACTCTTAAAAAGTTACTTGTGTTCAATAGATACTGGTTGAATTCAGGAGTAAATAAACAAATGAATGAAAAGGCCTACTTGAGCATCCAGTGCTTCGGAAAGGTTGGCCTGGACGCACGTCTTGCTGGTGAGTATCCCCTCCTATGTTCTCCTGAGGCACCTCTGTACCTGGCTTAACCTTTACCTTCACAGCGATAAATGTGGGGCATTACTCTATTGTCCAAAGCCAGAGACTTCTTTTTTTCATGTTAGAGATTCCTTGAGTGAGACCTTAGGATCTGGCCTAGAAAGTCCTCTGTAAATGTATCTCTGACTCTTTTCCTTTCCTCGCTCTTCCTTGGCTCTTTGCGAAGAGCCTGGGTACCTCCAACCTTAGGCTGGGGGAGTAGGGCTCTTAGCCCCTAATGTGAAGATAAGTTCAGTTCAGGGAACTACCTAGTTGAGGGGGGGGGGGGTCAGGGGAGAGGAGGAACTTGTGCTTTTTATAGTCTCTCTAGAGGACTGAATTCTCCACTTCTAAGCAAAACAGCAAAAGGGAAATATAGGTCTTCCAACAAGTGATTTATTCTGTTTCAGAAACGCATTTACCTGGCCTATTTTGTTGAACAGAGAAACCTCAGGTTCACTTAGTAAAACTCAATCTGAATATTTCTATCCTTTATTTCCATACAGATTAGCTTCATATGGCCTCGAGTATAAACACCACAGATTGGCTTGCGGGTTCTGTGGGGGCAAAGAGAGAGCGTGGAAGGGAGATCATCGCTATTTTAAGTTTCTTCATGGTTCAGCAGGCGGCTGCTAAGAGTTCTAAAGGAGCAAACAAAATAAGAAAAGTTTATTGATTAGTTTACAAATAACTGTTGTATAAGAAAAGGTACTGAATGGCAGGCTGGCTTACTGATGGCTTACTTTTGCCGCCCTTTTCATTCTGTGGCCTTGGGAGCAGCCTCGAGGGGGAAATAAAAGAAGCAAAGCAAATGTGTTGTCTGGATAAATAAGAGTTTGCACCAGGTTAAAAAAAATAAATAAACAGGACGCTTTATTTGTTGCTGATTTGGAAGTAGACCAGTGTATGCCTACTCTTCTTCATCTCTTCATGAAAAAATTTGTAAAATGTCTTTGTCCTCCTCTGGCCAACACAATAAAGCTTGAGATACTGGACTCCAGGGCACAGGTGACAAGCTTTGATATGGTCTCCTCCAGTCACCAACCAGTCACTGAGTGATTTTAGAAAAAAAATGAAAGCATCAAATCCATGCTTGTTCCTGGGGTTACAACTGAGAGATACTGACCTGGAGAGAGAAGTCATTTCAGCGGTGGGGAGGAGGAGGGTTGTGGCCCTGGAAAAAAGAATAGGAACAACACCAGGATTCAACCTGCTCTACCATGTTTCATCTTTGGGAGACCTTGGCAAGGTGTTGGCTGGCGGGTTGGGAGGATTAACTGAAATCAGGCGCTTGAAAGCCTTGGGCCAGGTAGTTCTCAGCCAATGTTACAGTCAGTGCTGTGATGAGATTTCCGCCGCATGAAACTTCTAGTGAGATCTGGGAGTAGCTCGCAAGAGACATAGCTACCATGTAAGCCAGGTAGAGAGGCAGGGATCTTCTAGGCCCCACCAAGGAGTTTAGTTCTAGGTCCACACACTGGTATTGCCAAATGTGGAGGATGTATAATGTGTCAGATTCTACACAGAACACTCACCCAGCACTAAGGAAACCTGGGTCACAGAGATAGTGCTCTTGCCATTTCAATCTCCCTTCAAACCTTCTGTTTATGCTACAAAGAAAGTCCCCATGACATTGGTTGACTGTAAACACTTACTGAGCATTTGTTAATTTCTCTTTTTTTACAGAGTCCCAGGACCCGAGGTACAGCTCCTACACAGCCGGTTGTCACTGGTTATAATATAACTTTACTTTTTGTTGACATTTATTTTCCAAACCACTTTCCTTTTTCTGGACAGTGATTGTTTTCCATCATGTTAGTGATAAACATATTTATTTTAAAAGAAGTCTTTGTAAATTTTTAAAAACTGAACTGCCTTAGGCACTCTCATACATTGCTGGTGGAAATGTGAATGGGTACAAGTCTTGTAGAGAGTAATTTCATAGCATCTAACAAAATAACATTTGCAGTTAGCTTTTTTTTTTTTAAATATTTTATTTATTTATTTGACACATAAAGAGAGAGAGATCACAAGTAGAGCAGCAGACAGAGAGACAGGGGGAAGCAGGCTCCCCACGGAGCAGAGAGCCCGATGCGGGGCTCGATCCCAGGACCCTGAGACCATGACCTGAGCCGAGGGCAGCAGCTTAACCCACTGAGCCACCCAAGAGCCCCTGCAGTTAGTTTTTGATCCAGGAATTTCACTTCTAGGAATTTACCCTGAAGATATGGCTCCAACAATAAGAAAATACATGTCCAAAAGTTTATTCATTGCAGCATTTTTTTGCAACTGCCAACACTGGAAATAACTTAAATACTCATACACAGAAGATGGTTGAACCAAGCCTGGTACATCCACAGAGAGTTGAGAAAGATGTCACAGTAAAAAATAATGAGGATAAGTTTTATTGACTGATAGGGAGTGATTTCCAGGAATTATTTTTAAGTGAAAAAACTCAAAGTACAAAGAATACCTATAATATGTTACCTTTGTGTAATAAGGAAAAGAAAATGAGAAAATATACATGTATTCTCCTAAATACAGGAAGGATAAATCATCACCCAATGACCTTAGTTAAGTGTAGAGGTAGGTGGAAAAGGATTGGGAAGGATAGAAAGGTTGGAGGTGTGGGATAAGGAATGAAGAGGGGTATTTCTCTGAGGGCATCTTTTTGTAGAGGAGGAACACTTGTAAGCATGTTAATGTTTCACATAAAAAAATCAATAGCGATAATGGAAAAACACTAAAATGGAATACAAACAGTAACAGGTGAACTAACTCTATATTGAGTGAATAACATGACAATACAGAAAGAATAAAGAGCGAATTCCAAATAACTTAAATATGGTACCCGGATAATATCCCACAGACTAAAGACAAAAAAAGCTGTACGCAAATATTGACATCCAGTTAGTAAGTTTATTCTTCACGGTAATATGGATTAGCAATTCTGAAACCACTCTTTTGCATTCTAAGGTTGATGAAATAAGTAAATATGTTGTGGATAATGGAATCACAGTCTCTCATGGTCAAAAAAGAGAAAAAGAAATGTGGAAAGGGGCCAGATCAGCATGAATGCTGGATTTTAGATTGGAATTCAACTATTAATGTAAACTCAGGATCCATAATATAGATGGATAGATAGACATAAATGTATGTAGATAATGAGCTATAGATGTGTAGGTTTATGAGTCTGTTTCCATGGTTATACGTACATACACATATCATACTTCTGTTTTGAAGGTCTCTTCACTGAAAGAGCCTAGAAACTATGACATCCCCATAACAATGAGCTACTTGTTATCCAGATCTTAGTTTCCAAAGTTTTTATCCTCCAAAAGAATCCAGTGCTCCTTGGAAAAAGGACTGATTTCAGAGCTAGACCTGGAAAAGCTTAATAATGTGAGTATAGAATAGCCCATCAAGTCAGAATGTAAGGATGTGCTAGAAGAAATATGGATACATATCAAAAGGACATAGGAGCCAGCGTGAAGGGACTCTCCCTAGACAAATCTGGGGCAATTTCATTATCAGAATAAATAGGGTTAGCAACAGATTATAACTCAGCGAATGATACAGGAACATGTGAATCCACACTGATATAAGTAAATACATAAATATATAAATAAAATTTTGGAATGGATGGTAGAGCAGGTATAAAGGGAGAACTTATAATTCCTTCTAAAAGAATGTCAGCTAACAAAGAAAGAAAAAAAATAAAGGAATTAGAAAATCACCATTTGTTAATCCTTATAGTAAAAATTGATTCAGATAAGACTCATCAATCAGCTTTAAACTAGTAGATGAAGCTTTGATAAGAAATGATATTTAATGAGTCACAAAGTACTTTCCACAGGATATTTATTAATGAAAGAGAACAACAATAATTTTACAGTGGGGAAGCCCAGCAAACCCCACCTTAAATGGTGGTGAATTTAGCATCACCAGTAATGGGACCAATTATCATTGTATGCTTCTTGATATTATGTTCTGCCCAAAATGCATTAACTGCATCAACCCAAACTGAGGGACATTCTACAAAATAACTGGCCCAGACTCTTAACTATTTTAAGGTCAAGAATGACAAAGACCAAGGTATTGTTACAGATTGAAGATTAAAGACACATGACAAGTAAAGGCAATATTGTATCTTGGACTGATCCTAAAGCAGAAAGTATGCACACAAAGGCACACAGACACATCACATCAATGATATTAAATTCTTAATTTTGACACTTGCTGTGCGGTTATGTTAGAATGCCCTCAATTTTAAGAAACACAAACCTACGTCTACAATGTATTCTCAATAGCTCAGAAAAGTATGCCTATATATATATATACACATGCATACATACATGTGTGTGTACAAATAGATCAGAAAAGAAATTTTATGTAAGAAAATAATAAAGCAAATGCAGAAATGCTAACATTCGGAGTATCTATATGAAGTGTATATGAGAATTTCTGTAAACTTTTTGTAACTATTTCAAAATAACAAGTTAAAAAAAAAGTGAGCCTATTAAGTAAATAAAGCAAAACTCATGAAGAGATTGGTAACATGACCAAAGTTTGGAAAAGACTATGACTGATGATGGACACCCAATAAAGGGCCCATGATCTACACGGGCAAAAAGGCCACAATGATGTATGAAATCCCCACCTGCATCCCTGTGCCAAACATAATTCAAGAACCTAGTGAAGCTTGAGCAGTCATCTGAATATCAGAAGAAAAGCAGGAGAAGCCCAGACTTCTTTTCTGAAGGGGTGGCCTCATGCCTCCCAGTTGGGAGGGTAGAGGATGGATAGGTGGTGTTTTAAGGCCTTCCCTAGGCAGTAGTTATATAGGAATGTTCCCGCACAAAAACCAGGTTCTTCAGCCCAAAGCCAGACACTAGCTTTAGGGGATTACAGATAAACTTTAATTTGAGTTGTTCAGTAACACAAGGCAGCCAGGATCAGGGCACCCTGAGTAGAGCAGACCAGAGGACTCTCACACAGGGAGAAAGGTATTTCTTCTAGGAGAAGGTCATGTGTTCACATATGCAGTGATTTGTCCTGTGTAGTTTAGCAGAAGAAAGCCATAATGTTTGAATGAAGGGAACATAATGTAGTGGGATGTCAGAAAGTCCTGAATTCTAAATTCAGCTCTACTTAGTGGATTTTCCCTTCTTCCTGAACTTTTTATTCATTTGTAAAATGGTGATTTAAAACAAAAAAAAAAAAAACCCTGTTTCACAGGGTAGCTTTGAAGACTCAAGGTCATTTACGCCATACGTATTTATTGAGTGCTTATTATGTGCCAGACACCATTCCGGGGAATATGATGTCACCAAGACCAGGTCCATACCTCTGTGAAGTTTATATATTAGGGCCATGTTGGAGCTCGATGTGAGAAAGAACAGAAAGGCTGGGTGGCTGGACCCAAATGAGTATGTGGGGGAGTCGGAGAGTGCAGGCCAGGTCGGCAGGTATGCCAGGCTTCAGGAGCAAGGTAAGCAGTGTGGGTATTAGGTAAGAGCCGTGACAAGTTGTTGCAGGTGTTAAGCAAGTGGAAATCACACTGTGACTGGCATCTTGGCTGCTGTGAGCAGAAACAAATGTGGGGAGAGGTCAGAGTGGAATAGGGGTACCAATAAGAAGCATGATAGTACTTCCATCAGAAATAACAGCTGGGGTGATGAGGACAGAAACAGTCAGAAAATGCTTCCTTAAAGACCCAGAAAGTAAATATTTTAGGCAAAATCAAGGCCAAAATCCCTATCAAAATACCATCAATTTTTTTCAAAGAAATGGAACAAAAAAAATCCTAAAATTTATATGGAACCAGAAAAGACCCCGAATAGTCAGAGGAATGTTGAAAAAGAAAACCAAAGTTGGCAACATCACAATTCCAGACTTCAAGCTCTATTACAAAGCTGTCATCATCAAGACAGCATGGTACCATCACAAAAACAGACACATAGATCAATGGAACAGAATAGAGAGTTCAGATATGGACCCTCAACTCTACGGTCAACTAATCTTTGACAAAGCAGGAAAGAATGTCCAATGGAAAAAAGGTAGTCTCTTCAACAAATGGTGTTGGGAAAATTGGACAGCCACATAAAGAAGAATGAAACTGGAACATTTCCTTATACCCCCAAAATAGACTCAAAATGGATGAAAGACCTCAATGTGAGACAGGAATCCATCAAAATCCTTAAGAAGAACACAGACAGCAACCTCTTTGACCTCAGCTGCAGCAGCTTCTTCCTAGAAACATCGCCAAAGGCAAGGGAAGCAAGGGCAAAAATGAACTGTTGGGATTTCATCAAGATCAAAAGCTTTTGCACAGCAAAGGAAACAGTCAACAAAACCAAAAGACAACTGACAGAATGGGAGCAGATATTTGCAAACAACATATCAGATAAGGGACTAGTATCCAAAATCTATAAAGAACATATCAAACTCAACACCCAAAGAACAAATAATCCAATCAAGAAATGGGCAGAAGACATGAACAGACATTTTGGCAAAGAAGACATCTAAATGGCCAACAGACACATGAAAAAGTACTCCACATCACTCAGCATCAGGGAAATACAAATCTAAACCAAAGCAAGATACCACCTCACACCAGTCAGAATGGCTAAAATTAACAAGTCAGGAAATGCCAGATGTTGGTAAAGATGTGGAGAAAGGGGAACCCTCCTACACTGTTGGTGGGAAGGCAAGCTGGTGCAGCCACTCTGGAAAACAGCATGGAGGTTCCTCAAAAAGTTTAAAATAGAGCTATCCTATGACCCAGCAATAACACTACTGGGTATTAACTCTAAAGATTCAAATGTAGGGATCCAAAAGGGCACATGCACCTAAATGTTTAGAGCAGCAATGTCTACAATAGCAAAACTTTGGAAGAAACTTAGATGTCCATCAACAGATGAATGGATAAAGAAGATATACACATACATACAATGGAATAATATGCAGCCATCAAAAAACTGAAATCTTGCCATTTGCAACAATGTGGATAGAATTAGAGGGTATTAATGCTAAGCAAAATTAGTCAATCAGAGAAAGACAATTATCATATGAACTCTCTGATATGAGGAATTTGAGAGGCAGGGTGGGGGTGGTGGGCGTAGGGAAGGAAAAAATGAAACAAGTTAGGACTGGAGAGAGAGATAAACCATCAGAGACTCTTAATCTCAGGAAAGAAACTGAGGGTTGCTGGGGGTGGAGGGAGGGATAGGGTGGTTGGGTTATGGACATTGAGGAGGGAATGTGTTATGGCGAGTGCTCTGAACTGTGTAAGACTGATGATTCACAGACCTGTACCCCTGAAGCAAATAATACATTATATGTTAATTTAAAAAAATCAAGGCCGAAAGGCAGACTTGAGAATAATAGGCATGTATTTATGTAAGCATTTAGATCCATTGCGTTAAAATAAATAAGTAAAAGTCACTCTCAGCTCAAAGGCCGTGAAACAAAACAAAGCGAAAACCAGGCAGCTGGCTGGAGCTTCCAGACTGCGGTTTGTAAAGCCCTGGTAGCGGACGATAGGGGAAAATACGCGCTTTAAGAGACGGTGATGACCTGTGTGCTTGCACGGTGGGTCAGGGCTTGGGAAGAACTTCACACCTCTCCAGTAGTGCTGAGTGTGTTTCCAAGTCCCTGCTGCCTACCCTGATCAGAGGAGGTCCTAGAGTGGTGTACCAGGATGCACATATCCAGTTCAGCTCATTTCCTCTTTTCATAGAATGGATTTCTGGAGATTGCATGGGAGGTGAGAGGTTCTTTCTGTGTTTTTGGGCTTAGGACCACAGCCCTATTGACATTCGGGTAGATTTGGAGTTCCACTACTGTATTTACACAGGGGATGCCTGTGAACTTGTTCCCTGCCCCTGACATAGATATTCTATGGCCCAGAAAAACCCAACTTATTGACAATTATTAAAAGAGTGAGGGAAAGGATGAGTGGGGCCAACCCATTTGCCTCCTGATTTATCTATTGTGAAGCTGAAAGACCTGTAATTACAATAACTTAGAGATGGTCCCTGGCTCAACCAGCAGTGGGGGAAGTCCACTGGAATTTCCATACAGAAATATCTAATCCACAGTGATTAATACAGCACATAATCCAAACCCATATAGCTTTCTTCTAAAGTCTACTGGACTAAAGTTGAAAATTGGCTACTTTTTGTCTGCTGGGCACACTTGCACATAACTATAAAGGAGACTATGATCCAGAACGACTCGAGTAACTATAATGCACCAGATAAAAAGACTTCTTCCTTCCAGTTAAATCTTACAGTTACTGTATATTATATCACATATTATATTTGTTATATATACTATATACTGCTTTTATACTATATATTCATATATATTCTATGTAAACATATATTCATTAATTTGTATATATACACACATTCAGATTATAAAAACAATGCCAATTATAGAAAGTTCGGAAAATTTATGTTAAGAGGGAAAAAATGTTCACTGAATCCTGATAATTACTAGTAAATTTTCAGTGTTTCATTTGAGTCTTTCAAATTTTGATTTTTTTAAAATTTCAGAGTGGGGCAACCTTCTGTGCTTGTTAATGTACCTTCACCCCCAAAGGTTTAAAAAAGAAGTATTGTTTTCTCCTTTGTTGCTTTACCTAATATTTTAGCAGTTGCATTTTCCATGGTGTTGAGGACTTTTCAAAAGCCTTTCAGATACCTGCAATGATCAGTAGGTTTAATATTTATCAACAAAACCAAACTGCAAAGGTGGGTTGAAAAGGGGCTTTCAGCATTCTCTTATTATATATAATGTTTCTCCTTATAAATATTGTTGTGGTTTCCTACCATGTCTTTAGCATAAACCTAGAGAGTCAAATGTCCCAAGGCTTCCAAAGACCAGCTTGCCATCAGAAATCTCTGAATTTTGGCCTCACGGAGGGAGCCTGGGTGTTAGCTTTTCTCCACCTTCAGGGTTCCTGAATGTTCATATTCTGGGGAAGAGCTTTATTAAATTAATTGGTGTAAAAGCTTTATTCCTTTGCTAGATAAATGTATTCCCCTTACTGAGTTGCCTTTTAATTTAACTCTGTATTTTTTTTTTTTTAACAGAGCTCTTCAGAAGGAGTTACTGCTTTTTCACATCCCCTGTCTTTGGGTACTTATTAATCTATCACTTTAAGTTACCTACAGCGCTTCTCTTGTTCTGAAATGTAACTTAGCTCTCTCTTTCAAGTTATAACCACATCAGTGATGATGTTGGTGACGGTGATGATGACATAGTCCTTGGGGGATATATGAAAGACAGAACCTCTCAGGAGTGGGGCCAAATTGTTCTGGAGATTCCAGGACGTGTCTCCAGGTGTGTCTCCCCGCCTAACACCCCCCCCCTCCCCAGTCTGTGGGGACAGATTTGGGCTTGTGTGGCATTTGAATGCTCTTGATCTGCCCTTATGTAATAAGTATGACTCATGGTACAGTATGAGTCACCCAAACCCGCACCTGGGGCACCTCTGCCAGGCCTGTGGAGCCTCCCACCTGCCTTGATCCCTGTCTGAATAGAGATAGCGTGACTCAGCATCAGGGAAGGGTGGTTCTCCACAACTGGCCAGTGTCCTCAGCTCCAGGAAGCTTTAGGCTGGTGACGTGGCGGCTGAGAGGAAGACTGTGCTCCCCACGTCAGCAGTGCCTCTCCAAGGGAACCCCACACAGGAAGGGACAGCCCTGGCCTGCTGGCCTGCACCAGCCCGGTATGGCGTAGAGAGGAAACAGAAGGGCACGACGTCTGTCTGGATCTTTAGTGAGCTCTGCTTTTCCTCCTGGCCTCTGTGTGGTCAAGGGGGCATGGCTAATAATAAGACGCTAAAGCTTTTTAAGCTCTTACTGTATGCCAGGCCAGTATCACACAAGGCATCTCACATCTGTTAACACATTGAATGTTCACAAAACAACCATGAGGTAACCACTACCGATGTGGGAAACAAAGGCAGAAGGAAATGTAGATAAAATTAAATGCCCTTATGACCAGCATATATTGATAAATACTTGAGATGGGCAGATTATAACATTCCTCCAGGATACTGAGTCTTCTCCAGCATATGAAAGTCCTTTTGGAACTTTCCTTATCTTTACTCCCCCAACCCCAAGGTATATAGTCAGTTGTCCTTCACAACCCTGGGCCAGCAGGGAGCAGCACGGAGCAGAGGGCAGCAGCAGCAGCTCTTTCTGCCCAGGGGTCCTGTCCCCATGCTTTAATAAAACCTCTTTTTTGCACCAAAGATGTCTCAAGAATTCTTTCTTGGGGCTCCGGATGGCTCTGGGCCCCGCCAACAAACCAACACTACTCTAAAAAACTTCATCACTACCAATGTGCCCATTTGACAAATGGGGGAACTAAGGCCCGGCAGGAAAAAGTGATTTGCTCATTCACACAGCTGGATAAGAGGTCGACCTGGAATCTGAATCCCCTCTCCAGAGCTTTCCCTTTTAACTACTAGACTGGTCTTCCTAACCTGGAAAGTGCGTATGAATCACCCAGGGATCTTGTTAAAATGGAGGTTTTGATTCAGCAGGTTTGGGGTGGGGCCTGAGACTCAGCATTTCCAACAAGCTTGCAGGTGAGAGAGATATTGCTGATCCCGGAACCACGCTTTGAGTAACAAGACTACATATTATCATATTTTCATTATGCCTTGAGCAATTCTCAGTTGGAAAATATTTTCTTCTTCATGCCTTCATTTGTTTATGCATACATTGTGCATCCATACATCCAGCCCACATCTACTGAATCCTTCCAGTGAGTCCAGCACGGGAATATGAAGATGGACATATCTCCATGGCCAACATAGAGAAAATCAGTTCAATAGAGATGAGTTATAATAGAACATGGTAAGGTCTAAAACAGAAGGATGATGTTCTGTAGCATGGAACAGAAAAGAAGGACTAACTCTAACAGTGAGTCAGGAAAAGCACCCCAAAACATGTCATGAGGAAATCCAGGACGAGCCAGGTGTGATGTGTTCATGGGCTGGAGAGGACCAGGATTCTGAGGATGGTGAGCCATTGTCTATATTTCCAGCCAATCATGAGTGGTAGGTAGGAAGGGAGAAGAGACCCAAAGAATGGACAACAAACAGATCTTCTCTTTGCCAGAAACCCATCCCTGTATGCCTTGGTTGTTTCTGTGTCTTTGTTTATCCCATCCTTTCCACCGAGACTGTTCTCATCCAAACAACTCATCTCAACAAGTGGTCATGTCAAGTTCTGGTCCAAATGTCACACCTCCATTCTTTCCCCATTGCTCATGACCTTCTCATAAATGAGACGGAATTCTTCCTCATGGTAGCTCACTTAGCTCTTATTTTGGGTCAGACAACTTGGTAAGACCTTTGTGTGCAATATATCATGTCATATTCAAGACAACTGAGGGGCGCCTGGGTGGCTCAGTAGGTTAAGCCTCTGCCTTCAGCTCAGGTCATGATCTCAGGGTCCTGGGATCGAGCCCCACATCGGGCTCTCTGCTTAGCAGGTAGCCTGCTTCCCCATCTCTCTCTATGCCTGCCTCTCTGCCTACTTGTGATCTCTCTCTGTCAAATAAATAAATAAAAATCTTTAAAAAAATATTCAAAACAACTGAAATACACAACAGTTATTTTATTTTGTAAATGAAGGAACTGAGGCCCTGAGTAGTTAAGTTCTACAAGATCATCCAGCTGCAAAGTACAATAGCTATATTAGAAAGCAGGCAGCTTCTTACCTGCTAGGCAGCAGGGCCCCATAGCGGCTAAACCTGTCTATCACCATTATGCTCATTCACCCACTTGATGGTAAGACAGCTTTGCAGAATGCAAGCACTCCCCTAACTAAGTTGGAAGAGCCTTGCAGAAAATGCCCTGGAAAGAAAGAACAGGTTTGTGAAACAGGAGCTTTGGGGGGAAGGGAAATAAGAATGGAAAATTAGGCTGGAGTGGCAGGTGGGGCCAGGACAGGAGCAAAGATTCATACGTTTCCTGTGACTGAACTGGAGACCTCTCCAGGAAAGGGCCTAATGGACCCAACACTGTGGCCGTGAGAGCTGCTAAAGAATTTATCATCACAATGGCTCATAAACAGAGACCATCTGACTTGCTGCTAGCCTAAGCTGCCCACCTCTGGCAAAGCAACAGTTAAGACCCTGAATGCATTCCAGGCCCAGGAGGCAGGTCCAGTCTCTTGCCATGGAAGTTACCAGAGAAGAGCCACTCCACTAGTAAAAGAAATCAAAGCCATGGGTCATTTTTTCTACAACCTACACAACAGGGTCTCCCCAACACCAAAAAGAATCACCGAGATTAGCTTGCATACCTGAGGGGAACAAATCATATTACTGTTTCCCTAAAATAATGCACTCTAGTGCACCTTTTCTGCACGTGTGATCCCTAAACACGCAACATTAGCATCACCTGGGAATTTATTAAAATGAAAATTCTTGGGCCCTCCTCCAGACCTTCTGAGTCAGAAACTTGAGGGGTAGGGCTCAGCAATGTGTTTTAACAAGCCCTCCAGATGATTCTGATAGAGGCTCAAATTTGAGAAGCACCATTTCCTTAATTAGGTAAGGGGGCCTGGGGTCAGCCATCTGAGATTGCTGCTTAGTGGCTGTTGCTTTGTTTCTTGCTACTTAGACGTTCTGAACCTGGGTTTCTACACCTGTACAAAAAAATAATACATAATAATCTCAAAGTTCTTGGGCAGTGACTGCAGTAACCCAGGTAAAGCATCTAGCATAATGCTTCGCACATTGCAAGTGGTGAAAATTAGTGGTGGTTTTAATGGCAGTGGTTTTATAATATGGTGTAGGGCTTTTGGGTGGATGCGTATTTGTACCTTTCTGTAATTTGGCAGTTTGGAAAACTTCTCAGGGGTCTCTGCTGTACCTCCAATAGCTTGTAAATTCTTCTTCAAATTCTTTTGAAAATCAGCATCTTAGGGATGCCTGGGTGGCTCAGTCAATTAAGTGTCTAACTTTGGCTCAGGTCATGACCTCAGGGTCCTGGGACTGAGCTCCAAGTCTGGCTCCATGCTAAGTGGGTATTCTACTTCTTCCTCTCCCACTGCCCGTCCCCTACTCATGCGCGCTCTCTCTCTCTCTCTCTCTCAAATAAATAAATAAAATATTTTTTTAAAAAATCACTATCTTGTGGTTGGTAGTGAAGATAATTTTTTTAAATTATTTTTTTTAATAATTTTAAAACTTCAGGCAAGGTATTAGGTATGAGGCAAGAAATGCTATAAGCAAATACAACAGCATTTATAAGGAACTATAATATGATAAGACAGGGAGTGCAAAGGGTAGATGGATCTTTGTACAATGGCTTAGAAATTCCTATTTGTATTCTGTAGGGGGTGGGCATATTTTTTTTCATGGTTGTGACTCCTTGTACACGCCTAATTTTTTTTTCATTATAGAACTATCCAAACACTCTGACACAGAATAGTATAATGAACCACCACATACCCATAACTCAGCTTTAACAAATAACAACATATGGCAAATCTCCTCGTCCCACTGAAACTCCTTACTGGATTATTTTAAAGCAAATTTTAGATACTTGTCATTTTTTTTCAGTTTTACTGAAAAATAGTTGACATACATCCCTGTTATACGTTTAAGGCACAAAGCATGATATTCAATTTATACATATTGCGCAATGATTATCACAATAACCATCTTTTCACATAGATACAATAAAAAGAAGGAAAGAAAGGGGAACAGAGTTTCCTTGTGAGGAAGAGGCATTCATCACTTAATCTCTAAATATTTCAGGATGAATCTTTAGTGGATAAAGACTATATATTTTAAAACATTACTACATACTGTTACTTCATACAGTGTAACACTGATACTCTGGTCTAAAGCTTTAGGGTCTTTTTGGAAAACAGTCTTGAGGTGGAGAGACTGATTAAGTAGGACATGATAAGGACCTGAGGATACATATCCTCAGAATTAGAAGTAAAGGAAGGTTCCCTAAACACTCTCTGAACGATCACTCATTTTACCTGGTGAGTCCTCTCACGTTACAGTACAGAGTCCAAAGTAGCCCTGGGGAGGCCCTGCTTGCTGTGATAGCAGACCAACCTATAGTAAACATACCTTTCCCCAGGAACAACTAGAAAACCTAAATACCATTAAAGAGCTATCAAGGCAGCCCAAACAACTGAGGCCAAGGTCCAAAGAGAAAAAAAACTCACTGAAGCTAGCATAACACTCTATATAACATGTTCATTTGGGACATTTACCAATTTGTAAGAATCCTGGGCACAGAGTAAGAAGCCAAATTGTGACAGATTCTAAGGAGCAAATGTGCTGAACAGAGTTTTTGACAGTCTTAAGGGGTGAGGGAGAGAGAAAGTGAAGATTAGATTTCTCAGGTAGCCAGCACTTGAGGGGCCAAGACTTACAACAAGAAGCAGAAAGGAAAAGCCTAAAGGTCTGAGCTATGACTCCCCGGTATTCACCAATTCTTAAACTCTTAAACTAGAAAGGCCAAGAAATAGCAAGCAGTCAGCTGAAGAGACAGAGCTTTCAGGTAATTTGCGGTCCTAGGGAGATGAAATTTGGAGTTCAGCTTCCAAGGAAGAGGCTGAGCAGAGGTAACTCACCACCAGGCTCTCTGTCAGGACTCTGAGGGAACTATACTCTCTATTAACACAAAGAGCACAGACTAGATCAGACCAGGCTGAATCCCATGCTTGGAACAACTCAGTGCTACTCTAACTACCTACCAGAAGCTGAAGGCTCATCTAGACTTTCTACAATTTTTCAGATAAAATGTCTGTGTCTAATGCCCAATAAAAAATTATCAGTGTGAACAAGAGATAGGACTAAACAATGAGTCCAAAAAAATGAACAAAAGGAACAGAATAAAGATGGAGTAAACACTGAAGTTGTCAGATTTTTAAGATGACCATGGCAAGATAGAAAATTTCACAGAGCAAAAGATTTTAGAAAGAATACAATGGAAATGCTAAAACTGAACAATATTATTGCTGAAATTAAGAACTCAGGAAAAAGTTTATCAGCGGTTTAGACACGGAGGAAGAGAATGACTGGAAGAAACCAGCAGTTAGCTAAAACCATCTTGGCTGAAATGTGCAGAGTATAAAGGATGAAAACTCCCTAAAAAGCAGAAGAGAACTATGAGGCATGGGAAATAGGTCTAATATATGTGCAATTGGAGACCAAAAGGGAAGGGGAAGACAGAAAGAGGAAGAAGAAATATAGGAAGAGACAAAGAGTTTTCCAAAAGTGATGAAAGATTCAAGCCATAATTTAAAAATTAAAAAAAAAAAAAAAAAAAAAACCCAAGGAAGAGAAACACAAAGACAAATTCAACAAGGCATATCATAGCAAAACTATTTTAAAAATCCAAATATAAAGAGATCTCAACAAAAAACTAAAATCAAATCCAGCAGCATATTAAAAGGATTACACACCATGACCAAGTGGGATTTATCCCAAGAATGCAAGGGTGGTTTGACAATGGAAATTATTCAAAGAAACACACTATATTTATAGAGTAAGGGGGGAAAAAAGCCCATGATCATCTCATTTGATACCTAAAAAGTATTTGACAAAATTGAACACCCATTTATTATAAAAACACTAAACAATCTAAGAAGAAAAAATGAATTCCTTCAACCTAAGAAAGGGGTCTATGGCAAACTTACAGCTAGCATCATATGTAACAGTGAGAGACTGAAAGCTTCCCCTCTAAGACCAGGAAGAACACAATGATGTCTGTGCCCACCACTTCTATTCAACATTGTACTAGAAGTTCTAACCAGGGCAAATAGGTAAGAAAAGAAAAAGGAAACCAAATTGGAAAGAAAGAAGTAGAAGTAAAAAGAAACATCTCTATTTGTAGATAATATCATCTTATATATCGAAAATCCTAAAGAAGCCACAAAGAAACTAGTAGAACAAACAAATCCAGCAAAAGTATAGGACACAAAATCAATATAAAGAACCAGTAGTACTCTTATATGCTAGCAATAAGCAATCCAAAAACGAAATTAAGAGGACAGTTTCATTTATGATATCAACAAAGACAAAGAAAAAATTCTTAAAAGCTTGCAGAGAAAAAGAGACATTGTCTTCAGACAACAGTAAGTATCATGACTGACTTCTCAACTAAGAAGATAGAATCTGAAAGACAGTGAGATGACACTATTTAAAAAACAGCAAGAAGTGGAACCTGGATGACTCAGTTGGTTTACTATCTGGCTGTTGGTTTTGGATCAGATTATGATCTTGGGTTCATGGGATTGAGCCCCCCATCAAGCTCCATACTCAGGTTGGAGTCTGCTTGAGACTCTCCCCTTCCTTTTGCCCCCCACCATCATTCTCTCTCTCTCTCTCGAATCAATCAATCAATCAATCAATCAATCAATCAATCTTTTTTAAAAATAGCAAGAAAATAATGGCTAACTTTGACTCCTTTCCCAAGCAAGAATATCTTAAAAGTAAAAAATAAAGACATTTCCCGAAAACACATACTGAGAAATTTCACCAGCAACCAAACAGTTGCAAAAGTGTTTCAGGTAGAAGAAATATAAACCTAAATGGAAGATCAGAAATGCATATAGGAGTGAAAACCAATGGAAAGGGTAACCACACAGATCATTCTCAAATAATATTAACCATATAAAATGACAGTAATATCTTGTGTCAATTAACATAAATGACAATAGCACACCAAGTGTGAGAGAATAAATGGAGTTAAGATGTTCTAACTTCTTCATGCTCTCTCAGAATTGATACATTATACATATAGATATTACACTCCAATCAGTAAATGATGTATGCTTTAATCTCTTATGTAATCTCTAAAGTAAAAATAATGTATAATTAACAAGCCTATAGGAATAGATAATTAAGAAATGTCTGATGAATCCTAAAGAAGGGAAGAAAGAAAAAAGAGCATAAACAGGTGAAAAGAATGAAAAACCAATCACAAAAAAAAATTAAAACTCAAATATACATGTAATTACATATCAGAATTGCATTAAATATAAATGGAATGGACTTTCAAGCATCTAAATCAAAATATAAAGATCGTCAAGCCAGAAAAATATTTCATGCTACTTACAAGAGATAGACCTATGAAATGAGGTGTCATTAAATATTCAAAGTAAAAGGATGAAAATTGTGTTGGTAAGATATTAATTTTCCCCAAATGGACCTATAGATTCAATGTAATCCCAGTCAAAATCGATCTTAAGACATTAGTAAACTGGACACACATATCAATATCTTTAGAGAAAATAATTGATAAATTGGCTTTCTTTAAAGAATGTCTGGGGTACCTGGCTGGCTCAGTCAATAGAGCATGGGACTCTTGATGTCTGGGTTGTGAGTTCAAGCCCCACATTGGGCATGGAGCCTACTTAAGAAATAATAATAAAATTTTTTTAAAAAATTAAAGAATGTTCACCCAAAGACACCATTAACTTAATGAAAGGATAAGACATGGAGTAACATAATAGCAGATAGATAGACAAATGATAGAGAGATAGATGAAGTAGGGGGAAGACATAGACAGATGATAGGTATATAGCCATCAAAGAGCTCTTATGCAGAATACATCATGAAATTCTACGAATCAAAAGACTGACCATCACCCCCCCAAAAAAGTGGGCAAAAGACATGAACAGGCATTTCACAAAAGAGGATAACTAAATGGATAATAGGCATGTAGTCCATTAGTCATCAGAGAAATGCAAACTAAAATCACAATGATATACCACTACATGCCAACCAGAATGGCTAAAATGAAAAAAAAAAAAAAAAAGTAATGGACAGCATCAAAGTCTGCAAGGATGTCATGCTATTAGAACTCACTGCACTGAGGGGCACCTGGGTGGCTCAGTGGGTTAAAGCCTCCGCCTTCAGCTCAGGTCATGATCCCAGGGTCCTGGGATCGAGCCCCATATTGGTCTCTCTGCTCAGAAGGGAGCCTGCTTCCCCCTCTCTCTCTCTGCCTACTTGTGATCTCTGTCAAATAAATAAAATCTTAAAAAAAAAAAAAAAAAAAGAACTCACTGCACCGTTCATGGGAAAGTCAGCAAATACAACTACTTTGGGAAACTGGCAGCAGCTCTTCGACACAAATACCTGTTACTATGGTGGAGCAATTCTGCTCCTGTTTATAAACCCAAGGGAATGTACGTGTACCAAGAGACTGTGATGAGAGTGTCCACAGGATCATTACACAAAAGCTAACCCTGGGAAAAAATCCAAGTGCCCATTAAGAAGAGAAGAGAAAAATACATCACGGCATATACTTTCAAATTAATCACAGATAATAGTGAAAAGAAACAAATTTCTGCTATGCCTCTCAGCAGAGTTGAATTTCAAGTATTTAGCAAAAAAAGAGAAAAAAAGCAACTAGGAAAATATGCATCCCATATAATATCAGTAAGATAAATTTCAAAAACCGGTGACACTAATCTATCATTATAGAAATCAGGACTTTAGTGCCCTTTGGGAGGAGATCACTGACACAGAAGGAGGCTTCTAGGGAGCGAATGACTATCTTTCTTTTTTGATCTGGGTTATATTCTTTTGTTTTAAAGTCTTTGAGCTGTGCACATACAATCTGTGTATTTTTCCAGAATATAAAATATTCCAGAAAATAAAATATAAAATAAAAAAGATGTTTTCCAGAATATAAAAGATGTTCCAATAAAACACCTTTTCCATGGCTCTGAGGTACCAGTGATACGTATCTGGTGAACCTACCTACAAAAAAAGGGGGTTTAAAAAATCGCTCTGATGTGTTCACAATAAGTGTCTGGTGAGCATAATGTGATCCTAAAATCTTGCTCATCCCCTCTATGTAGGAGGTGGTATATGTCTGGTGCTAATGGATTGCCAGTGCTGGGAGAGTGGTTAGGTCTGAGACGGGTCAGCAGCACCACATGCTCAAAGAGTTCCGAGGCTGAGGCATGGTCCATCATTGTCAAGAACCCTGGGGTGTCACAGGTTTACCCTGCCCTTTTGCTAAGTGACTCACAGTTTAGAAACGGAAACTCTCAGATGCAAGCTTGAGTCTGCACCAAAGGTATTTACAGCTACAGAAAATTAAGTTCACTTTTCCCCCCAAGTTTGGAGTTGGTAAAATATATGAAAAGGGTAACCAAGGTTCCCAAGGCAATGACCAGAAAGATAAGAAGAGGGGAGTGGAACTAGCCTTGTGTAGAGAACTGGGGTCAAATGCCGTTATTCTGGGAGAGATTAAAAGTGATAAGATAGTTCTAACAACCAAACAGCAAGAACATCTCCTGTTTATCACACCCCCACCTGTGGGATGGTACAGGCTAGTAAAACATCTCCGTTTTCTTTTCCTTTTTTTTTTTAAATTAATATATAATGTATTATTAGCCCCAGGGGTACAGGTCTGTGAATCGCCAGGTTTACACACTTCACAGCACTCACCATAGCACATACCCTCCCCAATGTCCATAACCCCACCACCCTCTCCCTACACCCCTCCCCCCGACAACCCTCAGTTTGTTTTGTGAGATTAAGAGTCTCTTATGGTTTGTCTCCCTCCCAATCCCATCTTGTTTCAGTTATTCTTTTCCTACCCCCCAAACCCCCCACGTTGCATCTCCACTTCCTCATATCAGGGAGATCATAGGATAGTTGTCTTTCTCCAATTGACTTATTTCACTAAGCATAATACCCTTTAGTTCCATCCATGTCATTGCAAATGGCAAGATTTCATTTCTTTTGATAACATCTCCATTTTCTGACAGGATTCTCACACTGCCCCCTCTGAGGTAGTGTTATGACACCGAGAGAGGAAAAAAGATGGAGGCATGCTTGAGGAACTCTCATTTACATCATGTCATTCTTCTATGCCAGCCAGAGTCAGAGAACTAAAAAGAAATGTATTTGATTTGAAGATATGCTATGGAATGCATGAGTTACGGTTGAATTTTTAGGGAGACCTCAAAATTCCAGGAAGGATGTTGGTACCACGCTAGAGCAAGGTTTCTCAACCTTAGCACTGACTTTTGGGGCCAGATAATCCTCTGTTGCAGGGGTGACCTGTGCATTTTAAGATATGCAGCAGCATCCCTAACCTCTACCCAACAGAGGCACATCTACTTCCCTTCCCCCAGTGGTGACTGGGGGAAACAAAAATGTCTCCAGACATTACCAAATATGCCCTGAAGGGCAAAATCACCCTGGTTGCAAATTATTGTTCTACAGCAAGGGGAAAGACTAAGCTGGTGGATAAGGAGAAAAGTTTGGAGGTTTCAGGAAATATGAAGTTTCACAACAAATGAGAAATTATGACTTGCAGCCAGCTAGGAAGGTACACACGGGAGATGGGTTGGGATGTTTGGAGTGGAGAAATCTTTAAGATAAGGGTCTGGGTGCTGAGGCACTGAGAAAGAACATGAGCTGAGAATGGAAATCTGCAAAGCGTCTCTCTGTGTTTTGGCTGGAGGTAGAGGGCTTACAACCTGACGCTGAAGGCAGGATCTGGGCTTCATACACAAAGGACTTTGTTTTCTAAATTTCCAAAGGGACCAAGAGAGAATCTCTCATCTCACACTGGCATGCTTGGAAATAAAGATGAATGGGGAAGGAGGTGGGAACCACTTTTAAAGAGTCTTCATTTTCTTTATGCCAGTAACTTCATCACTATGCTGCACGTTCTGGTAATCCAGACTCAGTCACACACCAGTGACGTCCTCATGACTGAGGAAGTTCCTGGGTCAAGAGGAGGCCTAAGGCTGAAGGAGGGCTTGACACAAGAACAATGCTGAGCAGATACTTATAGAGACATCAGTTTTCTCGAACCCTTGGAGCAAGGGCTTGTAAAGGCCCACTCTGACCACTGGAGGTATCTACTAGAAATATCTGCTTCTCCGCTTGAAGCAGGGATAAGGGTCAAAATTGTGCAGTGATATCTGGTATGGGCAAGTTAACGGATGTAGAAGCACTGTGCATAGTATTCACCACCCAGATTTATGGTTCCTTGGACAATAAGCAATTACAACTTTGACCGATTAAATGAATGAATGAGTGAGTGAATGAATGAATTACAAACTCATAAGTTTATTTTTGCCAGCTAGGATATACTGAACTATTATTTCTGGTATACACAAATACAATTTCAATAATTTATTTTCAGAACTGTTTGTGGGTATATTCACTAATTCAATAATCCATTCATTTTTTTTCCTTTTGTACCAAGTTTGTAATGTGTTCGTGGTCATGTGATAGGTCACAGGTAAATACATACTGTGTGGAACTCATGGCTTCTGTTAGAAGACACACAAGTATACAGATATATCAATAGGTAATTATGAAGTCTGGGACAAGTGCTCTGAAGAAATAGAACAGGACGCTGTAAGAATGGATGATGAGAATGAAGAAATAATAGGGATAGCCATGTGAAGAGTAAGAGGAGGGAAAGCAGCCCGGATGGTATCTCTGTGGTGGTCATGGCACAGAGGAAGGGTGAGCAGGAGTGAGCAGGGTATGCTCACCCAGGTTCCAGAACAAGCCCGTGCAGGGCTCTCCAGTTCCTGACTTGAGGCAGTGGAGAATGGACAGTATGTCCCCTGAGGTTAGGGACACAGTGCATTCTGTCAATTCCTCTGCCCCTCCAATGTATTATATTTTCTGGGACATAGTGGATACCTGGTGCATATGGGATGAATGGAATTGAATGCATGAATGCAAAGAAGGGAGGTCCTTATGTTTACTTAATGCCTACTATACTGGATCCTTTTTAAATAACCTTATCTAAGTTTCCAGTTACCCTGTGAGAAAGATATTATAGTCATTACAAGAGAGAAGAAGCTGATGACCCAGAGAGATTAAGGAAATTTTCCAGAGTCAGCCAGTGAGTGGAAGAGCCAGGATTCAAATCTAGGCTCTGAGTTTGATTCTCTCCCCTTTGCCATATTATTGTACTTGGAATTGAAGATCAGAGGAATCTGCCCTCACTACAGGGGATTTGACCCTTAGCATGATGTTTGTTTCCTTCACACCTCTGTAAAATGAGGATCATCCCTGCCCTGCCTATCTCACTGGATTAACTTTAAGAACAAATAGAAAGAATTTGTGAGAAAGCTTCCTGACTTAATGGTAATCCTTAAAATTTGTTCAGGTTTTGTAGTTTGCCGTAGTCTCACTTAGGTCAGTTTTGTTTTCAGTGTGCCAGGAGGTGTACAAAATCTGAAATGGTTTTCCATCTCTTGGAAAGTGGTTCTACTTTTACTTGAGTTGTTTTTTTTTTTTTTAATTGCTGTAATTTCTTGGCATTTTTGTTGACTTTTTAATTTTTATTGTTTTAATCTTTAATTTTTTTAATTTTATTTTTTCAGTGTTCCAAGATTCATTGTTTATACACCACACCCAGTGATCCATGCCATGCATGCCCTCCATAATACCCACCATCAGGCTCACCCAACCCCTCACTCCACTCCCCTCCAAAACCCACAGTTTGTTTCTAAGTGTCCACAGTCTCTCATGGTTTGTCTCCCCCTCTGATTTACTTGAGTTTTGAAAGTCTATGGAGACACCAAGTGTAGTGACTCACTTGGCAAGCTCTACTGTATTCAGGGAAGCTTCTAATCCAGACACAAAACCCAGCTCCAGACATCAGTTCAGACCTTGTCTCGGAGCTCTGGCACATCTCAGGTGACGACTGAAGATACTGCCTTCCACAAAGGACAGAAAAGGGGGGCTTTCCTCTGTGGTTGGAGCCCATGACAAATCCCAGCCTAAGATTTGGAAGCAGGTTCCTGGTGAGGAGGAGGTAGTGAATATTGATGCATGCAAACCCCAAACAGTTTCACTAGTGCTGCCAGTGACTCATCCCTATTCAGCCACACAAACATTGGTGAGAACCTGGTCTCAGAGAAGTATGTGGTTTACTGGCTACATAAACAAGGAAAACAGAGATATGGCCCAAACCAGCATATCTGAGACTAGCCACGTCCATTTGAAGAGTGCCTTGTCTCATAGTGATAATCATTTTTCCTAGCTTCATTTAGCAGTTCTCATGACTGAAGAGAAAAGGAGAAATGGAAACTGCTTTCCAATAATCCAGTGAAGAGACTCACGGTAGAACTGGATGCCAAAACATGACATCATAGCCAAAGGGGAGGATGTCGGCCAGTTATTTTCAAACTTTAGTGGATATAGTATTACCTCGGAGCTTGTTCATGTGAACCTTTCTCAGTCCTGGCCCTTGAGTTTCTGATTTGCTAAGTAATTCTGCTTCAGGCAGTTGCAAAATCCAACTTGAAGAGACACTCTTTGAAAATACTTCCTAGTCATCACCTGCTTATAGTTCGTTTCTGCTTTAGAATAGACTTATTCACCATGTCAGCCCACTTCAAGAGACTCTGAGGAGTTTACAGAAGAAGACAAGGGGCTGACTAACACCTTCAGTGTCCAGCAAATCACCAAGATGCAAGTACAGTTGAAGCTCTTTTCCCCATGTTGGCTTCCTCAATTCTTACACTTTTGTCCCTTCATTCTTATAAATAGTTTGCTTCATTATCCTGCAGCAGAAGCACTATTGTGGGACATACTTTTTCTTCTTCTCATGCTTTAAATTTTGCAACTGCAGTTGCAAAAATATACTACTTCTTAAAAGAATCATCTCTGTGAGGATCCCTTTCTGCTAGGCACTTGTTTCCTAGATCATGAAACATGGTCAGTGTGGTCACTGGGACAGGGACAGGGACGGATTATAACAGAAAGTCCATCTGTTTCAGGTATGCCTCCTTTGCAAGACATGCAGAAATTCTTTGAACTTGGGTATCTGAGAACTCATCTGTCTACAGAAATAAATTAACCTTGGAATTTTCATGGCATAACTTCACAAAGATCTCCAATGCAGGTCAGCAAGCAGCTCTGCTCCACATTGTCACTCAAGGATCCAGGCTAACAGAAATTCCATTATTTTGCAGCTGAGTCATCTGAAATTTATGGTTTCCAAGACAACATCAGCAGGAGAAGAGAGCAAGGAAATGTCCATATTGGCTTTCAACTGCTTTTATCCGGAAGTGACACATTTGAACTTACCCGTATCCAGTTCTCTTCTTCCTTGGCACTGAAGATTACTTTTCAGCCCCTTGCAATTAGGTCACCACCATGTGACCTGTTTTGACCAATGAGTCATAAGCAACAGTAATCTCTCCAAGAAACCAAAGATGATCAGTTGGCCTACTTCATAGAATGAAATGCTGTACATTTTACTAAGATGGAACATAGGTATCAATATGCCTTGCTTGGACACCCTGAGGGTTTTAACTGAAATGCCTCTACCATCATACTATTAAAGGATGACATTTAAAGATTTTTGTGGGTTGTGTGTGTGTGTGTGTGTGTGTGTGGTCGTTATTGTTGTTGTTTTAAGTAATCCCTACCCCCAACGTGGGGCTAGAACCCATGACCTTGAGATCAAGAGTCGCATACTCTACTGACTGAAACAGCCAGATGCCCACAATGTTGATTTTTGGTGGACAAGAACTGTCAGGCTAAGAAAGGTTCCTGCACTTCCTTTTTGAGGCAAACAAGTAATAGCTTTTTCATAAAAAATATACAACCGAAAAATTAAAGATATTAAAACACTGCAACCATACAATACTTAGAAAAGTACAATGCAGCCCTGCTATTAGCTACCGAAGCCTTCACTTGTTGGTTGAACATTTTGCCAAGGTGTGGCTAGAGATGTGTCTTCTCTCACCCATGTGAGCTCTTTTTTCACTTTCATCAGCAAGCTTCTGTGTCATGTAATGATCTCTTTCTAGTACTCACACTGATCCATTTTAGAATGGCCATTTCCTGGGGCACCTGCCTGGCTCAGTTGGTGGGGTGTGTGACCTGTGATCCCAGGGTCATCAGTCAGATCCCTATGTTGGGGGTAGAGCTTATTTTTAAAAAAAATAAACTCTTATAATGGTCATTCCCTGGTCTCAGAGGTAATATTCTAATTACAGAAAATGGCCAGTTCCCCCAATTCCTATTCATTCTGTAAAGACCAGACAACATCTGCCTCTACCTTTTCATGTTTCTCTTAACACACTAGTATTTGTGTCCTGCGTGCATTTAATACCAAAGGAGAGGATCAAGGTGCGACTTTTTCTACTCTCAGTTGAGGATCTGTGGATTCCTTCTGCAAAATGCCTACTACAACTGCAAGGAAAAGATGATTTCTTCCCTTTATGTTGGAAGATAAAAGTATTTCTCAGGTCAAGTTTTGTCTAGAATGCTCCCCATAAAGTCCCATTCACCTTGTTTCTCCAGCTGCAGGAGTTGGGGCTGAAAGCCCAGGGTTTGCAGCAGACACACTGGCCTTGGGTGTGAACCACACAGCCACGTGCAAACCAGGACAGCTGTTGCTGTGGTTTCCCATGTTCTGCTTGCCAGTGTTCTAACTCGTCTCCACCATGGCTGCCAGGTGCCATGCTTGGCCCTGACACAAGAGGGAACCTGGGTGAGTGGAGCTGAATGAGAAAAGCAGGCTTCCTGGTACAGTGGGAAGAACACTGGATTCAAATCCAGGCATGCATTTACTAGCTGGATGACACGCAATAAGTGAATTAATCTCTCTTGGCCTCAGTCTCCTCCCATGTGCAAACTGGAATTAGGACTCTGCTGTGAGAATTAAATAAGGTATTGTGCAAAATTTCTGGGCCAGGGCCTGGCTCATCTGAGGACCGCAAGAATGGATGTTCCCTTATTGATTCATCTGGTATACTTTAAATTGTTTCCCAGCCCACCAGCTACAATGAAGGGGTTAGAGCAAGCAAAGAAGCAATACGTCTAGTGATTAAATAATGAGCTAATAATGGGCAAGAAGAAATGTAAAGTTAGGACTTAGCTAAGGAAAAACAATAGATATGATGACATATATTTACCTTTTCAGATAAGCATCCCCCACTTTCCCAATCGGCCCAGAAGGCTTTTTATTTGCTAATGGAGCAGCTCCAAAGCATGTGCCTTGGGAAATCACGATGTGCCTAATCATTTTAGCAATAATCTCTGAAAAATTGGCCATTACTGGAAGTGACCAACCATTTGGTTGTAACAGCCTGAAGCAAGATTATTAACAGCAAATGTGAAGATGATTATTTTAGCAAATTGGTAAATTCAGAACACAAAGGCCTCATGCCTGGTTGGAGTCTCCAGGAAATCATTTTATGGCCATAATAAATGTCTACTGTTTGAGATATAGAAGCCATTTAAGTCAGTTTTCTCTGTGTTTGGGGCAGGGAAGGGCCCAGTTGTGAGCAGGGATGGGTAGAGATATGTAGTTGGGGGTGAGGTGAGGGGCTGTAATTTGGGAAGCCCATTTTTCCTATTTGCAGAACCCAAAAAGAAGCCCTGTGGATTGTAAGAGTCAACATGGGCATAACATGGTAATGACTCTCAGCAAAATCTTCTATCCATAAATTAGATATTTTTTGTTTGCAAGAGATAGGAGGTCCAACTCAAATTTATTAAAATAAAAAAGGAATATCTGCACTAATTCAAATGAAAATTCCTGGATACAATTAGCTTCAGGCCTAGCTTGACCAAGAGGATCACATAGTGACTTCCAGACTCAATTCTTATTTGTCAATTTCCTTACTTTCCTTCTTTTGCCTAGAACCACTGTGGAACAAGGTGGGGCAGATCTGCCCCTCTCCAGAGCCACGGGTGGCCAGCAATGGCCCAGAGGTCTGTAATTTGGATCCTGTTCTTATCCCCAAACAAATCACAATGACTGGGAAAAGCCAGGCCCTAGTTAGCCAGAACCATAGCACAAGGCCATTCCTGGGGCTAAAGACATATACAGAGAGTAGGGGAGAAACTGGATCCTCTGAAAGACATTGGAATCTGCTAACCAAAAGAGCAGTTTGGAAGAGAGACAGATGACCCCTAAAAAAGAAAAGTCTGCCAAAGTATGAGAATTAAGAAATTTAATTAATTAAATAATTAATTAATTAAATTTAAATTAAGAATTTCGAGAAGAAAAGACACTGACCCTGGAAAAAACTAGAATCTTGAGGTGATGGACTGATGGCATGTGAGTGGGGATGAAATCTTAAGCAGAAAATAACATACCAGATAAAGGGCTAGTATCCAAAATCTATAAAGAACATATCAAACTCAATACCCAAAGAACAAATAATCCAATCGAGAAATGGGCAGAAGACATGAACAGACATTTTGGCAAAGAAGACATCCAGATGGCCAACAGACACATGAAAAAGTGCTCCACATCACTCGGCATCAGGGAAATACAAATCAAAACCACAATGAGATCCCACCCCACACCAGTCAGAATGGCTAAAATTAACAAGTCAGGAACCGACAGATGTTGGCAAGGATGTGGAGAAAGGCAAACCCTCCTACACTGTTGGTGGGAATGCAAGCTGGTGCAGCCACTCTAGAAAACAGCATGGAGGTTCCTCCAAAAGTTGAAAATAGAGCTACCCTATGACCCAGCAATCGCACTACTGGGTATTTACCCTGAAGATACAAACATAGTGATCCGAAGGGACACGTGCACCCGAATGTTTATAGCAGCAATGTCCACGATAGACAAACTATGGAAAGAACCTAGATGTCCATCAACAGATGAATGGATAAAGAAGATGTGGTGGGGCACCTGGGTGACTCAGTGGGTTAAAGCCTCTGCCTTTGGCTCAGGTCATGATCCCGGGGTCCTGGGTTCGAGCCCCGCATTGGGATCTCTGCTCATCAGGGATCCTGCTTCCTCCTCTCTCTCTGCCTGCTTCTCTGCCTACTTGCAATCTCTGTCTGTCAAATAAAGAAATAAAATCTTTAAAGAAAAAAAAGAAGATGTGGTATATATACAATGGAATACTCTGCAGCCGCCAAAAGAAAAGAAATCTTGCCATTTGCGATGATGTGGATGGAACTAGAGGGCATTATGCTGAGCAGAATAAGTCAATCAGAGAAGGACAATTTTCATATGATCTCCCTGATATGAGGAATTTGAGAGGCAATGTGGTGGGTTTGGAGGGTAGGGAAGGAAAAAATGAAACAAGATGGGACTGAGAGAGAGACAAACCATAAGAGACTCTTGATCTCACAAGAGTGAGACTGAGGGTTTGCCGGGGTTGGGGAGGAGGGGCGTCTTCAGAGGGTGGTGGGGTTATGGACATTGGGGAGGGTATATGCTATGGTGAGTGCTGTGAAGTGTGTAAACCTGGCAATTCACAGACCTTTACCTCTGGGGCTAATAATATATTATATGTTAATAAAACATTAAAATTAAAATAAATAAGTTAAAGGATATCAGAAAATTAAAAAAAAAAAAAGAAAGAAATCTTCAGCAAAAATTCCAGCAGTTGTTCTTAATGTCTTCAATCACAAAAAGAGGCAAAATAGGGGAAAATGACTTTCCAAAGAGCATTTTTATCAACACTGGGCCTCAGAGTTTCCGAGTTGCTGTTCAACCCTATGCCGTTTCCACCTTACTACTCCTTACTCTGAGAGCTCGCAATGAGGTCCCATACCTGGCCCCCGTCTCCCTTTGGCGGGCTTCCTCACAGAAAAGGATTAAAGTACAGACACGCAGAGAAGGAGCACCAAGGGCCCAGAAGCAAATACCACATTTGCTCTTCTTCCCTCCCTTGGGCACACAGACAGCACCACACACTCTGTCCAGATGTCACTCTTATGGTCTCAAACTCACCCTCCAGGAAGCTCCCAGAGAGCCCCACGGATCACTCACAGATGACCCCTGAGGCAAAACACATTTGCCACTTCTCTAGTGGGATCCTCTATCCCACTGCCACCCCATCCAGTGAAATCCTTGTGAGCAGTCTCCACAGCGTGGCACCGCGTGAAGGTGTAGGTTGCACAGCCAGACTGATCGCTGTGCGACTATCAGAGGCAGAGTCCCCGAGAAAAGGAGTTTGGTGCACGTACTGGGGGTAATCTCTGGGCAGGTTGGGAGGAGAGTGGGGAGGGGAGGCAGGGAAGAAGAGGGAGCACGTAGAATAATAAAAATCAGTTGTCAAGTGAGGGACCACTGTAGGTAACTGGAAGTCACCCTCCCGGGGACCCTGGGAGCTTGTGCAGAACCGAAAGCAGCATTGGCGTTCTCCTGCCCAGAGTTTGAGGCAAAGGAGCCTTCCCTGTGGGTGCTGGTTGAGGGAGGCCAGTGCCAGCAGCTGATGGTCTGGTTAGTGCACACTCAGAATGTATAGGGGCCGAGCCCTGAGGGCCTCTGTCATTCCCCACAATACACTGGGGTTATGAAACCAGAAATGAGCCCTATATCTCTGAGCTTCCTTATTCCTACTTATCAGACGAGGAAAGCAACACCTGTCCCATAGGGTTACTGAACAACTTAGCTGGCTAATGGTCATGAGCATCTGGTATTTGGGAGACACCTAGACAGCGCTAGTTATCTCCCCCTTGTCAGGTACTTTGGCGATTCCAGAAGAGAAACTGGATTTACAGGACTCCTAGCAGAGAGGCAGAACACATTCCCCAACCCAGGACAGAGGAGCCATGTATGGTGAATTCACTGTGTTAGAAGTGAGATTCCTCACGTCTAACACAAACACAAATGGATGACGCTGTCTTGGTCAAAATCAGCACAAGGTGCTTCATTTATTTAATTGGATTTAATCTTTCTGTTTAATAAATACTAGAAGGAGACAATTAAGCAAAATGATGAAAGCATTTATCAAACTGAAGGAAGGACCAAGCTCAGGGCTGAAGCCGGATTCTAGAGATGTGGGGAAGGGGACAGGTGGGGTGAGAGCCAAGAAGAAGAATCACGTTTGCTGCCCCTGGCCACCGAGAGCTGTCGGCATCTCTTCACAGTGTCCTCTATCGTCCCTGTCGCTTCTCACACTTCCACAATGCTGTACAATCATTTCCCTCTGCCTGAAATTCCTTCCTTCTACTTTTCTACATGCCAAACTTCAGCTGGTCTTCCAAGAGGCAGACTTCTCTTCCTGCTACAGCCCCGTGCGTTTCCTGGGCTTCTGGAACCACAGCACCCTTGGCAGATCACTGTGAAAGAGAAGTCAACAGACAGTGGCCATGCCGTGTGATCACCCCGGTCTCGTCCCTTTGCACCTGGATGAGGAGAGACAGGAATTCATGATCACAGAGCACTAACGGAGCACCACCAATGATGTGGGCTCCGGGAGCTGCCGAGGGGCTGATGTCTCTGTGGGTTCACGTTGCAAAGGCCATTTCTGGGAGACGATGGACTAGGGAGGGGACTTGAGAAGTATATAGGACCAGGCAGGCTGTGGACAGGAAGGAAAGTGAGCTGAGTGCCAGAGGTGGGAAAATGGGGCACAGACAGTCCATGGACGAACAGTCAAGCTTTCCCCCCCCACAGCAATGTTATCAAATGACCTGAAAAAGGGGGATTTTAGAGACATTAACCTTTCCAGGCTGTGCCAGGGTGACCATATGAAGACAAATGAGCTGGGCCACCATTGCAGCGAATCACAGGTATGAGCTACAAGCATTTGGGGGCAGCAGAAGGCACCCAGGCATTGAAATCAAAGCGGCCCCATGTGCATCTAGGAAGTTCTATCAGCTAGGCACAATTCTGTGTTCTTCTCGTGTAATAACTCACTTAATCCTGGAAACAGCCCTATTAGATAACTTGATGACTACTACTATAATCTCCAGGTTTTTTGTTTGTTTGTTTTACAGATGAAAGAAAGGATTTGATGAGAGCTGAAGTCCTTTGCTCAAGGTCACACCATCAATGCATGGCAGCATCAGGATTCCAAAGTGGACAGTGTGGCCCCAAAGCCCACGCCTCCTCCACAACCCTGAGCCAGAAAGACCTGGCTTCAAACCCCAGCCCTTCAGCACACCGGTTTTGTGAGTTTGGAGACTTACTTCTCAATCTTAGTGTCCTTATCTGTCCAGTGGGGGCAATGGAACCTGTCTCATGCCTGTGGCATCTAAATGACATAATTCTGAGTGCAGAGCTAAGCACCTGAAGGCTTTAATCAATGCTCATTTCCCTTGTTTCAGTTGGTCACCCTTTTAATTGAAACCTATCATTAAGAAAGCAGAAGTCCTCTTACCCCCAGCCAGGGAGGAGGGTGTCAAGTCAGGGCAGAGCAGTCTTCTCCCCTGTGTTCACCCTGCAGCGCCTCCCTCCAAGCCCACCCACTTCTGAGATGGGGCTGATTTCTCCCTTAACTCAGTTCATTTCAGGTCTCCACCCATGGAAGAAACATAGGAATCTGTGGCAGTGAACTCAGCAACATTTGTTCCCCAGCCCGAGAATAAACAGAGAAAGCAGCTCCTGCGTCTTCAGAAGTGCATTGACTGAACCCGAAACAGATGAATTCTCTCTGTTTGCATTAATCGCATGACTATTTGGTCCAATTATTCTTACCACTTCAGCAATCATGGTGTGCTTGTTCCAGAAGAAAGAAATAACAACAGCTTATCTTGCCGAGAGCAAGGAACAAACAGTGAAAAATCAGGGTCCGCTCCTAAATGCTACACTTGCTGTCATCGTGCTAAAGAGATGATTCATGTTCTCATAGCAACTCGGGTGAACAAAAAAAAAAAAAGTGGGGGGGGGTGGTTCTGAAAAGGATTCAGTTGCAATGGTTAAAAAACCTTTTCAAAATCAGTCCAAATGCAGATAAAACTATTTTTATCACCCTACGCCACTCTGCTCACCGCCCCCAAGCACATCTTCTCACTCTGACCAGTTTACATAGGCTTAAGTAGTTCTTTCAAATAACACATGTCATTAGAATCGGGTCCCCTGTCTACAGAACCCCTGGGGACTGATCCTGTTTTCCGGGGACAAACAGGCTGGTGCAGAAAGAATGGAGAAAAGGAAGTGCAAGGCTGTTGGGAGGTAGGAGTAGGTGACAGATGGTGGACACTGCCCTTCCCATCACACAGGCAATCAGAGGGGCCTGTTATGCAGACAGCGTCCCTCGCATCCTGCGCTGTGTCTTTCTCCTATATGAACTTTCCTCCAGGAAGCTCCAGCAACCAACAAGTACCTAAGGGAAATGATTATTTTTTCATAGTCGTCGTCTTGAACCAACATGGACTCCATTTCCTGACCTATTACTGGAATCCTTGGCTCTTGACTTCCTCCATCACCTCTTGATGAACCTCTGGATGAAACAATCAGTGTTTGTCTTGGAACCAACCCTTGTTCTTCTTCTTTGGAACCAACCAGAGCAGAGCTGTGTCTGCTACTGACATCTTTAGTTAACATAAAGCTTGATGCAGTCTGGTTGCTAAGAGTGTACCCAGGTACCAGCCAACGAAATTTGGCTGTGGTGACACAAACCAGAAAAAATAAGTCAAAGAGTTTACTCTCAATGAACCGTCATTGTCTATTGAGACCAGGGCAGGAGAACAACGGCATCCACATCTAGAAAGGAGCAGGAGGGTCTAGCCCTCTTCTACCTTGTCAATACAAGTAGGATGCAGAATAACTTGAATGGATATCTTTTTTTAAAAAGATTTTATTTATTTATTTGATAGACAGAGATTACAAGTAGTCAGAGAAGCAGCCAGAGAGAGAGGAGGAAGCAGGTTCCCCGCTGAGCAGAGAGCCCGATGCAGGGCTTGATCCCAGGACCCCGAGACCATGACCTGAGCTGAAGGCAGAGGCTTTAACCCACTGAGCCACCCAGGTGCCCCTTGAATGGATATCTTATTTGCAGGCAAACAGAGAGAGAATCTTGGGCTCCCAACACATGTGCACCAAGAGAGAATTAGAAGGAATCGGGTGACAGTTGGTAAGTTGTGTGGACAAATCTTGAAGAATCATTAAGAATTTGTAAAAAGATTTATGTTAACTTTAGCAATTGAGATTCTCTTGCAAGTTCAGGGGTTTAACAGATAGAGCCTTTTTTTTTTTTTTTAATGGCACTGTAGGATTTTAAGATGCACAAGGTCTCTGTTCTGCAAAAGATTCAACTCACCAAAATAAGCATTTTTTGATGTACTCCAAACTAAACTTTGTGGTCAGAAGTATGGTAAATAAGACAGTTTCTTCCCACCATTGATGTATATTTAAAAGTGAATGTAGAAGGGTATATATTAAATTATAACAAAATCAACAACAGACATAGATACAAAGCATAGATATGACATAAAATATGGATATCATGCTGTTGGGCAGGAAGTGACATCCCAAGAAGATATCTCTGAGGAGATGATGCCTAAGAAAGGTTTTGAAGGATGAAGAGGAGTTTGCCAAATGTGCAAGGGGAGTGGAAGTATATTCTAGGTAGAGGAAACCAAATCTTCAAAGGAGACAAATTCTGTAAACATATACATGTGACATGGCAGATTTGGATAAGCTTGTTAACCATGGTGAGAGGACTGACCTTCTCCCTGCCTCAGTCTGCCAACTGGAGGAATGAGGACAAAAGAGTAGTTGGTTGCTTATTTTTCTAATCCCTCTTCCCCCACCAGACTGAGAGGACTTTGAGAAAAGACCTCAAATCTTTATGAAGAAGAGAAAGAGGGAGAGAGAAGTGGGGAGAAAGAAAAAAAAATGGAAGAGAGAGAGCAGACAGTGACAGAGCAACACCGAAAGATATGGAAAGAGAGAGGAAAATCATTTTTAGAAAAAGAAAGAAAATGAGAATGAGAGAGAAAAAGAGATAGTAAAAAGGGAGGGAGGGAGAGAGGAAGGAAGGAGAAAAAGAGGGAGGGAGGGAAGGAAGAAAGGAAAGATGGAGGGAGAGAGGAAGGGAGAGAGGGAGGGAGGGAGGGAAGGGAGAAGGGAGGACAGGCAGACAGGCAGACAGGCAGACAGGCAGACAGGCAGACAGACAGACAGGGAAAGAGAAGGAACATGCTGCTGGGGACCTGAGTGAGGAGAGAAAGCGTGGTGGGGGCAGCAGAACCCAGGCAGTACCCCCTACCCCTGCACAGCCTCTCCTGCTGCCTCTAAGCCTGGCCCTCACCCTCCCTTCCACCCAGTCTCTCACAGGGCCCAAAGGCCCTCACAGCAGTCTCAGGGAGAGGTTTCCCTTTTTCTGGAGCCTTGGCGTGGAGCCTCCGTGAACAAGCTCACAACCCACAGGCAGCAAGCTAGGGCCTGCCAAAGGGCTCAGCTTCCTCGTCTGCGTGGCTTTAGTGTCAGAGGAGTCTTTCCTGGGACTTCAGAGAGTGTGTGCTGTTCAATGGCCCTGCACACACCCACTGGCGCTAAATCCAGGCACTGTCTTAGGGACAAGGGGGCTAAGGTCAGGGCTGGTGTGCACATTAGCATTTGGCAGAGGAGGGAGAAAGACTAGAGAAGGCCACGGGGATCGCTTACCCCACCATAAAAAGATTTAGGAGTTGGTAGAATGTAGTGGATAAGGCTCTAGGAGTGCCTGCAGTGAATCCTGACCCTAGGATTGAGAGCTGGAACAGTCTTATGCAAGTTACCTAACCACCTGTGCCTCAGTTTCCCCATCCAACAAATGGGGGATACTCATAGTACTAACTAATTACGGTTCTTTTGAGGATTAAATGAAACTGGTCACCCATTTAACATATATTTATTGAATATCTACTATGACCTCAGGACATGCCTCTTGGAGCTTACTCAGGGGAAGACTGACCATTAAAGTAAGAGTACAAACAGCATGTAAGTTGTTGAGCACAGTGCCTGGCACACAGCGATGTGAGAAACGTGTGCTGTGATTAACTGGGTGGGGATCTGTCACAGAACTTCACTTCTGTTCCCACCACGCTGAAGCTTCAACACAGGATCACACAGGAGTTAATGCTCTTGTCCTTTTACAAATGAAGAAACTGAACTCAGAGGGCCGAGGTGGGCTTATCTCAGGCAACATAATTAGCAAATCAGGGAGCCAAGTCTGAACACAGAGCCTCAGACTAAAACCCATGCTCTCGATACGGTGTTGCTGGGCCTACACAACTGTATATCAGGGTAATTCTGGCTTCCGTGGAACACAGGAAGACCTCGTTGCATGTGCTCAGACTTCTGCTAGAATCACTGGCTGGGATTTTAGTCATCCTTTCCCCTCACAGCTCCCGAAGCATCCCTTGCAGTATTGAAGAAAAACATCTGTTTCTCTCTTGTGACCAGGAAATATCATGGGCCAAGATCCACCAGAGAGAGAGAGAAAGGCAAGAGGGGAGGAAGGAAAACCCAGACTCTAACTACCTGAATTTCTATGCGAGGCATTCAGTGCGCCTTTCACAAAGAAGTAAAGAAACACAATGTGATGAATAGTGAGAGGGAGCGGGGCTCAATTTACAGGGAGTGTGTCAGGGCCCATACACTGGAGGTTACCTCAAGCCATGCCTGGCTGGAGCATATTGAGAGGAAGCTGGTTGGAGCCGACAGGTGGGAGCACTGCATGTGGAGGAGACGGAGATGCAGAACACACCAGTCGGAGCTGGCTTCATCGTCATTCACTCAAATCCCAAATCAGCTAATGTCAGATCTTGGCATAAATGACACTATATAAAATTGTTATCACTAAATTAGCATTTATTAAAGGCCTGTCATCCTTATCCTTGCTCAGGAAGAGTGTGTGTGTGTGTGTATGTGTGTGTGTCCTGTAAGCCCTTTTTATAAGCACCCTCCTAATTTATTTTTGATCAGACTGAACACGGGCCAAACCTCTTTAGCTAATATTGACATTGGCTGGGTGTCAGAGGTCCAGGATTTGGAGAAACCGGAAGAGCTTGCTCTTGTTTAGCTCTCTTTCTTTCTCCTTCTCCTCCTCCTCCTTCTCCTTTTTTTTTTTTTTAATTTAATTTAACTATTTTTGAAGCACCCCCACAGTTAAAACCTGACTTTTGAACTCTACCCTCCCTTTATCCTTTCTCTCAACTCTGAGTATGGTGTCCTGTTCTAACTTGCTTATTTCTTCAAATGATTTCACTGACACCAAATGTGCTTCTAATCCTTGTCCCTGGTGGATCTGAGACAGTTTCAAAAAAGTGGGTAAAGCACAAAATAATAAAGTAAATAAAGGAATTGGGTAAAATGAGGAAATAAGTGTCGAGACATAAATAAATCAGTCAAATTAACATACAAATAGTGTACTCCCATGATCCTGTGCAATTTCCAGAAGTGAGGTACAAATATGACCGAGTTATCTAGCTCTCAAGGCAAGAGATACATCTTCGTGATATGTATCTCTTCGTGCACCGCCCCTAAGATACACCAAACTAAGAAAAGCGCAGCGTTTCCTTATACTGAGACCAAAGAGAAATTTCTGCTATGATAGACTGAAAATCATCTTCAGCAGTATCATTTCAGTCAGTGCAAAGTTTTCCATGTGATCATATCACAGCCCCCAAATCAAGCCTCAGGCAAGACGCCAGGACAAATGGGTAAGAGTGGGCCATTTTCTGATAGTTTGGGCAGGGCCTCCGCTCCATGGGCCTGGTGGCGGCCGTCCTATTCCCTTCAGCCTGGGATGGGGACCTGCTGGTACCCCACAGCAACACTCACCACCCTTACAAAATCACCTAGGACACTTATTTCCCACTGTACAATTTCCTCCCTGTTTATCACTAGACTGTAATGTACAGAAGGGTGGGCACATGGCCCTCGTGTTCACGTGCTATCTCCAGTGTTTCCCATGGCCCCCCACGATACCACAGCAATTACTCAAAAAGCAACATGTTGAATGATCGCATGAAAAGACAAACAGAAGAAAGAACCAATGCAAGAGAACTATTTTTGGAGGAGAATCAACATATAATAATGGCTAACTTTTGTGCAGCAAATATTTGTATTGTGAAGCTTATGCTTCTGATATAGACCCCTCCCCTCCCCCAAATGGTCTGATCCATTCTTCTCTCCTATTTGGCGTATCATCCAATCTCCAATCAACATCCCTTTTTATCTATATGTTCCCATGAACAAGTAACATGGGTGCATTTTCACTGCCGTTGTCCCACCCTAGTGTACCAAGAGATATCTGCCATCGTGGGGGAAATCTTTTTCTTAAATACATTTGATGTGAAAATATTGAATTTAATCCTTTACGTAGCAGATCTCTGGCCAAGAGTTGTTGAAAATAACCATCAGCTGGCAACCTAGCTTCCTTCAAGGCCTTTGAGGCTTCCAGGAAAACTCAGCACCAACCATAAGTTGGAAGAAGGAGCCCAGCCTGCATTTTTAGCCTCACTTCCAAGCCGCCAGCATTTTTAATGAGAAATGAAGCCAGTGTCAGACAAGGAGGAGAAGAAGGGGACATTTTGAAACTGAGAAGAGAGATATATATATATATAAACCAGCAGCCTGACCGCATTATCTAAACTGCTGTTTTATAGCCATATTATGCACTCAATTAAAAAAATGTTGAATGTAAAAAATTTATAAAGATAAGGCACTGGTAAGGGGTGAAACTCCAGAGGGGCTTTTCTTTCCCCCTCCTATTAGATACTTTCCTTGATTCTAAGACTGAAAACGCTACAGTCAGCACCAACTTAATTCCACATTGCAATTAGGGTCATGCATTAAACCAGGCCTCTGAACACGACTACCCAAAGGAACTCAGAGACTAAATGAAAACCAGACGTGTGGCCAGAGCAGTTGGCACCAGCCAGGATCCCAATATATAGTAACAGTATAGATTTAAAATGAAAATTAAAAGCAGTCATTACAGTTAAATTGATGTCATATTCGCCAGCTGTTTATTCAAAAGGAAAAGAAAGGGAGTGATGTGGGCATTCTGAAAGCTGTTTCGCCAACTGTGCCTCTAGTTTAAAGAAGGCATGTGAGCTACTTAGCAGAGAGAGAGCTTCACAGCACACCTTTTATTTCTGGCTCAAGCTCATGCTTTTTAAAGTAGAGATTGGGGCTTCTTAATCTGGAGGTTAGATTGGAATCACCTCATTTTCTTTCAACACCTACATGCGGATTGCCCAGACCCATGCTGCAGATTCTGCTCATCCAGGTTGGAGGTGGGACTCAGGAATCTGGATTGTTAGAGCTCTCTGCAGATGCTTCTAAAACTACTCTGGGCTGGAGACAGTTGAGGTCCCAACTTCGGTCTCAGGGTAGCTGGCCTGACCCGTGAACTCGGGGTCCGCTCCTACTAAAACTCCTTTCCCCTGCTCTTCACACTTTATCAGCAGTTTAACCCACTGGAATATGAACACCTACAAGGCCAGGACCTTGCCTGCTGTGTTCAGACTGCATCCACAGCCCGGTCCGTGCTTTGCATGCTGTTGGCCCATTCATTCATTTAAGAATGAATGGCTAGGTCGCGTAACACACCCTGTCTTTAGGAGGCAACAGGAGAAAAACTCTGTGTGCAGCCAGGGCTCAGATTTGGGGTACTTGAGAACTGCCAAGCAGAAGAATCTTCTAAGTTGTGTGATCCCACTACTCACAAAGGTAGCCTTCTAACACGGATGCCTTATTCTAAGAACACCCAGCGAGAGGTGAAAATGTGCCAGTCTCAGAACCCCATTCCCGCAACTGTGTCACTGAAATGACCTGGAGTGGGTGTCAGGCCTCAGTACTGCTTAGAAGCCTCCAGGGAAGTTTTCATTTATAGCAAGTCTGAGAATCAGTCCTCTGCTCTTTGTATAAAACTCTAAGGTTGAGGGGCTTTGGGGAAAAGCAGAAAACAGACACCTTAAAGCTCTCACTCCTCAACCACCAGACCAATAAAAGAGACACCTATGAGCAATGCAGATGCTCAGCCCTCTTCCCAGGCCCTGGCATGAACATGCCCTGTGATGAGGTCCTAGGTGACGGCTGCGTGTCCTGAGGTTCCAGGAGAGCTGATCTGGGAGGTGAGCTAGCTAACACGCTCGCATAGCAGCTGTGCCTTGAGACCCAGTCGCCCGCTATCTCAAGTTGGGCAGGCCACAGTCAGGAACACCGTAGCGCATGTCCAGACACATCTCTCTTCTATCTGGCTAAAGCCAAGTTCATCGTCGGAGCTCCCAGCCTCCCAGCTGTGTGTGGGTCCCCCTTTCTTGGCAGAGGCCCTCAGAAGCTTTTCCCCGTCAGTCACTCTGACGAGCTTTCTTTCACACTAAAGTGAACATCACTGCCAGAAGCGCAGGGAGTTTCCACTTTGGGCAATGAAGGTTTGAGCCGCGGCCTTGCCACGCACTGGCTGTGAAAACTTGAGCAAGTCACTGAAGTGCCACCCGATCCTCAGCTTCCTCGTCCATAAAAAAAGAACAATGGTCCCTGCAAGGCCCATCCTGCAGGGCTGCTTCCAGGATCAAATCAGGTAATTTACATAAACAAAGGGAGGTGTAATTATCATCACTGCATTTGTATGACTCACAGCGTTCCAAGTCCATAAAAGCCTTGTTTGGGGAGGACGGAGAGGTGCAGGTGTCTGTGCAATCTGGAGATTGCACTGGGAAATGGTCCTCTGAGAATTCAGGGCCAGGAGAAAGCTTTTTCCTTTTCCAACGAGCTTATATGAATCCTCGGCATTTTAAAAAGACCCATATGATCCAAATATGTGTTCTTTTTCTGCCTTAACGACCAGGGAGCTCGGGGTTAAATTAAGTAGTTTACGGCAATCACTAGCTCTTTTCCATTCTTCCATAGCAAATCACCTAAAGTATTTTTTCTAAAGTTGGTTAAGTATAAATCGATGAGAATAATAGTACTAACACCAGGAACCATGAGTTGCAACTCGGAACACATATTTACATAATGTTTTTGGTCAGCGGTCATCTGTTTGAACAGCACTGTCCAATAAAATTATAATGTAAGTCTTTTGTGCAATGTTAAATATTCTAGTAGTCACAATGAAAAAAGTAAAAAGGAGCAGGTGGCATTTATTTTAGTATATGTAAGCCTATACAGGCAACATATTATCACTTCATAATGTAATCAATATAAAACATCACTGATGTATTTTACATTATTTTTTGTACTTTGTCTTCAAAAACTGGTACTTGGATTTACAGTCCTTCTCCATTGGGACTGGACATGTTTCAAGAGCTCTACATCCACACGTGACAGCGATTGCCATATTGGACAGCAAAGGCTCTGGACAGTTCTTCAGGGGAGAGAGCTGTAATCACATCTATTTCTCACACGCATGTTTTGTGCTTCATAAACATTGTCAACTACCTTAAGAATACTTTGAGTTAGAGACCACCTTTCCTTTACAGATGAAAAAACGGTTATTCCGAGAAAGTAGGACAATTTGTCCAAAAATGAAAGGCAGAGCTGGAACCCAAACCCAGATTGCCAAACCAGGACCCATAATCACCATTCTCCAGGGTCTTTTGACGTACAGATCTAAGAGCATAACTGACATCAGGGGACTTCAAGATGTAGCCCTAGTGGGGTCTAGCTCTCTGCCTGAACTCAACGCTACCTGCCGCCATATGATCCGGCGACTCTCTGGGAAGACGGGAACACGGCCTCCACCCAGCATAACAGTAGGCATCTTTCCACCCAACCACTGACTTCAACCTGTACAGCTCAGATGAGAAGTTTGGAAGAAGCAATTATGATTTTATTGCACCCACTGTGCTGACGATTAATGCTGAGTGCGGGTGGAAAATGCACCCTCTCATTTGCTAACACGCACTATAATTATGCATGCCTCTCCAGGTACTATAATTTAGGACTTAAAAAAGCCCCATTTCGAACAAGTAGTGTTGCACTTGTAAAACATTACAGATGTGTTATCATATAAATGAGATAGCTGTGACATGATAGTGCGATAATAAATCCCCAACTTAGATTTGGAGACAAGATATGTCAAAAGCAAATCCACACTGCCACTTAATCTTCTACATAAACTGTTTATTTTTTCTGAGTCCTACAATAATACATGTCAGACGGCTTTGATAGTTTCCAGATTAATGTGTTTTTCCCCTTCAGGTCATCACAAGACTACTCATTTCATTAAATTAACTCTGCTAGTTGCAGGGTGGAAACGTGTTTCAAAACGTAACTGTTCACACCAAATTGGGAGCTGGCAAGATGGAATTAATAAATAAAACTGATTTCCCCCCATTTCCGGGGACGGTTGGAAATGTCATCTTGAGCCGCATCTTGATTTCCCCAGCTCCCATTGGGAGCAATGAGCCCCACGATTATGTGTGTGCTGGCTATAGGATGCGCTCACCCAAAGACATTTGTTTGATGTCTGATGGATTCCATCCCTTCCCGTGATGTCTCTGGGGTGGAGCTGGGCCTCACCAGCCCACACCCTAATTAAAAAGAACGGCACCTGCAAAAGCAAAAGACCTCTCCATTAAAGCTTCCCTCCAGTTTCCTCCCCAAGGTGAAAGCCACCGCCGACAGAAGTTCTTTCACACCTGTGTGAGCTCCGGGAGCTTCAGGCAAGGCGTGCGCCTGACCCCACGCCCTGCCCAGAGTCCAATTTTCAACTTGGAAAACCCTCAAAACTACCTCATCCCTCCCGATAATTTACAAAGTAGCCACACCGAGGCTGCGTCAGTCCAGGAAACCGATTTGCCGGCGTGAGAATGTGTTACTTTCAGCCTCCGGTCTCCAGACTCTACAGACCCTTTCAAGGGTTGGCAACCTTTCTTCTGGAAAAGGCCAGAGAGGGACCATTTTAGACTTTGCATGCCATAGACGTCTCTGTCTCAACCAGTCAACTGCCACGGCCTCTGCCAGTGCAGCCATAGACAAAATGTAAATGGAGGGCATGGCTGGTTGAGTTTCAGTAAAACTTCTAAATGGACACAGGAATTTGAATTGAATTGAACTTTTCATTATCTGTTGTTTTCATTATATTTTTTTCATGTGTCATTAATTTTCTTCTTTTGAATTGTCTTCTACCACTGCAAATGTAAAAACCATTCTTAACATATGAGTTGTACAAAAACGGATGGCGGACCCAATTTAGCCCATAGGCTATAGTTTGCTGACGCAGGTATAGAGGACACTGGGTTGAGGAGCCTCCAATGCATCTCCCAGCACCAAAATCCGAGGATTGTCCAGTGAACCCAGAACTGCTGTTTGAGGTTGTAGTAAGCATTAAGTGCTTAAGAAGCTATGCACCTTCTTCCTGGGTCACTAAGGCTCTGAGAGGACAACAAGAAATTCCCACAGGAGACTCCTGGCTTGAATCCCAAGGTGCCTCAGAGAGAAGCCCAAGACACGTGAAGACATTTTCATCACGCAGGTAGAGCAGAAACTACAGGGGCTCAGAGGAGAAGGCAAGCAAGGCACCAACCAGAACAGGGCTGGCAATAAGTAGCAATGCCAAGTGGCACTTTCTCTCACTGTCTTACGACAAAGCCTCAGAATCTTTCTCAACCCACTGAATTACACAGTCACTAGTAACAGCATGATGCAAGCACACAAATGAAACCAGTTTGCTATCATCAAAATGTTTTATAATTTTTTCTTTCTACATAGAGGAACACAGGACATTTGGCTGGAGGCACCTGACTAGCTCCCATGCAGATGCTTATTCTGAGGGGCAGCCATAGTTTAAGGGGGTTAGGAGTGGCAAACAGGAAACAGGAAAGTGAGAGGAGATATTTTTCCCAGTTTTTATTCTGCAGGACTTCCACCCACTGAAGGGATTACTACGGCCACTTCTCAATCTGACTCTAGAACATCAGATCAAACAAGGAAGAAACTGATCTTTAAAAATATGTCAACAGCAATCAAGTTGTCTGGTGAGCCAGTTGGGTTGGTTTTGGTCTGTTCTCCACTCCATAGGCGGCCAGGATCTAATTCTATCTCTATTTTCTTGTGACCACTTAGAAGCTGCAAACATGGCCATTGATTATAAAAACACTCTTCTCTGAGAGCAGGAACTGAACGTGTCTGGTAGGGGAGCCACTGAGCAGAAATCTGGACCCTTGATTCAAGTAACTTTGAACTGGTCATTGCAGACCAGGTTAACTGTTGTAACACACAGTAAATACCACAGCAGCTCAACCAGAGAAGTAGTTGCATAACCGCCAGGGCAGGCCATCCTGGTCAGCTTGCTCTCCTGAGTGGTTCTCCTCCCAGTGGTGACTCGGGGATCCGAGCCCTGGAATTTGGGATGAAATCTTGAATGACAATGCTTCTCAATTTTCGTGTACAAAATATTCACATGGACAGTGACCCACCACCAGAGATTCTGATTCCCTTGGGGCGAGGTGGAGCCATGAATCTACATTTTGAGTACATTTCCAAGCGATGCTGATGCTGTTAGCCCATGGACTGAGATTTGAGCAATAGCTTTCTACGTGGACATCTGGACATATTGTCAAGAAATAAAATGTGAGTTGAATGTTGGTATGGGCAGTATGATAAAGTTTATGTAAGCATTCACTTGCACTGCACAGAGACACGCACAGAAGGATCCTTACTACTTCCGAGAACAATAGCCTCAGAGATTCACACCAAGCTAATACCTGCGGTTACAGCGGGCTTGAGGATGGAGGTAGGGTGGCTTAGGGGTCTTCCAGGGGTCTTCTTATCTCTAAACTTTTCATTTTTTATATGTGGTATTTAATTCTTGTGTTGTCTGAATGACTAATATTTAATAATTTTTTAAGAAGCCCTCATGCTCTCAAGTGCTGTCTCCCTGGCGGAATCCACTCCTTCATCATCGATATGCTTCTGATTACTTTGGATGTTGTGTCTTGCAGTTATCTCTTTGACCATGAGCTCCCTGAAAGGTGAGGCATTTCCTGCTCACCTTGGGCACTTTATATGGAAACAGCTGCTTCATGCACAGAAGGCACTTTAGCACATGTGAACGATGCAGAGAGGCTCATCAAGAACTTTCTGGATGGACTGGTGATTTCGGTATAAAACCTGGGGTTAACTGCGACCCCCCCCCCCCCCGCCCGGCCCTGCCATACAGTTGTCTATCCCAGTCTGTGGAGGGCTGGTACGAAGTGGTCCACTTGGTTGTTGCACAGCCTGGGTGTCCCCATGCAGCCGTTCCAGTTGCTATAATATGGAAACAGTTCAGTGCCAGCCAGTGTCCTCATCCTCCCCCAACATAGCTTTCTCATGTGGGCCTTCAACCCAGCGACTAAAGGGTTAAGGCCTTACCCAGCAGGAAGGAGCCCAGAAGCTTGCTCCAGAGCTAAGCTGGTGCTGACTAGTTATCATATATTGTGAGGGTCACTCCTGAGCGTTCCTAATAGGCAACAGGGCTAAGTCCCCTTATCTATGTATCAGTCTCATGGACCCTCAGCATGTCCCTCTACTCTCTGAAGGCTAAGGCCCCAAATGCTTGTTTGGACCAGAGTCCTTGGGGACAGAGCTGGGACTTAATCCCTCTTCTGTCCAACAAAGAGCCCCCATCTTTCCCACAAGCTCTGCTGCCGTTGGTAAAGGCCACTGGCTCAGCGCACCAGCTAGAAGCTCCAGTGGACCACATAAGCACTCAAACTCCAGTCCCGCAAAGAAACAGTCCTCACCAGGTCACCTGGGTGTCCTGGCTTCAGGGGGGCGACATGCTCTCTTCCCATCGGACTTTGAGCCCTGCCTGGCCCACCTGACTCCAGGAGGCCCTGCATTTTCTGCAGAGCTGTTCCTTCCCCTTCCAGAAGTCCACCACATCTCATCATGTGCACAAGGAGACTGCGGGTTGAATGAACGGTTCACTGTATCAAGTTAAACAGAAACCTCTCTAGGATTGTGCAAGAGGCTCTGGAGTACCCAATGAGATGCCACATCTGCCCACTCCAGGGACCTGAACGTTCAGGTGCTTCTCCCTTCCTGCTGTTCAGTTTACACAACACAGGAATGAAAGGAAAATAGATAAATGTTATTTATCCACAAGACACTCTAATCAAATTCTCCAAAAAGGGAAAAAAACAAGTTTATTAATGTAGTCAGCATCCCAGAAATGACAAGTGACGCTTGTAATTGAACCTAAATGCTTCAGGCTCCTGGGCGCGCTGGAGGAGGCGGCGAGGAGGTGACAGGCATTGGCTGTGACGATGCAGCACGACCGGCTGGGAGAGCAGATTTCTGCTCTCGCAGCAGCCCAGACAGGAGGAGCCTCCAGCTCCCCTTAATCACAAATCAAGCTGAGTGGCATCTGAAATGGTAATAATTTCCCCACGACTCGCAGCTGCCCCTCTGCGTTTCAGAGCACATTCCCAATCAGAGTGCCTTACCCACTGCAAGCAGCAGCTGAACTTCATGCAAAAGTCATCAGCAACAGGGCTGCAATTAATCCAGGAGGGAAATGAGTATTTCTCTGTTGAAGAATGTATTTGGAAAAAAAAAAAAAAAAAAAGCATGGAGGATACATTTTTTTTTTTTTAAATGAAGATATTAGTTCTGAATCCCTATAGAAACGCATGCATACATTTCTTTGCCAGATAATCCAGAACAGGGGAAGGCGGAGTTTTCTCTCTCAACCAACCTGCACCCCAGCGCCTTGGTTTACCTTAGGGCACTATTCTCAATTGCTGTGGCTTAAAAATATCAATACCTGAGTCCCAGTGCAGTCTCTTGAATGGGGAAGGGTGGTGTGGACATTGCTCTGGGCAGATCTGTATCTCAAATGGCTTCAATGCTAACACTAGAAACAAGAGTCTTGTTCCCAGCCTAGCAACTTGAGTGTGCCATATGGTAGCAAGGAAGGCAAACCTCTGTAAGCATGTAGAGCATCTTGACAGTGTCTCCCCAAATCTCATAGCAATGTCAGGCATTTATACCTTTGATAGGGACCTCAGGCATGCAACGTGTACTGGGAGAGAAAACCCCCTCCTTTAGCTCACGGGTGAGGTTGGCCTGCCTGTATCAGAACTTTGTTCTGTAGTTTTGCAGTTTTGAGTATTTGTTTCATTTTGTTTTGTTTCCCCATGTCTATATACAAACTCCTCCTTTAGAGGTAAAACTTGAGGTTGGCTGTAACCACTTAGGCTCTGAAAAAGCTAGAATAACAGGAATAACAGAAGGACAAGGGGGCACGAAGGCATCACAGGAAAGAGGAGAACAGAACTCATCAGGTGGCAGAAGGGAGGTCTATAGATGGAGCAGGAAAAAAATGTGAAAGTGTGTGATGTGTACAGAATGCCCAGCTCGTGCCACTGCAAGCGTGCTCTGAGGACCATCAGCAGCAAGTGGGAGCTTCTTAGGAACTCAGAGCTTTGGGTCCTGGCCCAGCCCTTCGGAGTCTATTTGCATTTGCAATCTGAAATCTGCACCTTAATAGGGTCTCCAGGTGATGCGTGTGCATGGGAATCTGAGAAACGCTCCACAGGCATTCAGTAACAGGCAGAGCATGTTCTGGGATCACGGTTAACGCCTGGTCTCTCCCTTTCTCTTTCTTTCCCTGGCAGCTGATCACAAACACACAACCAGCTTCTGACTCATTCCAAATGGGCACAGAAACAGCTTGATTTTCTCAAGCCCAGGATGATTTGGGAACATAAATACGTAATTTGTGAAAATAATCATTTCAGAAGAGAAAAGAATCTGCGTCCTTTCAACTATTTCCTAAGATCCACCATAACTCCATGCATTGGGGTTTTTTGGTTTGGTTTTGTTTTTTCAGCAAGAGTTGGTTGAGCCCATGAACAGACATACCGTCATGGTGCAGAGGATGGTTTTTGTGTCAGAAGCCGAAAGCAAGTGCCTTAAAAGGAGTTCTCAGTTATGTATAACTCACTGAAGGCCTTAATTACAATTCCACGAAAACCCATCTCACGGGGCACAAGAATTGAGAAAAGAACTAATATATATTCACGCCTTCTGTGTCCCAAGTTAGACACTTTACAGACATTTACTTGAACCTTCAAATAACAATGGATGTAGATTCAATCATCCCCATTTTACAAACAAGGAGACATAGGATCAGAGACATTGGGTGACCTCGACAAGGTCACACACAGTGAGCAGCAAGTCAGTGTCTGCCGCAGGTGACCTGCAGTCCTTTCACCCATCCCCTTCCTACCACATTCATCAACCTCTGTCATTAAAAAAAAAGGAAAAAAAAGGGAACAAAAAATCAGCCTTCCGAATACACAAAAAGGCAGTGTTATTTCAGCAGCAAAGAAAGCATGTGAATGTTAATAAGACCTTTATCCTCTTTGTTAATAGATTATTAAACAAGGTTAATATTACTGTGATGGAGGGGGAGAAAACATCCATCAAAATGCCCACAGAGGCCATTGTGTTTACAGTGCCAAAGTATGGGGATGAAAGGAGAGAATGCTGTTGGTGTCTACCTGTGTTGCTCACCTGATGCCAGGCACACGGACAGGTGACAGGCGTGCAGCGCTAGCTGAGTGGCAAACCGTTCCCAAGACCAAGTATGTCGATAGTCTCCAGTGGAACGTGGCTCTGCCAAACCACTAAAGCAGAACCTGGAGTTCCTGTTCATTTAAGACATACCGTGCATGGTAACTTGTGATCGCATTTGAAGCCTCTTGCGTAGCTCACTACTTATCATGGGTGGGTAGACAGCTCAGCAGCCAACTGGGGATGTCACTGAAGAGAGGCAGAGGGAAGGACTAGAGAGTCAGCCACGTACCAGTCGCAGGTAGCCAGGCAACAGGGGAGGGCGTGAGGAAGTAAGGCAGGCTCCCAGCTTGTGTAAAGAGCATGGAACTTGAGTCAGCTCCAGAGAGCACCCCACTCCACCCCTTGCCAGTCCTGTGATCCTGAGCAAGTACGCACTTGCCTGTGTTTTAATACATGACTCCACAAGTCTAGAGTCAAGACTTTTTTGTTTGTTTATGATTGCATTTGTTTAGCTTTGATTGGTGGTAGGAGTAACTGGTGAAATTACCTCTCTAGGCCTCAGTTTCTACACCTATAAAATGGGGATAATATCGTCTACCTCTTTCTTTTTTTTTTTTTTTAAAGATTTTATTTATTTATTTGACAGAGAGAGAGATCACAAGTAGGCAGAGAGGCAGGCAGAGAGAGAGGAGGAAGCAGGCTCCCTGCGGAGCAGAGAGCCCGATGCGGGACTCGATCCCAGGACCCTGAGATCATGACCCGAGCCGAAGGCAGCGGCTTAATCCACTGAGCCACCCAGGCACCCCTCGTCTACCTCTTTCTTACAAGTACTGAAGATAGGAGTAAATAATTAGCATTGAATGAGGTGCAAAATATGGGATCCAAAATAGATAGCTGTATTATTGTGCTATTTTTCAATAAAAACAACTACTTAGCACTGAATTTGAAGAATGTATAATTTAAGGAACATCAACACCCACCATGGAAGGTACTGATAGTAAGTCTTTAATGAAAGACACAGAAATGGAACATCATGGTCCTTTTTTGTTGTTAACTGATGCCCCTTCCCATAACAGCCAAGAAAGAGCCTACTGCTTTCATGTATCTGCGAAAGCATTTTGACCAGAAGCTACACTAACATGGTCCTGCTATGTCCCAATGTGGGGAAGATACCTTAGATCTGCCCAAACAGAGAAACAAAGCACAGAGTATCTAAATGACTCTTTTGAGAGTGGGGTCTGTGAGATGTAGTTATCAGAGTAGTAACTAGAGTCCTGGGGAAAAATGCAGACTCACATCCTAATGAGTCATGCTTTGAAGGGAGCCTAGAAATCTCAGTTTGTAAGAAGCCATCCAGGTGGTTCCCCAGCACACAAAAGTTTAGAAATACCCATCTAAATCAGGGTCTTCAAAAAGATGGTGACCCAAGACAGTATACAAAGAAAATATTAAAGATTCTGTTAATAGTTATTTTTATTTCTCTATTTTTCAGATCAATTGTTCACATGTTTTATAATGTCCACAATATATGAGAACAATATTACAAAAGTACTGTTTATAAAAAAAATTGGTGTGTACATGTAAAACGTCTATGTATCTACACACACATACAGTTTGAAGGCTACTAATCTATACTCCTGAATCCTTGGGGATACACCTCTCTGGACTATCTCCCAGGAACTTCTGGCAGAAAAACAACAGCACATCCCTCAGGGGGAGGGCTTCAGCAAGTGCCTCAACTCTGGGTTTTCTGTGGGGTTGCTGGAAGGGGAGCTGCACACTGGCGGTGCCGGGAGCAGGGGGTCCAGCGGAAGCTGCTATCAGTTTCATTTTCAAAGGCTGATGTATGTTCTCTGTCACAGGGCAAACCACATGCCCTCTGCCTAAAGATGTGCTACGTGAAGCTATGAACAGACCTTTTCCGATACCTCCTATTCTTTACGGATTCGTACATTTAAGCAAGCCAATAAATTCATTCATTCCATTATTCAACAAATATTTACTGAGTGTCTACTGGATGTGTTATTCTTCTGGACACTGGGGCTGAGCAGTAAGCAAAGTTGATGAGGTCCCGCCACTCATGGCCTTACTTTCTTACGGGGACGACGAAAAGTAAAGTAGGCTGAGAAGTATGAAGATTGTCCGTTCACACAAAGGCTAGGCAGAGGAGTAAAAAAGGTCATGCTCTAGGGAGAAACTGGGGTAAGATTACTTAAATGGTACTCGTAGGGAAGTCTTCTCTAACCGGGTGAGTTCCCAAAGTTCTAATTCCCATGCACTCCTCCTTTGGAAGTTACTAGAAGATATGGTCTATAAAACATGGGGAGGAACCAGAGGAGGGATTAGGACTCAGGTAACAGGGACTCAGTGTGAGAGAGAGGGGAAGGCTACCTGGGATGGCAGTGGAAAGAAACCCCAAGAGCACAGCTGTCAGTGGCCAAGGGAGCCACCAAACCAGGCTGGAGCAGTTCAGAAGGCACAGAGAGTTCTAGAAGATGGTACTGACAGAATGTCCTCGTTTGAAAAGATTTACACAAATGGTAAGAGGACTGAGGGCAGAATACTTTGTCAGGAACTCTACAAACAGTGATGATAATAATAATAGCAACAAAGGAATCTATAAGAGAAAAGGCATCATGCAATATACGACATGTCTCAGCTGTGAAGAGCATTTACATAATCTTTACAACATAAACACCAAATACCTAGTTTAGTGAAATTACCAAATAAGCGTATCGAGAGGAGGGGGTCCAGGACATATGAATACATGTACGTAGCAGGGCCTGGAGGTTGGGCAGGATTGTGTGGTTGCTATGAACAAAAGCGTGATTCTCATCTTACAGAGCTGGAAGAAGAGAAACTAGTTAATGCTTGACCCTGAACATGTGGTGCCCAGAACCGAACTTCAGAAGTGACTTGGCGGTGGAACCAAGACCCCTCTGTTCTGAACATAGTCATTAAAGTACTCATTAGTGGGTAAAAGTTGAATCACTGTTTTATTTCCATATCCCTATATTCCATGCTTATAGGGATTGCTACTTCCTGATTGAGCTGTGTTTTTAAAAAATGCAGAAGACCACGATATGTCCAATAAGAAGCTTGAAGATGCAGTGGCAGGACCGTATTTGGCAAAGAAAATTAAATTCCCCACTTAGCTTCCCACTATTCACCCCCCAACCCCCACCCCAAAGAGAGGAGAGCAACTTGCAGAAAAAAACCCATCGTGGCTTAGACAGAAATGCTCGGATCACAAATGTTTTCATATAGTGCAAGCGGTCACACTAGCCGGGCCCATCTTTTAATTACATGGCTTGGCCATGCAAATGTTCTCACACATTTTTTAGCAAGGCACTGGACTTTTATTTAAATGTGTAATATAAAGAGCTCTATTGCAGTTGCTGATCGGCGCTTCTTTCTTATTTATTGCCTTCCTTTCTCTTGCTCCGGCCTTGCCCCAACAATAAAATCCCACTTAGCACTTGCTTTTTCCAAAAAAACATCATTTTTCACTATCTTAGGAGTAAAGCAAAGAGGAGATGGAAAAAAAATTCTCTTTTCTTTCTTTCTTTTTCTCTTCTTTTTTTCCTCTTTTCTTTTCTTTCATTTTCTTTAAGAGACTAAATATTCTTCTCTGCTCCCAAATATTTAATCATAATTATATTAAGAAACATTTATAAAAAGTTAAGTAATAAAATTAAATAGGTTGGAGAAAAACAGAGAAGCAGACAGCAAGGATTAAGTGTAGTAATATAAAGAATAGATTATATTTAATGAAAATTTCTTCAGTGTTCAACATTTTTATTATACTTAATAGTGCTGGGCTTCATTTTTGTCTCCAGTAATTGTGTGTCCATAATGAATGGCCATTCTTATTCCCCCATTGAGCCCTGACAGAAATTAATAAACCTAATTCTGTAGGTTTAAGTTTAATTTTGTTGAAATATATAAAGTAGTTACATATTCACTTAGCAGCCAACTGAAATGCAGTGGCCTTAAGCTTCTCGGCAACTTTGTAACAAGCAAATTGTTTTCTGGATCTTTCTCCCGCACTTCCTGCTCCTTTCCTTTCTGATTTTAGCCAGGATCCTCATTTGTGATGCTTCCAGCTGCAGAGGACATGCACGGCCATGGAGGTGGAACAGTGGCCAGGGTGAACATTGTAAAGTGTACAATTATGTGATCTAGTCCTTTTCCAAGAACAGCTGTTAATGATTGCTCAGCATTCTCTTGCTGGTTTACAGTTTGATCAAGAAAGTATGTAATAAAAGAATGGGGGATGGGCATTGTACAAGCCAGCAGTCCTCTAGCAATAAATAATGTGCACAGTCTGGTTGCCAGAGCTCAGAGAGTGTGGAATCTCCCCTCCGGGTTTCAAACACCAGAGGGGGGCTTCCATGAGGATTCAGCCTTTGGGAATTGGGAGGAATTCAAAGGGGCCATACTGACTACAGATCACATCTGACTGGTCCACCCATTAGGAATCGACTATAAATGTCATCTCAGAGAAAAGAAGAAGATATGATCTGGGGATCATCCTTTCCTCCCTCACTCACTTCCTCACCCCCTCCTTCTTAATGTCTTATCATTCATTCATTCAGCAAATATTTGACTTTATCACACATTCTCAGTGTAGGGAAACAACAGACAGCATAAACCAATAAGATCCCAAACCTCATGGAGTTTATCATTATGGGTTTTTTTAAAAGGGGAACCCACAAATAAAAGTATGATCTCAAGAGTTATGTGGGAAAGAAGACATACAACAGACAGTGGCTGACATGCACACAAGGATCAAAATGCTTTCCTGAGGAAATTACAGAAGGGATGAGATCAGAGATGAGAAATTGGGCAGGAAGAGGAGTGGGTGGGGTTCCAGGTACAGTGTCCCTGCAGAGGAGACGGCATGACAAATCTGAGGACCTGAGGAAGGGATGGGGAGGGAAAAAGGGATAGAGATGAGGTTTCTTAGAACACACCCCACCTCTAAGTGGGCTACTCTAAGACAAATCTGAGGACCTGAGGAAGGAATGGGTAGGGAAAAAGGGATAGAGATGAGGTTTCTTAGAACACACCCCACCTCTAGTGTGGCTACTCTAAGAAGTCCAGGCTTTATCACAGCAACAATGGAAACCATCCAAGGGGACTATCAAAAGGCCCAAGAGAGGCAGGAGACTTTTTCAGATCTGCTCGTTATGGGTATCTTGTGGAAAAGCACTACAGGAAACCTTGTTCACCTCATCTTCGTCTGTTTTCAAAATGAAGAAACTGACAACCAGGAAGTTTGGTCAATCCTTGAGCACAAACCAAGAATTCTGTCTTCGGATGTCTTTTCTCTACATCTTACCAGCCATCTTCCCTGGATTCCCTATCAGCCCCATTGGCAAAACTTGATCATGGGAGTTGAAAGTATCATGCCCATGAACTCCCTTATGGGGTCATATGTCATTGCTCATGTTTTACATCTCTCAAACGCTTTCTCTAAAGTCTTCAAAATATTCTATTAAGAGACAAAAAGAAGAAGTACTGAGGACTGGGGTGAACACAGCCTACCACAACAATCCCATTTTACAGATCAGCTGTGTAAAGGCAGAGGTCAGACACTTATGTCCTCATATCCTCCATCCCATTCGCCGTTGTCACTTCCCTCTGGGAACTGACTGTACATGGTAATGGGACTGACTTCACAGGAGACTCAAAGTGTCCCCAGAACAGCCGCACTGACAGTGATTCAAGAAACTACACATCTAGTCCCAGCAGTTGCCTCAAACAACTGTGGGATCCTGAACAAGACCTGGCCTCTCATGGGTCTCAGACTCCAGGCAGTAAGTTCTAAAGTCTGGCAATTCCATTGCCATTCAGAATTCCATGCCATTCTGAGTTTCAGAATAAAGACATGGCCCAGGAAGGGGGCCTTAGCTCGTGCTTAAGTGTGAGGTGCTGTCCTGAGGACCAGTAGAACCTCACTGAGCCAAGCTAACGGGCCGCCTGACATAGCAGGGGTGAAACCGAAGGCAGCCTGCAAGAGCCACATCTACTGTGCTTCCATTCCAGGTGCTGTGTGACCTTCTGCACACTCATGAACTTGGCTGGGCCTCAGATTCCTCAGCTATTACATGGACGGCAACAAGACTGCCTTATCAGATTGCTGTGGATATTAGAGAAAATGTATGTCTCAGTCTCTGACTTAAGTAGATACACAATAAACACATACCATCCCTTCCTCTCCTTCTACCCATTCTGTTCATTCACCCTTCTCCCCTTCCACCTTCCACCCTTTCCATTTATCCTGTCTCTTCCTCCTTTACAGAATAATTGCAGTAGCGCTTGGTGGGTCACCCCCATACCCTACTTTGTTGAAGAATCTGTTAACTTAAGATACAAACTGCATTTCTTTGGCCAAGCAGAAATGGGAGCTTCACATGGCAGGTGTAAGTCTCAGTGCTGGTACAGCTGAGAGCTTTCTCACTCTTAACACCCCCATAGGTCTGTGTTTATCTATTTTGAGAATTTGTTTAGAAGGGGGGTGGAATGGGCCCCCTAATGAGATCTGCAAGGAGGAAGGAGGAAGAGCATGACAGGAGTAAAAGGATACCAGAAGGAGACAGTCTGGCCTCTGAGACCCACCCCAAGTTTGACCTCTGGTCAAGCCAATCCAGGAACCAGAACCAGAATATGCTTCCATTAGGGCCCAACAGATTGAAGCTGCTGTTCTGCTTTCCAAGGTTATAAGTTCAAGTACATTAAGTATGTGTGTTGGGGAAACGTGCTGTTGATAAGAACAGGAGATTATCGTGAGAGCATTCCACTGGCCCTGCCCTTCCTCACTTCTCTCTGAACCCTGATCTCTCCACTGGGACCCTGTCACAGCCAAGACACAGACTCCAGCATTGCTCTGCCTTCTGAACCATCCACTCCCCCATACACACTGCAATGAAAGACTACCTTCTGATAAGCAGAGCAATTAGCAGCCTGGCTATCCGACCCGCTCGTTCCCATCAACACCAAAAAAAAAAAAAAAAAATGTTGGGGGGGTAGTCTAAGATTTCAGAAATCATAAGCAGCCCCTTTTCCTGAACAGAAAGCAGCCTGTGATAATGAGTGACAGAGTTAGGCAACTACTCTTATCCAACAGATTTTTTTTTTTTCTTCCTGGAAGCTTGTGAAGATGGAGAAGTCTTTGGAAATGCTTTTGTTTATTTGTGGGTGTCAGGCTCGACAGCAGCCCTTATCTGCTTGGGCAGGGTCAGCCTTTGGAGCTGCTTCTACATCTCTCAGGATGGCAAAGTCATGGACTTAATGGTAAGCAGGAGGACGGTGTTCCTGAAAGCCCTAGTGTGTACACACGTGACACAGAATGTTATAAATGAAGATTAACTAAAGTTGACTATCAGTACATCAAATGACCCATCCGGTTCACCCAACCATCCATCCATCCACCCATCCATCCATCCACCCATCCATCCATCCATCCATCCATCCATCCATCCATCCCCCCCTCCCTCCTCCCACTCACCAGTCCACTTACCCATTCATCAATACAGCCATCAACAGGTGCCTATTGAGTGCTGTAGCTGTAACATTTTAGGCTCTCTGTTAATACCTGGGACTCCACAGGGAACTAAGTAGACACGTTTCCTGGCACATCAAGTCCTCAGCCGAGGAAAGATACATGACGAACAATCTGCAGCACAATGTGATAAGTACTCAGATAGACAGAGTTCAAGGTGCAGGGAAAGAACACAGAGCTCAAGTTTGAAGTCACCCCTCACAGCTTCTCTAGGAAACCTCCTGAGGAGAAAGAATCAGCCTGAAAGAGAACTGTGTCTAGCTGGGCAGCTGGAGAGAGGAGCGGGAAGTAAAAATGGGCTCCACCATTTACTGAGTGTGTACTGTGTACCAGACACCAGGCTTGGCATCCATAGGTATTTCTTTGATAAGTTTTCACAGTAACTAGACAAAATGGAGTCTCTAAGCAGTTGCCTGCCCAAGTGCTAAGAGTAAATACCAGACTTCACAAATGACCTGGTTTTCTCTTGCTCCCATGATCTTAATCTCTGGCTTCCCCAGTGAGCTTTCCTCCCCGACACCTCTCTTAGGTATGATCAGAAAGACAGAACCGGAGGCTTTGAGTACTCTCCGCCCAAGATGGATTTAGAGTCTGGGCTCTGGATTCAAAGGAATTAGATTTAAATCCCTCTCTGATGTCTACCAGCAGTGTGGCTTTGGGCAATTTACCTAACCTCCTCTGCCCCAATGTCCTCATCTGTAAAATGGAAATTATAATAGCATCTAGGTCAGAGCTTTTTAAGAAATTAAATATGCAAAATGCTAAGTTTGGTGCATGTATTTACATTGTTATTTTGCACAGAGACAATACAAAAGCAGTCTCTATGGAAGTAGACTTGGTTGTAGGAAGGGGGAGATGCGAGAGATGTCAAGACTTCTCAACGTTCGAGGTGAAAGCTACACAAAAAGGCTTTTGTGTGTTCTTGTGGTTCAGCCAAAGGAAAACATGGAGAAACAGCCAGTCCACTGGTGGTTCAGAGGGTGTCACGGGTCCCCACGCTGGATCCCACCTGCACTGTGACAAACATCTCACCCTATTTGTCCAGGCTTGACTTCCTGTGGCACAGACAGCTGAGACTCTAGGGCAGTCTCTGGGAGCAGCTGTGGGTTCTAAGCCTCTCCCAGCCTTTTGAGTCGCTCAGACCAAGAAAGTGATTTCTGAGAGTTCCCCATCCTCCAGAACTACTCAGTCTTGAGGGTTAAAGTCCCTGGGGGCACCGGAAGCCCTTGTGCTGGGGGGTCCTGCCATCCCTGAGCTCCCTCTCCCACTGCCCCCTTGGGAACATGTCTGGAGTGGGGGTCCAGGCACAGGGGAAGGCACTTTGGGCAGACCTGCAGGGGGCTTTCGCCCAGGCTGTCTCCTCCCTGGGCCTCTTTTCACACTACTTGTACCCATGTAAATGTGCTTCTCAGATTCCTGCCAACACACTTGGTTTTGTAATGTTGTTTAATAGCTTGAACCACCTTAATGAAATATTCATGTTCCCTTCTCTGTTGGAGCAGTCACCCAGGTTCCCAGAAATTTCTCTGTCTGTTATTTTCAAGGACAGCCCCACAGGAGGAGGATCGTCCCTGCTTGAGTCATGGGACCCCCAGGGTGCACCTGGCAGAGGGGTTGTGAAAGTGGTCCCACAGGGACTGAAGGACACCAGTCCTGGGCTCCTCCTGGGATCCCAGAAGCCCCAAGTAGAATGGCCAGGAGCAGAGTATGGGAGCTGGGATGCTGGGTATAACAGACCTAATCCAGGGAGCGCAGAGACCTGCCCCTGGAGATCAGCATCCTGGCTAACACTGCGGGATACAGACTAACCCCGCTGTACGAGGAGCTCCTGGAGGCTGAGGGAAGAGTGCCACCTGTTGAATGCTCAGGATAGCATGCTCCTTCCCAGAGATCAGGACCTACTTCTAGCACCGTGCCCTGCTCCGTCCAAGCTCAGGGCTGGGGAAATCCCGGCAGTACCAATTGTATGGACTCTCCGGGATCATCTGGAAAATGAGGTTATTGCCCTGAGTGACCACTCAGAGAGGGGAGGTGACTTGCTCCAGTCACAGAGCCAGTCTGGAGCCGCTGCCCTCTAGCTGGAAATCCCTCAGGAACATTTCCCACACTACCACTCTCTTTTGGTACTCTTTGACTATATACATAATTTAAGATTTAATTTTTTATTTGACACACAAAGAGAAGGGGAAGCAGGCTCCCTACTGAGCAGTACTTTTAACCACAAAGGACCCAAATTCATACGCGTACAGGTGAACAAAGCACCACAAAGTGAACATGCCTGTGGGATCAGCGCTCAGATCCAGACCCGGGACACAACCAAACCCTTGGAAGCATCCTCCTGCTCTCTCCCAGTCACCCCCGTACCGAGGGCAACCAGCATCCTGACAGAATTCTGACTCCCGGGTTACTGTTTTTTTTTTGTTTTTTGTTTTTTAAAGATTTTATTTATTTATTTGACAGAGAGAGATCATAAGTAGGCAGAGAGGCAGGCAGAGAGAGTGAGAGGGAAGCAGGCTCCCTGCCGAGCAGAGAGCCCGATGTGGGACTCGATCCCAGGACCCTGAGAACATGACCTGAGCCGAAGGCAGCAGCTTAAACCACTGAGCCACCCAGGCGCCCCCCAGGTTACTGTTTTTGAACTGCCTACAAGTTAAGTCCCACACAGAGTGCGGCTTCTCTCACTGTTCCAGACGTGTAATTCAACCTGCCTCTGTGTTACAAGGAAACTTATTTTTTTTTAAGTGGGGAGTAGAATCATGTGTGAGAATGGAGAGACTACGGAAATCACTGAATTTAGCCTCACCATGTTTTAGTGCGAGAAGGAGCCCCAGAGGGAGGAAGGGACTGGCCCACAGTCACACGGCTTGCTCGGAGGTCTCTCCCCTGAGATAAAGGCTCGCACGCTAACCACCCCAGAGAGTGGAGGACTCGGCGCCAGGCTGAGACTAGGGACAGTGGTCCCCCCACACACACCGCAGAGTCCAGGAGCCCGTTACGGCTTCCGTTCCAGGAGCATCCCTGCACACTGACACCCCCCAGCCCCCAGCACAACAGCTAGCCCATTGAGCTCATTCCACAAGTGCTCCAGTACTGGTTGAGAGAATGGAAGGACCGAGCTCAGTAACTGGATGCTGCCTTTCAGAAAATGGAGTTCATGCTGGGGTCCTGCTTCTCTCCCAGATGCCACAAGGACAGGTGAGACACCAGGTGGGGAGGCACAGTGCTCCTGGTCACAAAGGAAGACTCATGCGGTGGAAAGTGTCCACTGCTTACGCTTACAGACTCTGGAGCTGCACTGACCAGGATCCAGTTACGCCTCTAGCGCTTAGGCATTGCTTTGGGGGAGCTAGCCAAGCCTCAGTTTTCCAATCAGTAAGAACCTCAGTGTATGATAGGGCTCTGGAAGGTGTGGATGGAACCAGGCAGGTAAAGTGCTAGGCAAGTGCTCGGTACTTGGCAGTTACAGTCATGCCACCAAGGAGCAAGTGGTTCAGTTTAGCTCACTTCCCTCCAAGAGGCCTCAACATTTAGATAAGGCACCAGTGGGTGGCGGATCTTCAAGAATGAGGGCTTACTAATTTAACAGCTAGAAAAGACGAGCGGTTTCAGGTTAAGCTTCCTTCCTCTTACACATCTAAACCTTTATACCCTTTGAGGGCCAGCTTGTGTCCTGCCTTCTGTAAGAAGCTTTCCCCCTACCCTGGCCATGCTGATCTCTCCCCTTGAACTCTTACAGCATCTGCGAAGACGATCCAGGCTCACTGCTCGGGTGTGCAGTTACTTTTGTGGGGTACTGGCCCACCCACATGCCCACAGGAGCTTATCTGTCAGCTCCACTGTGAACCCCAGAGGCACAGCTCGGTGTCCCCCAGCTTGAGGAAGCATGTCACGAACAAGGCAGCTTTGAAGAGGCTATATCTGCTGTTTTCTGCACTGGGGCACAAGAACCCAATAGTCCCCCCCTCCTTTCTTCCCTGGTTGGAATAAATACAGAAAAGAAAACAAAAATTCCCCTTGACCTCCTCTACCCGCAAATAACAACTTTAACCTTTCAAAACACTGCCTTCTAACCTTCCAGCTAAAGCACATTTTGTAACAGAGTTCAGATTCTCTTTTAAAGCCCCTTTTTATTTTTAGACTTTGTTCACTTGATGCTACATTATTTGCATTTTCCCAAACTATTCAATCCGTTCTTTAATACCAATCTGAATAAGTTACCTAATGGAATCAGAGAGACATATCAAAATTGACTTCACCATTCCTCTTGATTCAGATTTTTTTCTACTGTTTTGATATAAACAATTCTGCTTTATGAGGATAGATTCCCTGAATTGGTATCAGTTGGTCAAAGAGCTTTTAATTTTTTCTCTGAGTTATAATTAACATTATACCATTCCATCAGTTCCGAGTACAACATAATGTTTCAATATCTATGTATGTTGCAAAATGATCACCACGGTAAGTCTAGTTAATACTGTCACCATACAGTTATAAAATGTTTTTCTTACGATGAGAACTTTAAAGATTTACTCTCCTAGCAACTTTGAAATATGCATTACACTATCAATTACAGTTAATTATTTTAATTTACATTTCTTAAAAAAACAATAGCTATGTTCCTATTGTAAACAGGTTTAATCCAAATTTTGAAGTAAGAAAAGTAATCACTTTTTCAAGCTCAAGCTCACCCCTCCCCTCTCATCTTTCCATTTTCGTCTCTGACCACACACACACACACACACACACACACACACACCCTCATGACTCAGCCATGCTAAAATATTTCCAGTTATCTCAATATGCATGGATATTCATGTCAAGGCTTTTGCACATGTTTCTCTGACCAGAAGGATATGTTTTCCCTCTCCTGAACATGGCCACATTCTTATCTTTTCAAGACAAGTACTACCTTCTCTCTGTGATGCTTCCTCTGAGCTTCCAGGCAAAATGAGCCAGTACCCCCCCACCACCACCCCAGCCTAACACACATACTCCTCGATGTTCCCACTGCAACCTGCCTGTTTAATAATAATAATTATATCGATCATAATAGTAATCAAGATGTATTGAGCCCTTATCATGTGCTCAGACAGTATTCTAAGCACTTTTCATGGATTATCCCAGCATTCACTGCTTTGTGGCTTAATGATCAGTTAGTATGTACATCTGGTCCCCCGCCCAGACCATGAGTGATTTCAGGGAGGGGGCAGCCCCGTCTTCTTCTTTGTACTCCCAGTAGCTAGCACAATGCCTGGCACGGCAAATATTTTAGAAATGAATATGCGAACCCACCCTCTACTTATGACTCAGCCAGTTTAGGGCTGTGTTAAAAATGAGGGCAGAGCTAGAAAGACTGGCTATATACAAATCCCATGGTGCATTTCCCCCAGGGTATCACATCCCTGGAGAAAAGCAGGAAGGTGAAAACCATCCAAGAAGTCCTGAAGATCATCACAGTGCAAATAGCTCCTCCCTGTCCTCCAGAGCCCTTCTGTTTACACCCAGGTTTTTATAAACACTATTTACTTTATTCCTCTTATTTCACATCTCGGGAGCCCCAGGAGATACCACTCTTTCCTTGCAGATTGCTTGAGATGGAAGAAAACAGATACTCAACAACAGATACTGCCTTTAAGAAACCCAGGACATTACTCCTGGGTATATACTTAGCTCCGAATTTGATTTTCTGAGCCCATGAACCCCAGACATGGACAAACTTGGTTCTTGTTGAGGAACATGAGGCTTGAACTCAAGTTCACGCCAAAAGGTCAAGCCAAAGAGGCAGGAGATTCGCGAAGGGGAGTCAGGTTATTGGACTCCTCAAATTTCTCTGATCTCACATCCTCACTTCACACACAGAACCTTGCAGAAAGCAAGCAACCTGCCTGACTCCCCTGCAAGGACAGCCCCTCTTTCAGAACTGCACCTGCCTGTGGCCTGGGAGAATTCAGGCCACTATGTATTGAGGGTCTGTTAGGTGCCTGGTGCTTTACAGACCTTAGCTCCAGAATTTGGGTCTGGGGTGTTTGACCAGAGTCCAAGCTCTTTCTGCCACAGCACAACTCGGACTGATCTTCTGCAGAATGTGGTTCTGCAGAATGTACACACGGTGATGCCCAAAATGTGTTCTGTGCTCAAAGGAGTCAGTTCCATAAAACTAAATGGCTTTATTAACTGCAAGACTTGCCAGAGCTTTAAATATGCCAATGCCCATTACTCATTTCCAAGAGGGGTAGAGTATGCTACCATGAAGTTGCAAAATTACTTGATTGCAATTATTTAATTGGTTTTGGAAAGCATCACATGGGACTAGAAGGTGGATGAAAGCATTTAGAGAGAGGCTTCATCACACTTGGATTCTCATTTCTCAGAATTTAACTCCAGTCTTGTTACCTATTTATTCCTTTTTCTAGTTCCTATGGACTGTGATTTCAATCCTGACCTGAAGTTATTCATCCTCCCTTAAAAGAACTGTGAACAGTGTGCCCTTCATCTTCCTACTTGGTCCTCTTATGATCACACTGCATGATTCTGTCTCTTCCCTTGCTCTCCCCATGCCCACATGCACTAGAAGATGAACTCAGACCATCCCAGGATCTGATGCCTGCTGATACCACTCCTGCTCTTAAATCAACTTTCTGAACATGAGGCCCAGCACAAATGGCTTAGATTAACCTCTACCACAAACAGAACTGTTATCCTGCATCTACCCAAATTCTCTCTCCTGGTTTGTAGATTGCATAACATACATCCTAATGGAAACAGCACCTCAAAACCCTGGCCCCAAACTTTTGCTTGATTTACAAATATCCAGAGTGTTCTACCCACAAAATGCCAGCCTAGGTCCATTAATAGGCTCAGAGGAAACTAGGTTTAAAAAGGAGAGAGGGTGGGGGAAGAGAGGGAGAGAGAGAGCACAAAAATTTAATCTAAGCCATTGCTTATTTAAAAATTGATAGGAACTAATTAAATTAATAAAATTTTATTGAACTTTAAAAGAAAAATCAATTCTTTAAAAATCCCTCTTTCATTGAATCCAAGACCAATGAAATTCTTTCTTAAATTAAATGGTTGGTAGTCATTACACTCCTTTGGGACTTGAAATATAAGTTCTAAGTTGAGATATTTCTATGGCTTCAAGTACATTAATCATGTTTGCCTATTTAAAGAAAAAAAATCTTAATATGTAATATAGTTTCTTTGCCTTTTAATGAAGCTGTTTAAAGTTTCATTCCATTTCTGTCCAGTGATGTCCTAGTAGATATTTAGTAACTAGCCTTGGCCCTGCGGAGGGCCTACATACTGACTTGTGACTTCTGCCAGCTTCCGTGATGTAAACACTCCAGCATGGCCCATGATTCTAAGTTACTAAAGTGAAGCATGGCAAGGAATGCAGAGTTAGGAAGACGTTGCACAATCTGCTCTCGTGAGCTGGTTTGAGCTGGTTCCAGCACATCACGGAGCCTTCCTCTGTAAGTCTGAATCTGCAAGTATTGTCCCTCTAGAATGTTAACAACGAAATGGCAACAACAGGCAGCTAATTCCAAGCTGGGCTGCAGGCTTACTGAGATGTAACAAGTGCTTCTTGCCAATGACAGTGGAGGTCACTGTATTGAACCAAACAATATACTTCGGTATAGAGTATTATTAGGTTAAAAACAAACAAACCAAAAAACCCCCAAGCCCTAACTTCCAGTTTATCAGGGTCTATTAAAATATGTATTTATTTGGCTATATGTGGAATCAATCCATCCCCTTTTCCTTTATGTTTCTCTTTTGTTTTCAAAATCAAATGAATGCTTACAATTGCTACTAGTCAAATGAAGTGAGTTCCTTTTCCTCCTTTCCACTTCCTTCCCCACTCATAATTACTAAATAACTCAAAATACCTGCCATGTTTATTTAATCCCATGAGAAGATAATGGAACTTCAGCGAGTCTCCCTTTATGCATTTTACATCTCATTTCTAGACAAAACCCTCGTGCACGGTCTTAGCTATCTATGCCAGGCCAGAGAATGGAAAGGAAGGATGGATATAAGCCACAGCCAGGGTGGAAGTTACTCGTATTTTCAGAGACCACTGTGGCTGTGACTATACTAGGGATATTGCCTATGTGATTTCACTTAATCCTCAAAAATGCTCGTTGGTAGCTATTCTTATCTTTAATTTTTTAATGGACAGACTGAGGCGTGACTTCATTACAGGTCCACCAGCACACAGCTAACAGAGGCTGGAGGTTAAGATTCAAAGGCAGGTTTTTCGTACTGCCCTGCTGCTGATTTCTCCATGGTGCCACACTGACCTGGGAAAGTAATAGAATATTTCATCCAAGTTGTGAGTTTTCCCCTAGAAATTCCATCTCTAGAGCTCCTATTTTCTAGTATCTGTGGCCTGCTTCACTCTTTTGTCTTTTCCCCAGTCTCTGAGAGGACAGAAAGTAGGGGCAGTGTCTCCCTTCACTCACTTTATCCAAAGACTCCATCTACCTCTGTGTAGGGACTAGGAAACTTCTCCAAAGCAAGAGCGGAAGAACTTATGAGGCAAGACACATTCCAACAGATCTTCGCTCCATGGAGCAGCTGTCTCTCTGGACAGTCTGGGTCCACACTCAGGAAGCCAGTATGCCAGCCTGAGAAAACTGGTCTCTTCTCCCTTCCCTGGCACGTGCGGATGCCTGTGTGTATGGAACTTCTGAGGCTCTTAGGCAAATCTGCTCAGATCCGGGAGCTGGACAGGCCCACACCAAAACCCAAAGGATCCTAGCATTTGATGATATTCTATAATTTGCTGGCACTCGAATTTCATAGGGTCACAGATATATATGCAATTACCCATATGTTTTCGTCCTGGGACAAAATCATACCTGTGGTATCAAAGCCCACATAAAAATATATGGTAAAATAAGAAGGCAAAATACATCCCATGTCAAGTCAGGTCACCCTTCTGCTCAAATCCCTATAATAAAAGAGCAACTCCAGGAAGCAGACCATGGTCTATGTGGCAGATTTCATTTTCTAAGGTGGCCACAAAAACGTCTCCTGCCCCACATGTTCTTCTGGAACCTTGCTGTGTCTCCTCCTTTTGAAACTGGCGGCACTCTCTGACTACCTGGGTCAACACAGTGTGGTCCCAGCAACACTGTGTGATGTTGGAGGCTAGGTCATAACAAACACCATGCACTTCTACCCTGTAGAAGACCCTTTCTCTGGGGACCCGGTTGCCACTCCAGGAAAAAGTCCAAGCTGCGCAAAGGGAGGCACACACTTTTGCTGAGCTCTCAGCCAACACCCAGCACCAACTTAGCAGCCATGTATCAGAGTCACCTTGAAATTCCCCTGTACCCTGTCCAGCCACTCCAGCTGATACAACATGAAGCAGCGATGAGCTATCCTTGCTGAGCCCTGCCCAAACTGCAGATCTACAAGCAACTGAATGTTGTTTTAAGCCACAAAGTGTGGGGTGGTTTGTTACACAGCAAATGATAACTAAGACTACACAGCTGTACATGAGCTGGCCTCCCGTTTCTTCTGCGATTCCTTCCTGGCCACTCAACTCCCAGGAGACTATATACTCTGTACTTCCACAAACATGGAAAGCATGGGAACGGGGGGGAAGACCACATTCTTTAATTTCCTTCAGTGATGTTTTACACTTTCTTGAGTAGAAGTCTTGTACATCTTTTGTTAGATTTTCCCCCCTAATATTTAATGTATGTGATGCTATTGCAAGTGCATCCTGGTTAATCCTCATTTTCTAATTATTTGTTGCTGGTATGTAGAAGCGCCCAGTTTTTGCATATTGGCTTTATATTTGGCAACCTTGCTTAATTCACTTATTATTTCCTATAGTTTGTTTTTAGACTCATTTAGATTTCTACTTCCCAATAACGTTGTCTGCTAATGATAGTTGTATTTCTTCCTTTCTTATCCTTATATTTTAAATTTTCTTTTCCTTTCCTTATTGAACTGGTTGGGACATGTAACGTGACGGTAAAAGATCTGATGATAGTAGGTATTCTTGTTTGGCTCTCAGTCTCAAGGGAAAGCTTTAAATATTTCACCACTAATTGTGATATTCAATGTAGATTTTTTTTTTTTTAAGATATTCCATATCCAAATAAAGAAGTGTCTTCCTCAGGTCAACTTAACGAACATTTGCTGATAACCTATTATGTCTTAGTTACTATGCTAGGCAAGAGGAGAATTTTAAATTCTCATTTTGAATGAGACACTATCCTTGCTTTGAAAAATTCACCATGTAGGATGTAAAATAGGTCAATACCATACAGAGTGGAGGCAGCAGGGGTGGGGAGAATCAGAAAAACAACTCACTCTGTCCAGGGGAGCTAGTGAAGGCTCTCAGAACACAGAACATTACAGGAAGGGCTCAACAGATGAGATAAGCAAGATAGTTAATAAGAATGATGTACAAGGGCTACTCCCTTACAAACTCTCTTCTGGGTATCTATCTAGACATGTGGACTTCCTTTCATAGAGCCAAAAGATTACCCTAAATTACTGTTCACATGACATTTAGATAAATCTAATATTGTTGAGTATTCTTAAAGGAAGTTATAATTGAGGAATATAGATCCCATCATAAATATTTGTAGGGACAGTTCCTTAGTTCTATGTACATAGGTTTTCTAAGAATGTTCCATGAGGCAATATGCTGAAAATGGATTATGCTTTCTATCCCACAAACCCATTGTTACCTCTCTGTCCATCTCTTTACTGGCTGTATTTGCAAATAATACCACAGGCAAAGAAGAAAAATTGACTTAGAGCAAGTTACACAGTATGTGATTTACAAGTACTTACCTTATGTAATCATGATACACATTAGGTGTTAAACAAATAAATGTGGATTTGGCTTGGCCTGGCTATGTGTGTAGCCTACCAAAGAAAATAGTCTGGCCAGAATTATACTATCTTGGGCCACAGGCTGGCCAAAAAGACCAGATACAGTGGAATCTTTGAGTTTTATAGTTTTAATTTTTTTTTTCTTTTTAAAAGAAAGGTATCTGAGAGCAAAAACAGGTAACATTAAAGAGTTAGTTTTATAAGAAGACCCATAAAACTAATATAATATATCATTGGTCTATTTTATATGAAATGTCTCTAACATCTGGAGTTTTGCAAATAGACTGAAAAGTCATGTACACGTCTGCTGGTGACTTATGTTCTCCAGGAGAAAAGCAAGGTGAAGGCTCATCGAGATCATGTCCAAATATCTGGAATTGTTCTGAAAGCAGAGAAAAAGAGAAAGGTGGAACCAGCTCTGGAATGACAAAAATTGAGGTCTTTTGGCTTGGTAAGGACTGGAAGTATAGTTGGTGCCCTATACATATCCCTTTTGGATCTATCTTTGCAATGTCTGCTGGCCACAATTCTAAGCTAACATTTGCCTCTCTTTGTTCGAGGGCTTTCCCTGCAAGTTGGAGCTCAATCTGTCCCAAGTGCTAAAGAGTTAATGCTCCTGGTTAAGGTGCTGAACAATGACTGTTAGAAGTCTGTGTATCTAACCTCAGATGGGAATTCTAAGCAGAATTCTAATTGGTTCTCAGCTTTGCCCTGTAGGAGTAAGCTCATTACCCACAGAGGTAATTTGTAGTCTTATTTTCCAACCCCTCTACCAATGGTTCCTGGAATCACTTCTAGGATAAATGATTTCATTTGGGTTCTTGTCTCAGGGACAGCTTCTCGGCAAATCCCAACTAACATAGATTATGTTTGATTTAAACAAAGGAGACCAGTATCCATTCTCCACTTTTTCATAAGAAGATGGTGGCTCTATCTGCTGCAAATCACACACTCTCTAAAGGAGCTCACACATTCTGTTGGAGGGTCATGGAGGACTTGAAGCAATTATCAGGACAAGTCAAGTCAAAAAAACTGTCAACTAAAACTGTGGCTCATTGGAGCACGAGCATCATTTTTTTGCTTGACTTAATTGCATAATTGCCTTGGTTCTCAGCTTAGAATGTGCAGACCTGGAGAAGAACAATTAATGATCTAATGTGAGGGGGGACCCATCTCTGTGGCTTCTGGCCAAGAGGGTGATGCATCAATGTCAAAGGCAGCTATCCTCAGAGACCCTCTCAGGGGAACTAATTTCTCTTTCAATTATGACCACCTAAATATCATCATGAAAATTGCTTTTTATGAAATCAAGCCATGGAAATTAAACTTTTGGGGAAAATAGTTAAATTTCAGCCTTGGATCCCTCCGTCTGCTACATTGGAAAATTTTCCAGACCATGTCAGACATAGCTACTGGATTCATAAGAGGCTTGCTTTTGACATTTCAGCATACTCAGTTAACATTTCTATGGATGAGCCAGTGGCATGGCTTTCAGAAGAGAGTTGGGTTTAAATTCCATATTCATTCCTATTATAGAGGAATCATTGTAATAAACGAGATTTCTAGTCTTAAGCTTTTGTTCAAATGAGAATATTATGCAGAAAAAAATCCCAAATAATTAGTGAATACAAGTTTCAGCATAGTCCCTTAATCCAGGAGCAGAGTGGCTTGCCCCTAAGGATGAGATTCAAACATATCACAGGAAGAGTAAGAGACCAACAAACAGCCAAATGGAAAGTCAGCATTGAGTTGAGTTTGTTTCTTTTTGAAAGTAATTGCTAGACCTCTTTGACAAGCTGAAGAATGAATTTAATGCCTTTATTTTATCTACTTTTAAGCCTATCTAACTGGACTACACAGGAAAACAAAACCAAAAAGACCTTTCCCCCATTCATCACCATTACTCTATTTGAATATGACTGAGATCAATCAATATACATTGAAGATAGTGGCTTAATATTAATTCTAGTAAATCTTCTTCACTGAAAAACATAGGCAAACATGATCCTCCCCAGAACCAGAACCTGCTGGTATCAGATGGCTAGCATTAAGAATATCTGGGTTTTTTTTATTTGTTTTGTTTTAAGCATGAGCCAGAACAATGAATTAGCACCTCTTCCTGTATGTAGGAGGCTTTTCCTCAATACATGTGGTTCAAAAGCCCCAGTAAAGACTTTATTTTGGGGATGACCAGGGAGGTGGTCTTACCCAATGTGAGGTCAGGTTCAGAAAATGTGCAAACTGGGGAAGGAGGAGCAAGATAGCAGAAGAGTAGGAGACCTAAATATCATCAGGTCCCAGGAGTTCAGCTAGACATCAAACCATTATGAACACCTACAAACTCAACAGGAGAGAAGATAGAAGAATTCTAAGAACAGAAAATCGACCACTTTCTGGAAGGTAGGATATGCAGCGAAGTGAATCCGAGGCAACAAATGGGAAGAAAGACCATGGGGGAAGGGTAGAGCAGTGGAACACAAAATCAGAACTTTTAGAAGTCTGCTTCACTGAGGGACGTCACTCTAGAGGCTAAGTGAGGGATGGAGACCTTGCGGACTCAGTGTGGTCTCAGGACCCACGGGCTCACAAAAAGGCCAGGGTTGTCTGAGTGTGGCAGAGCTCCCAGGTATCAGACTAGGGAAGCCAACTGCGGAGACAGAGCCAAGGACCAGTTCTCACCTTGGGGTTACCTTAAATCATGATCCAAGGCACAGTTAGGCCACTGCTCTTCGAGCAGGGACCCTACAAGTGGTAGATCCAGGGAGACTCACCTTCCTCCTCTGGGAGAAGCAGCAAGGGAGTGAACTACAGGAATCTGCTGGGTTTGAAGACTCCAAACAAGGCTGTGCACCAGAGATAGAAACACTCGGTCATAGGCTGACCCCTGAGGGGGGGCCAGAGACCAGGGAGATGGGAGGTATTGACTGCTTTTCTCTGAGGGTGCACTGAGGAGTGGGCCCCGAGCTCTCAGCTTCTCCGGGTGAGAGACTGGGAGGCCACCATTTTCATTCCTACCCTCCAAAGCTGTACGGAAACCATTTAGAGAATAAAAGCTCCTGAGAGGGAACCTGAGCAGATTACTTAGCCTGGCCCCTGGCAAGGATGGGGCAATTCTGCCTCAGGCAAAGACATTTGAGAATCATGGCAACAGGGTCCTTCCCCCAGAAGATCAGCAAGAACATCCAGACAAGACCAAGTTCATCAATCACTGAGAAATGTGGAACTCCAGAGCTGGGGGAAAGCAACACACAGAATTCATGGCTTTTTTTCCATGATCCTTTAGCCTTTCAAAGTTAAATTTTTTTTATTTTATTATATTTTAAAAAAATTTTCCACCTTCTTATTTTAACTTTTTAAAAACTATTTTATCTTATCAACATCTTTTTAAAAATCCTTAAAAATTTTCATTGTTATAGTCATATTCTATCTCTTCATTGTATTTAACCTTATTTTTTGTAAAAATATTTTTTTTATTTAAAATTTTGGGATCCTGTTTCTTCTAATACATCAAATATAGCCAAAAGCTAGCACATGACTTTGTTCTAGTTTCCAGCCTGATCACAGTCTGTCTTTTTTTTTTTTTTTTTTTTGGTCTTTTTTCAACCAGCTTCTTATCAATCCCTTTTTAAGGATCTTTTAAAATTCATCTCTGCAGTCATATTCCATACCTTCATCATTTTTACCTTTATTTTTGTATATATGTAAGTATTTCTTTCTTTAAAATTTTGGCAGGTAGTTTCTTCTAACAGACCAAAATATATCCCAAAATCAAGTGTGTGGCTCTGTTCTATTCACCAGTCGAATCTATATCTATATCTATATCTAATCTATATCTATCTATCTATCTATCTATCTATATTTATTTTTTTCCCTCTTTCTTCTCCCCCTGGTTCTGGGTCTCTTCTGATTTGGTTAGTGTATATTTTTCTGGGGTCATTGTTACCCTTTTAGTATTTTATTCTCTCATTAATCTATTCTTATCTGGATAAAATGACAAGGCAGAGAAACTAACCACAAAAAAAAGAAAAAGAACAAGAGGCAGTACTGATGGCTAGGCACCTAATCAATATGGACATTAGTAATATGTCAGAACTAGAGTTCAGAATGACGATTATCAAGGTGCTAGCTGGGCTTGAAAAAAGCATGGAAGATACTAGGGAATTGCTTTCTGGAGAAATAAGAGAACGAAAATCTAACCAAGTTGAAATCAAAAAAGCTATTACTGAGGTACAATAAAAAATAGAGGCTCTTACTGCTAGTATAAATGAGGCAGAAGAAAGAATTAGTGATATAGAAGACCAAATAATGGAGAATAAAGAAGCTGAGCAAAAGTGAGACAAACAAGTACCGGACAACAAGGGGAAAATTCAAGAGACAGGCGCAACCATAAGATGAAACAATATTAGAATAATTGAGATCCCAGAAGAAGGTGGGGGAAGAAAGGTATTGGAGCAAATTATAGCAAAGCATTTCCCCAATTTGGCAAAGGGAACAAGTATCAAAATCTAGGAGGCACAGAGAACCCTGCTCAAAATCAGTAAAAATAGGTCCACGCCCCATCATCTAATAGTAAAACTTACAAGTCTCAGTGACAAAGAGAAAGTCCTGAAAGCAGCTAGGGACAAGAGGTCTGTAACATAAAATGGTACAAATATTGGATTGACAGCAGAACATATCCACAGAGATCTGGCAGGCCAGAAAGGACTAGCATGATATATTTAGAGCACTAATGAGAAAAATATGCAGGCAAGAATAAGATATCTAGCTAGGGTGTCACTGAAAATAGAAGGAGCAATAAAAAGCTTCCAGGATAAACAAAAACTAAAAGAATTTGCAAACAACAAACGAGCTCTACAGGAAATATTGAAAGGGGTCCTCTAAGCAAAGAGGAAGCCTAAAAGTAACAGACCAGAAAGGAACAGAGACAATATACAGTAACAGTTATCTTACAGGCAATACAATGGCATTAAATTCATATCTTTCAATAGTTACCCTGAATGTAAATGGCCTAAATGCCCCAGTCAAAAGACACAGGGTATAAGAATATTACAAACAAACAAAAACAAACAAACAAAAACAAACAAACAAAATTTATTATATAAAAAAATTTTATAATAACAAAATCAAAGAAACACATCAAAAATAATACAGTAATAGTAGGGGACTTTAACACCCTCCTCACTGAAATGGACAGATCATCCAAGCAAAAGATCAACAAGGAAATAAAAGCTTTAAATGACACACTGGACGAGACGGACATCACAGATACATTCAGAACTTTCCATCACAAAACAACAGAATACACTAGAATACTACAGTGCACATGGAACATTCTCCAGAATAGATCACATCCTGGGTCACAAATCAGGTCTCAACCATTACCAAAAGACTGGGACAATTCCCTGCATATTTACAGACCACAATGCACTGAAACTAGAACTCAATCACAAGAGGAAAGTTGGAAAGAACTCATATACATGGAGGCTAAGGAGCATCTTCCTAAAGAATGAACAGGTCAATCAGGAACTTAAAGAAGAATTGAAAAAATTCATGGAAACAAATGAAAATGAAAACACAACTGTTCAAAATCTTTGGGACAAAGCAAAAGAGGTGCCAAGAGGCAAGTATATAGCAATACAAGCCTTTCTCAAGAAACAAGAAAGATCTCAAGTACACAACCTAACCCGACACGTAAAGGAGCTGGAGAAAGAACAGCAAAGAAAGCGTAAACCCAGCAGGAGAAGAGAAATAATAAAGATCAGAGAAGAAATCAATGAAATAGAAACCAAAGGAACAGTAGAATAAATCAATGAAAGTAGGAGCTGGTTCTTTGAAAGAATTAAAAAGATTGATAAACCCCTGGCCAGACTTATCAAAAAAAAAAAAAAAAAGAGAAAGGACTCAAATTAATAAAATCATGGATGAAAGGGGAGAGATCACAATCAACACCAAAGAAATATAAACAATCAGAAGAACATATTATGAGCAACTATATGCCAGCAAATTTGACAATCTGGAAGAAATGGATGCATTCCTAGAGACATATAAGCTACCAAAACTGAACCAGGAAGAAATAGAAAACCTGAACAGATCCAGAACCAGTAAGGAGATGGAAACAGTGATCAAAAATCTCCCAAAAAACAAGAGCCCAGGACCAGATGGCTTCCCAGGGGAATTCTACCACACATTTAGAGAAGAATTAATACTTATTCTCTAGAAACTGTTCCAAAAAGTAGAAATGGAAGGAAAACTTCCAAACTCTTTTTATGAGGCCAGCAACACCTTGATCCCAAAACCAGACAAAGACCCCATCAAAAAGGAGAACTACAGACCAACATCCTTGATGAAAACAGATGTGAAAATTCTCACCAAAATACTAGCCAATAGGATCCAAAAGCACATTAAAAAGATTATTCACCATGACCACGTGGGATTTATTCCTGGGCTGCAAGGTTGGTTCAACATCTGCAAATCAATCCATGTAATGCAATACATTAATAAAAGAAGAACCATATGATACTCACAATAGATGCTGAAAAAGCATTAGACAAAGTACAGCATCTTTTTTTGATCAAAACTCTTCACACGGTAGGGATAGAGGGTATATACCTCAGTATCATAAAAGCCATCTATGAAAAACCCACAGTGAATATCACTCTCAATGGGGAAAAACTGAGAGCTTTCCCCGTAAGGTCAGGAACATGGCAGGAATGTTCACTATCACCACTGCTATTCAACATAGTACTACAAGTCCTAGCCTCAGCAATCAGACAACAAAAGGAAATAAAAGGCATCTGAATCGGCAAAGAAGAAGTCAAACTCTCACTCTTTGCAGATGATATGATACTTTATGTGGAAAAAAACTCCACTCCAAATCTGCTAGAACTCATACAGGAATTTAGTCAAGTGTCAGGATATAAAATCAATGCACAGAAATCAGTTGCATTTCTATATACCAATAGTAAGACAGAATAAAGAGAAATTAAGGAGTTGATCCCATTTAAAATTGTACCCCAAACCGTAAGATACCTAGGAATAAACCTAACTAAAGAGGCAGAGAATCTGTACTCAGAAAACTATAAAGTACTCATGAAAGAAATTGAAGAAGACACAACGAAATGGAAACACATTCCATGCTCATGGATTGGAAGTACAAATACTGTGAAAATGTCTATGCTACCTACACCAATCTACACATTTAATGCAATCCCTATCAAAATACCATCCATTCTTTTCAAAGAAATGGAACAAATAATCCTAAAATTTATATGGAACCAGAAAACACCCTGAATAGCCAGAGGAATGTTTAAAAAGAAACCCAAAGTTGGTGGCATCACAATTCCAGACTTCAAGCTCTATTACAAAGCTGTCATCATCAAGACAGGAAGGTACTGACACAAAAACAGACACACACATCAATGGAACAGAATAGAGAGCTCAGAAATGGACCCTCAACTCTATGGTTAACTAATCTTTGACAAAGCAGGAAAGAATGTGCTATGGAAAAAAAGATAGTCTCTTCAACAAATGGTGTTGGGAAAATTGGACAGCCACATAAAGAATGAAACTGGACCATTTCCTTATACCACACACAAAAAATAGACTCAAAATGGATGAAAGGCCTCAATGTGAGACAGGAATCCATCAAAATCCTTGAGGAGAACATAGGCTCGACCTCAGCAACAGCAACATATTCCTAAAAATACCGTCAAAGGCAAGGGAAGCAAGGGCAAAAATGAACTATTGGGACGTCATTAAGATCAAAAGCTTTTGCACAGCAAATGAAACAGTCAACAAAACCAAAAGACAACTAACTGACAGAATGGGAGAAAATATTCAAAAATGACATATCAGATAAAGTGCTAGTATATAAAATCTATAAAGAATTTATCAAACTCAACACCCTAAGAACAAATAACCCAATCAATCAAGAAATGGACAGAAGACATGAACAGACATTTCGGCAAAGAAGACATCCAGATGGCCAGCAGACACATGAAAAAGTGCTCAACACCACTTGGCATCAGGGAAATACAAATTAAAACCACAATGAGATACCATCTCACACCAGTCAGAATGGCTAAAATTAACAAGTCAGGAAATGCCAGATGTTGATGAGGATGTGGAGAAAGGGGAATCCTCCTACACTGCTGGTGGGAATGCAAGCTGGTGCAGCCACTCTGGAAAACAGCATGGAGGATCCTCAAAAAGCTGAAAATAGAACTACCCTATGACCCAGCAATCACACTACTAGGTATTTACCCTAAAGATACAATGTAGGGATCCTAAAGGGTACATGCACCTGAATGTTTATAACAGCAATGCCCACAATAGTTGAACTATGGAAAGAACCTACATGTCCATCAACAGATGAATGAATAAAGAGGATGTGGTATATATATACAATGGAATACTATGCAGCCATCAAAAACAAAATCTTGCCATTTGCAACAACATGGATGGAACTAAGGGGTATTATCCTAAGTGAAATTAGTCAGTCAGAGAAAGACAATTATCATATGAACTCTCTGATATGAGGAATTTGAGAGGCAGGGCGGGGGGTCCTGTGAGCAGGAAGGGAAAAAAATGAAACAAGATGCCATTTGGAGGGAGATAAACCATGAGAGACTCTTAATCTCACAAAACAGAGGGTTGCTGGAAGGTACGGGGGGAGAGGGACAGGGTGACTGGGTTATGGACATTGGGGAGAGTATGTGCTATGGTGAGTGCTGTGAAATGTGTAATGATTCACAGACCTGTACTCCTGGGGCATAATAATACATTATATGTTAATAAAAATTTATTGCTATGCAAAAATAAATAAATAAATAAAATGTGCAAACTGAACAATCCATATTAAATTTCTTACAGTTTCTTAGTGCTTCATGCCATTGCTGGCCTTGGGTTTTGTATCTGTTCTACTCCTTGCCTATAACATTCTCTGGCCCGTAGTCCCCCAATATCCCTACCACCCCTCCAAATACTCATTTTCATTCTGCTGAAATTGGCATTTCAGGTTTTTAGAAATGGAGTTTTCTGGAGGGAGATACTGTTTATGTGCTTTCTGAACCTTTGCTACATAATTCTTCACCCCACTTCTCCTTGGTTGGTTGTCTGTCCATCAGCTCAGGGCTTGAGCTCCTGCCTCTTGCCTGGTGCACAGTGAACTCCTCTTCAGCTGGGCCTTGGACAGTCTCTCCTAAGCCACCAAAGGGCAGCTTCTAAGTCCACAGCTTGCTGCTCGGGGCCTCTGCCTACACCGGTTCCTTGGCTCCACTTGTCTCTCTGGTGCAGCGTTTTCTAGATGTTCCCAGTGCCCCTTCGAGCTCAGAGGATCAGGGCAGTGGGAGTCCTATGCTTGCTCTGCATGCATTTGCTGTGTAATCGTGGGTAATTAACTTCCCCTGCCTGGGTGTTATTTCACTCATTTACAGCAAAATAAAACAAAACAAAAACCCTAAAAGGATGAGCAAACTTATTCTCAAAGGGCCAGGGAGTCGATATTTTAGACATTGCAGAGCCACGCGGTCCCTGTCACAAGGACTGAACTCTGCCACTGCCACACAAGGGCTGTCCTAAATACATAAGTAATTGGGACTGTCTTTGTTCCATTAAAACTTCATTTACAAAAGCAAGTGGCAAGCCGCAGGTGGCCTCTGAGCTCTAGTTGACTGGTCCCTGATCCAGATGATTTGTAGGATTCCTGCTCCAAAATGCCCTGAAGTCATCTTGCTCCTACCAATATAACTGAATAGTTTCTTCTTAGCCCCTGGTTCTTTTCCTCCCACAGTTGAAGCAAATACAAAAGTGGACATACATCTTTCCCAGCAGACTATAAATTCCGTGTGCATGGTGATGATGTTGTTTTTTTTTTCACCAGAGTATACCAAGACTGTTGCAAAGTGTGTCCCACAGAGTCATCTCTCAAGACAAACAAAAACTAAATGAATGAATGTGAGGACCTGCTCAACCATTATGAAAACAACCAACTTTCTCTGAGAGAGGAGGACCAGAGGTACCCCCCCACACACACACACATACCTAAATACATGTTCCCCATGACTCTCTCCTAATACATAGTATTTTTCCGTCTTTTTCCTGGAGGTTGGAATGGATTTGTACTGAAGTATTCACAACTGGATTCTCCCTGGCCCTGGGTGGGGAGGACTCCATGGCAGTGCTTCTCAAGTTGTAATAAGCGCACCAAACACCTGGGACCTTGGTTCAAGTGTAGGTTTTGGTTCCAGGTGAGTCAGGGCAAGTCCTGAGACTCCTCATTTTTACCAGGCTCCCCGGTGAGGTGGATGCTGCTGGTCCGTGGCCCATAGTTTGAGTTGTAAGGTTTTAGGGAACTTCTGCCCTGAGCAATTTTCCTTCAAGTTAGTACCTAATAAGGAGAATTTCAGACTTGCTGCAGAGAGCCTTCCCAGACTAGTTTATTCTGCTTTTCTTTATAAAGCCTGAAAATGGCTGTTTAAGTTTTCTCTGCCTATGGCACAGAGATTAAAGACACCATAAGAAGTGGAAGTGACTTTCCATGCAGGAAGGTTAAGGGTCACTCCCCGGGTCTATCTTGTTAACCACAAGGAAAAGAAGTAAAAGGAGGGGAAGGTGTCAGAGCACACTCAGCTTGCACATTTGTTCCGAATGGATCCCTGGACACTACTGGGAACCAAGGAAGGATAGATGCGCAGATGGCACATCACGGCACTAAAGATAATGCCCTTCTCCTGACGAAGAGCCCAGGAAAAGGGACACGCTTATAACAGAATTATGTTTATTTTGAGAAGAGATGCTTTTTCTTAACTCACGATATTTCCTTCCACTTGGAATGAATTTTGTTAGCATATCACTTCCTCCTCTTTCTGTTCCAGATGAGAAGGGAGTGGTTTACAGGATGCTAAAATTGGGGAGAATTACCTGAGTGGGGTGACCCCACTCCTCCTTGTTCCTCTTGGGCTCAGGGTCCTTCTGGAAGCAGAAGATCTGCTTCACGTCTTCATCCTGTCAAACTTCCCTGGCAAGTCCCACAAAGTGGGAAGCCATCTCCCTTAGCACGGCCTGTAATTGAATGAATGTCATTCTTGGTGCAGTCTTCAGACCCACTTGGCTCTCGAACCAGACACTAGAATAAAGGTATATTGGTGGTTCTTATCTGCTACTCCATCTTCTTTTTCAATTTGTTAAGACTCAGTCTCGGGAATACAAATCAATCCTTCATTAGGGTTCTTCCAACCAAGTGTAACACTTTGGCTGGTTCAAGGTTTTTTTGTGGAGAAATGCTTATAGACTTGTTCTACAGCACTGACAGTCTTCTCATGGGCAGCCATTTCTAGGCCAATGCAAGAGGCTCATCATACACAAACCCAAATGTGAGTGTGTGGAACAGAGATGTGCAGGCACATGCAGAAGTACCACACTCCCTGAGTACTCTGAAAAATGTCAAGGAGTGTGGAAGACAGGGTAGGGCCACAGAGCTGGGCTCTCTCGGCTTTTGTCTTGGCTCTGCTACTTACCAGTTCCATGACCCTGAGAAAGTCACTTCACCTCTCTGAACCAGTTACTTCTTCCATGAGATGTGGATGGCAAGGCTCACTGGGTAATTAAAGCAAAGAGTTTCATACCCATGAAAGATCTTTGGGTACCATGAAACTATGAATGACACTTGTCATATGAATGAGTATAAAAAATGATTTTGACTCTCAGATGTTCACATACAGAGTTCAGTATCCATTCAAGAATTTGACTGTAGGTATGCATCTGGGGAGTCATGCATACCACAGTGTTAGCCGGTCTTCAAGAACTCTGCCAGTTCTTTGAAGTTCTTCCAAACCCCAATTTTATAAATAAAAGAAGAGAAGTGGGGCATCTGGGTGGCTCAGTGGGTTAAAGGCTCTTCCTTCGGCTCAGGTCATGATCCCAGGGTCCTGGGATAGAGCCCCACATCAGGCTCTCTGCTCAGCAGGGAGCGTGCTTCCCTCCCTCTCTCTCTGTCTTCCTCTCTGCCTACTTATGATCACTGTCTGTCAAATAAATAAATAAAATCTTAAAACAAACAAACAATAAAAGAAGAGAAGCAACTAGCCCAATGTCACAGGCCAATATCACATGCAAGTTAGTGGCAGATTCATGAGTACATCCCAACCGGCAGATAAGGGCTCTGTGTGTCCATTCCACAATATCTGGTATGGTTTTAGGGATTCAACCTATTTTCTAAGACTAGCCCAACCTCAGAGAATGGTATGGGGCTCAAACTTTCTTCATTTTAACATGAATACTAGTTGAGAGTTATTTTTAGTCACACGTTGTAGAAACCAAATTTAAAGCAATTAAAGCAAAATTAAAGGGGGCTTGTATAACTGAAAATTTCAATATATTTCTGGCTTCTTGTATAACTAGAGATCATGGTTTTCTGTTCCTTCTCCATCCATCAGTTTTGTTTTCCTCTGTTATTACTTCATTCCCAGGCAGACTTTCTCTAACTACCAGGAAAGAAGCTTGCCTAGTCTTACTGGCTCATGAGTTCGTAAGTCTTTCCGATAATTTTTGTTTGCCCTACTTATATCATGAACTTACTCCTGACCCTATCAGCATGGCCAGGGTGGAATCCTGTTGTTAGCAAGACTTGTATCTGATACTTACTTCTGGGGTGGAGTAGAGGCATGCAGCAAATTTTTTAAAAACCATACAGACTAGCCAGGATTATTATGGAAGGGGAGAGTGTTAGTTTACTAATATGGTAATGCTAAAAAAAAAAAAAAAATCTTCTCCCATTCCGTGGGTTGCCTCTTTGTTTTGTTGACTGTTTCCTTTGCTGTGCAGAAGCTTTTGATCTTGATGAAGTCCCAAAAGTTCATTTTTGCTTTTGTTTCCTTGGCCTTTGGAGACTTATCTTGAAAGAAGTTGCTGTGGCTGATATCGAAGAGGTTACTGCCTATGTTCTCCTCTAGGATTCTGATAGATTCCTGTCTCACGTTGAGGTCTTTTATCCATTTTGAGTTTATCTTTGTGAACGGTGTAAGAGAATGGTCGAGTTTCATTCTTCTACATATCGCTGTCCAGTTTTCCCAGCACCATTTATTGAAGAGACTGTCTTTTTTCCATTGAATATTTTTTCCTGTTTTGTCGAAGATTATTTGACCATAGAGTTGAGGGTCCATATCTGGGCTCTCCACTCTGTTCCACTGGTCTATGTGTCTGTTTTTATGCCAGTACCACGCTGTCTTGGTGATCACAGCTTTGTAGTAAAGCTTGAAATCGGGTAACGTGATGCCGCCAGTTTTGTTTTTGTTTTTCAACATTTCCTTAGCAATTCGGGGTCTCTTCTGACTCCATACAAATTTTAGGATTATTTGCTCCAGCTCTTTGAAAAATATCGGTGGAATTTTGATCGGAATGGCATTAAAAGTATAGATTGCTCTAGGCAGTATAGATATTTGTAAATGACAGTACAGACAAAAGGTTGATATCCAGGATCTACAAAGAACTTCTCAAACTCAACACACACAAAACAGATAATCATATCAAAAAATGGGCAGAAGATATGAATAGACACTTCTCCAACGAAGACATACAAATGGCTATCAGACACATGAAAAAATGTTCATCATCACTAGCCATCAGGGAGGTTCAAATTAAAACAACATTGAGATACCACCTAACACCAGTTAGAATGGCCAAAATTAGCAAGACAGGAAACAACGTGTGCTGGAGAGGATGTGGAGAAAGGGGAACCCTCTTACACTGTTGGTGGGAATGAAAGTTAGTGCAGCCACTTTGGAGAACAGTGTGGAGATTCCTGAAGAAATTAAGAATAGAGCTTCCCTATGACCCTGCAATTGCACTGCTGGGTATTTACCCCAAAGATACAGATGTAGTGAAAAGAAGGGCCATTTGTACCCCAATGTTTATTGCAGCAATGGCTACGGTCGCCAAACTGTGGAAAGAACCAAGATGCCCTTCAACGGATGAATGGATAAGGAAGATGTGGTCCATATACACAATGGAGTATTATGCCTCCATCAGAAAGGACGAATACCCAACTTTTGTAGCAACATGGACAGGACTGGAAGAAATTATGCTGAGCGAAATAAGTCAAGCAGAGAGAGTCAAGTATCATATGGTCTCACTTATTTGTGGAGCATAACAAATAACATGGAGGACATGGGGAGATGGAGAGGAGAGGGAGTTGAGGGAAACTGGAAGGGGAGATGAACCATGAGAGACTATGGACTCTGAAAAACAACCAGAGGGTTATAAAGGGGTGGCGGGAGGGGGTGGGGTGGGGTGGGAGGTTGAGGAACCAGGTGGTGGGTAATAGGGAGGGCACGTACTGCATGGAGCACTGGGTGTGATGCCAAAACAATGAACACTGTTATGCTGTAAATAAGCAAATAAAAATAAATAAATTAATTAAAAAAAAAAAAAGAAGTAACGGGTGTTAACAAAGATGTGGAGAAAAAAGAACTTGTACAATTTTGAGAATGTAAATTGGTGCAGCCACTGTGGAAAACAGTCTGGAATTAAAATTAAAATAGAAATACCATATGATCCAAAAAAAAAAAAAACACCATTATATGCCCCCTTTAATACTTTTCATCTCAATGCTTTGCTAACTAACATAGTCTCCTATTGCTGTGTAATGAATGACTAGAATCATAGCTGTTTAAACAAAATACATCCAGTAGCTCACAGTTCTGAAGGTCAGAGGTCCAATATGGCACATCTAGGGTCTTTACTCAGAATCTCACAAGGCTGAAATTGAAGCATGAGCCGGACTGAACTCTTATCTAGAGGCTCTGGGGTAGAACATGCTTCTGGGCTCATTCAGGTTGCTGGCAGAATTTAGTTCCTTGCGGTTGTCAGTCTGAAGCTCCCATTTCCTTGCTGGTTGTCAGCAGAGGTTGCTCACAGCCTCTAGTGGTTGCTTTTCTGTCTTGGGACACAGCTGCCTCCATCTTCAAAGCCAGAGACAGTGCAGCAAACTTTCTTGAGCCTTGAATCTTTCTCACTTCCTTACTGCCACCAGCTGAAGAAAACGGCTAATCTCCCTACTTTAAGGCCAACTGATTAGTAACCCTAATTACATCTTAATTATAAAATCCCTTTTGCCATGTAATGTAACATAATCATAGCAATAACATTATGTTCATTTTCTTGGGATTAGGCAATTGGGAGGACTAAGGGAAAAATTCTTTTATAATTTTGCCTGCTACACTTTCATTGGGCTCTGTGCACCAATTCTTGACTTTAACCTGATCCTTTAGACGTAAGGTTATTTGTCTGGCTCTGGAAATACCCTCCTCCAGTGTCTGTGGCTGGAAGCTATCTCTTGACTACTTGCCCCTAATTTGGTGAAGAAGCAACCATCCCCACACCCTACCTGCAATACCCCACATTCTGCTCTCTTCCTCAGGCTGGCTGGCTGGCTTGCTTGCTTGCTTGCTTGCTTGCTTTTATTTATTTATTTGCAAGACTGGGAAGTGGACCTTTCAGTCCACTTCTACTTTTATGGCACTCCCAAGTGCCAAGGTATAATCTGAGTCTTCTCTTCCAAACTGGCCCCCCACCCCTGTCTTCTAGGATATGAAGGATATCTCCCCTGCTGTAGCTTCCCCAGTTTTTCTCAGGACCTTAGGGGAAACATACACCTGCTAGGACTTCTCAATACCACCATGACCCTTCCTTCAGGTTAGGGTGATCTTCAAGGCATCCCAGCTTAATCTCAGCTTCAACAATGCCTCAGAAAAATAAATCACAAGACAAAATGAGTTTCCTTTGGGATGAGTCACATGAGGCAAGAGTGGAAACCCCCTGGATAGAAAACCAGTCTAACTTGTTTTACAATTAGTGGTGACTTGGGCTTTACACATCATTGCTCCTAGAAAGAGAAACAGCTCATTGGAGTGGAGAAGAATCCCTGTCCTAATGCCTGAGTGGAAGGATATTTTCAAAGAGGCTGAGAGAGGAGCTGGGTTTACCCACATTAGTCTAGCCAGAAGACAGAAGGCCATAATGGTGACCAAATAGAAATCAGGCAGAGAAGAACTTCAGGGCTAGGCATTTCATCAAGGAGCAATCGTCTATAAGTCAATTCATAAAAATGTGGGTCAGAAGGGGGATCAAATTCCTTGGGGGGAAAAAAATGAGGTAAAGAAACTAACTACATTTTCCAAATGCAGAATTTTTCAGACTTTTGAATTTATAATGAGCATTCAGAATCTCCAGTATTGGATCAAAGCAGGGACCAACAAACTTCTTCTATATGGGCCAGATAGAAAATATTTTAGGCATTGTGGGCCACTTGGTTTCTATTGTGCAACAACTCAACTCTGAGGTTGTAGCAGCAAAGCAGTCATGGATAATATGCAAGTGAATGGGTGTGGCTATGTTCCAATAAAACTTTATTTACAAAAACAAGCAAGTATTTGGCCTTTGAGCCGTAGTTTGCCAATCCTGAGATAGGATTAACAAATTTACTGGACCACAGAATCCTTCATTCACTTTTCAACATGTTAGTTATAATTATGGGACAAAACTAAGAGTCTTGCATGAAGGACGCTCTGGTTCACTACTACTTCCCTGACGTCCATAAGGCAACCAAAACTTGTTGAACAGGAAATATTGAATTAAATGGTAAAATAAAACAATCCTTCCAGGACAAAGAGGGCTTCCCAAGGAACAGACTGATGACAGCTGAACTATTTAAAATAATTTTTTAAAAAGCAATAAGAAGCAACTGTGTTTTGAAATAGAAGCAAGGAGGGGAGTAGTAGGCTAAGGGTGAAGAGGAAGAGGAGGAGATAGAGAACAGGGGAAAACAAAATATAATAAGAGGGTGAAGGAGAGGGAAAGGAAGAGGTGGGGTTTCAAAAGATCTGTTTTCACCCACAAGAAAATGGTTTTCTGTGCCCCTGGCTGTGCACGAGTATTGGTGTCCTGAAAGGGAAAACCTTTAATGAGGTGCTGAAAAACCCACTTTGGCATTAATTAACAAGATCACTAGGCTGTCATAATTGCAGAGAGAAAGATAAATCATCAAGAGACATTTCCTAACAGAAATGCAGGTCATTACAAAATATTATTTAAAGTCACATTTACATATAAAAAGGATCAAATGGATGTTGTCCCACTTGGCCCCTGCCTTCCTCCAACGCCCCCTCCTTGTGCCTAATGCTATGTACAGGAATCTTTACAGGGCTCTGGGTAAGCAAGGAGATTTGGAATCTTTGCAAAGCATGTTCCCAGAGGGGCTCAATGGATGCAGAACTGTGAGAACTGAAGGGAAACTTTACAGACAAAATCTCCAGTGGCGATGTGGTATCGCCTCCTGAATCGGTGTCACTTATGCTACTAAATGCCTGAATTCTTCACTTAACTGGGGTCTTCATGAGATCAGTAATCTTATCTGGGGTTTTCTCCCCTCCATTCCGTTCTCAACAACCAGCCTGTACTAGGACACTCAATAGATGCATAATAAAAATATTGATAAATTCTTCAGGACTCAGCTAAAGAGCTGCCTATTTTGAAAAGTTTTCCCATATAGTCCAAACTAAATGAAGGTGCTCTACTCAAAGATACTAAGCAGTGTCCCATGCTCCCTTGTTTGGTGACACTTAGAGAAGTAAACCAACAATGGCAAAATAGAACGAGGGCCAAGCCCCCTCCTTCACCATTCAAAAAAAGAGCTCCCAGAAACAGGATCCTGTTACATTAATTTCCATATCCTTATCTTTAGCACAGACCTAGGTACTTAGTACATGCTCTCAGCAAGTGTTTCTTGAATGGTTATTAGTAACTCAACTATGAGTTATTAGTAACTCAACTAGAAAGGCAGTGGCAGAGTGCTCAAAAGACAAAACTATGTGGATAACTCAGAGGAACACAGAAACCAACTGAAATAGCTCCCAATAACTACAGCTGGAACAATTTGAATAAGAAAAAATGTAACATAGTTTTGGGTTAAAACCTACATTATAACATAAATATCTTGGGCAAGCTCTGTAGTGGCTGCTTGTGGGAGCTAAACCATGAACTGGAAGGACAGACCAAGAAAAGAAACATAGCCCAGGGCATTCACTGTGTCTCCAGGGCAGTAGTCCTAGAAAGGAGTTTCTTCAAGCCAGAGTGCCCCAAAGTATGCTGCAGGTAACAGACATTGCTTTGGTGGTAAATGAACATTACATATAAACAGGGCCCCTGTTAGGGTTCAGGTTAATTCTGAAACTAATATATATCCAACTGAGGTTAAACAAATAAATAAATTGGTGGCAGATGGTGAAAGCCAAGTGTCTCACTGTTGGTTAGCAAGGAGGTAAGGCTAGAATAATCCCCATGGTAATGGATTAGAATTAAAGACATCAGTATGAGCTCATGTTTAGCTTCATACAGATATAAATAGATGCTAACTGTAGATATATAGTTATGGATATATAGATACAGACACAGGTATATATATATAGATGGAAGTAGGTATGTATACAGAGATATATTAACATACATGTATCTATTTCCTAGTTTTGTCTAGTTCTGGGAGGGCCTAGAAGCAATAATACCCCAGTAATAATGAGCACATACAATATCCAGATCTTGGTTTCTAAATACCATTCTCTGATAAAAGAGACCAAGGCTCCTTGGAGAAATGGCTGATTCTAGGATTGGGACAGGGAATATACAAGATGAACCTTGAGCATCTTGTAGCACCAGAAGTTAAAGAAGTTCTTAAAAGATAAAACTTTGTGCATATGTGTTCCAGAGGAGCACAGAAATCAACTTTCAGGGCTCCCAATAACTACACCTGGAACAACTTGAGTGAGAAAAATAATGTAGTATACAGGGTTCAAACCCACAGTATAACATAAATATCCATAAATTTATACTGACATAATAAATGTTTAAGTAAATCCATAAATGAGTAAGTAAATGAATAAATAAGGGAGAATATACAAATCTCCCATAAAAAGGACTTGAAATAATTTATGTGTATACTCTGTGCTCAAGGAAGTGGAGTATATTCCCCACTGCTTAAGTTTGGGCTGCACACAGTGACCTCCTTCCATAGGGTATAGTATGGGAAGGGACGGGGAAAGTAAGTTTACAGTGGGAAACCTCACGGACATTCTCAGCCAGGTAATCGGGGTCAACATCAATAAAGATAAGACCTGTTGATACCATACACTTTTTATATGATGTGATGTGATGAAAGTAGTGCTTTACTTCTGGCTCCTTCCTCCCCAAACCCACAGTTTATTACAGTGCAATCATGAGAAAAAAACATTAGTCAAATCCCAGTTGAGGGCCATGCTACAAAATATTTGAAGGACATACCTCCAAAACTTCAAGTTCATAAAAAACAGAATCTGAAAAACTGTAACAGCCAGGAGGAGCCTAAAGAGACATGATGATCAAGTGTAATGTGGAGTTCTAGATGGGAACAGGATATTAAGTAGAAAACTATAGAAATTAGGTTCAAATGTGGAGATTAGTGAACAATAATGCATCAGTATTGATTCGGGAATTGTGACCAATACCCAGTTAGTACCACACTAACTTAAGATGTTACTAATAGGGGAAACTAGGTGTGAGGTACACAGAGACTCCCTGTACTCTCTTCATGCAACTCTTCCAAAGTTAAAATCATTCTGAAGCTAAAGGTTTAATACAGTCAACAAATGAAGCCATGAAAGAAAATAACAACAGTAAAACACACAACAAAGACTCCCATGTACCCTGCCAGGCAAGACCACTGTTACAATGACAGTTTGCCCTTGCAGTCAAGCAAACACACCTCCACATGCTTCCCCACACCTCACTTCTGTAGTTCTAAGCCAGCTCTCAATGCAGACCCTGGATATGTCCCTCATCGATATTTTCCAGGTTTGTTATCTGTACCATTGATGCTGACATTTCTTTTACGATCATCCAGTGATGCCTGATGCTTTCAGGTGTAAGTGGCAAGTCAACACTTTGAAACCTCAAAATACTTAAGAATCACCTGGGGAGGGATGCCTGGGTGGCTCAGTTGGTTAAGCATCTGCCTTTGGCTCAGGTCATGATCCTAGGGTCCTTGGGAGTGAGTCCTGAGTCGGGCTGCCTGCTCGGCAGGGAGCCTGCTTCTCTCAGTACCTGTTTCTCCCTCTGCCTGCCTGCTGCTCCCCCTGCTTGTGTTCTATATTGCTGATAAGTAAATAAATCTGAAAGAAAGAAAGAAAGACAGAAAGAAAGAAAGAAAGAAAGAAAGAATCTATCTCCTGGGGAAGCATGAAAGAATGCAGATTCCTGGGCTCTATCATCTTAGTAATTCTGATTTACTGTGTGTGAGGCGAGTCCAATTAATCTGCATTTGAAATAACCTCTGAGGTTTTTCTGATTCACACATTCACATCAGCCCTGAGCTAGAGGGCAAGGACTAAGCACCATTTTGGCTGAGTGTCATTCTTCCTTCCATACCCAGCACCACAATGCTTCCTAGGTACTACAAGCTTGGCAGAGAGTTGACACTCTCTTTTATTAAATAAAAGAATAAATGCATGGTTGAACTGTGAAGATCAACATTTAAAAAATAATCTTTTTCTATTTAAGAACTCTGTCATTGGGCATCATGCCAAGGGATCCATCACTGTAAGGGGGCCACAAGCTATGGGAAATTGGACAAAAAACAGCATCTTCTGATATTCAAGGCTATTCACTGTGCAGAACATGACTAATGTCCAAATAGCAAAAAAGATTTTCCTTCTCAAATGCAAGATGGATTCTTGCTATTTGTTGTTCTGAGCTACTACCATTTTTAGAGGGTTGGGTTTTTTGTTTTGTTTTTCTGTTTTGCAGGTTCAATTAGATGGGCCTGGCTTCTGAATCAGCAGCTCAATAATTAGTTTAGTTGCATTTGCAGGTAGGAAACTGAAGTAACTTCTCCCCCATAGGCGGAAAGACGCGTGTGCAATTAACTAATTGCAGACTGGTGCTCATCTGGTATAAATGCTAGAAACACTGTCACAGACACCCCCGCCCCCCTTGATGCCCAAAATACAGTCTCTGACCTGGGGACAGGAGAGAGATGCGGAGAGAATGATGTGCTCTGAAGAGATGAGGCCTTTGGGTAGAGAACACCTCCCCTTTCCACAGAGGCTTCTGCACAGGCCACTCTTCTGGTGCCCCCAGGAGCAGAAGGACACATGGGAAGGTGGGATGTTCCCTGTTCCCAGAATTCTGTGAGAATGGCTGTCATTGTTCAAGTTAGAATATTGCCGGTTAATTGTTGGCTCCGAAAGAAAAATTATGAGCAGGGGAAAGGGTTCTGCATGGATTTAGTGTATTTGAATAATTTAGACCCCCGCAGTTCATTTGACAGGATTGTTTTTCTCTCGCAGGAGCCTGCTGTTACAAGAATTAAAACTGTCGGGAGTACCAGGGGCTGTGCTAGAGCTTAGTAATGAGGTTTATCAGTCAATAAATGATTTTATACAGCAAATTAAACTGTAAATTTCATTTGGGTGGTAAATATTTAGAGAATAAAGATATCTGGTTAATGAGGAGGGCTGGATGCTTTAAAAAAAAGGAGAGAAAGAAAAAAGGAATGTCAACCTTTTAAATCTTGAATGTGGCTGGGACTTGACAATTTGCTCACTTACAGGTCTCTCTCTCTCTTTCTGTAAATAACAGAGGACGGCTTCATTGTTTGTGTATTTAAGGAGTGCAATGGAAAATCCTCCCATCGTTGACTTGTGCCGACGGCCTGAATGTGGTAATACTTCCTGCACGGGCTTCTTAGGAACACATAAAGGGAAAAAATATGCAAACTGCTTATACAGTATCTAGCCCAAGGTTCATCCCTTCTGCCACGATTTATTTTTAAGCGCAGACACCCTAGAGTTTTGCCGTCCAATATGGCAGCCACTCACCACATGTGGCCATTCAAATTTAAGCTTATATTCATTAAATTAATTCACTAAACAAACTAAAAATTCAGTTTCATAGTCATGTTTACCACATTTCAAGTACTCAGTTGCCACGTGACTACTGCCTGCTGTACTGGATAGCACCGACATAAATGGTCCCATCATCGGCACTATTCCAGAATCTGTCAGACATTTCATGTTTCCTGAGCTGGAGCACCGTAGATCTGGTGGTCCCTGGGATGGTTTAACTGGCACATGATTTTTTGATTATCATGATTAGGCATCCATGTGTATGTATAAAAAGAATATTACAACTCTCTGGTCAAATCTGCAGTTTTGCACCTGTCAATGCCTAGGACAAGGCAGTTACAGTTAAAAAAAATGAGTGAGTCAGTTTAAGAAAATACTGAATAAATCAATATTGGCTGTGATTATTTGCCAAAAATCTTGAAGTAGCATACAAAGAGATGACTGGTGTTTGAAAAATACTGAGCCAATAGATCCCAAGGTTTAGGAAGTTTGAGAAGTGAAAGATGAAAAAAAAAAAAAAACCAGCGGAAGGAAGATGTAAGAATGTCTGAGTCAAATTTCTCTAACCTTTCAGTTTTGCTCTGGGCTGACTCAGACCCTATCACATGGCCACCCACCTGAGTCATAAAGTCAAAACATGCTCCATAGCTCTATCAGCTTAGTTTTCATGGCATTCCTGGAAAGTTCATTCAAAATGAATACCCCTTCTATGTGGAATCTTTGGAACTGGGTTCTAGAACCAGTATGTGTACCCTAAAAAGGCCCAATATGAGTGTGATTTACAGATTACCTTGTAGGTCACAAGTCAAGAGGGAAGATTAGGACATTCTGACCTGCACTCCTGGCTTTCCACATCAACAGTCGAAACCAAGTCACTATCAGCTGGGAGGGTCTCTCTCCCTGCCTCATGTGCCTCATCCCTTAAGCCAACTCCTTTCACCTTCCTGCCCTAGTCCACCAGTCACACTGCTACTCTCTGATCACTGGACACTCTCCATATTAGAATCTGGTAGTCCATGACCTTACTAACCTTGTTTCATAACCGGGTCAAAGAAAATCATGGGAGACACAGAAGCACTATGGTATCAGAGTCCCTAAAGAAAAAGGTACCACAGTCAACCTGGATCAATGGCAGAGAACTTAATAAAGACTACTGGTAAATGGTATGGGCAGGTATAAGTAAACCATCAAGTTGAGAATTGTGGGGCTATTAGCAAGAGGGCACCATGGCTACTGCTAGACCTGACTGGACAAGGGAGAAATGGAGGGGTACGGTAGCTGGAAGGAGAGAACAACCTGACAGGAACTGTGTTCTCAGGTTGAAGGACACTGCCAGCTCCAGATGACCTACAGGGAGGAAGCAGGGTGTAGAAGTCTTGCAGGGTGTAAACTGTCTTGCAGGGGCCAAGGGAAGCAACCAGAACAATGGTTCTGCCTGTCCAGGTTGACTAAGCCTCCTCTTCTCCTTCTAGTGTTGCTGGAGAGGTGTGGAAGGCCAGGAGGCAATGCGCATTTGCAGTCCCCCTCCCGGAGCTGATCCTCTTAAATGTTCTTCTACCTCTAAGGCATCACTGACAGTTCAACTTTTTGGAAATATTTTCATATCCCATCTCTGAGAAGTGGCCTGCCCAGCTCCTTCAGAGCTCAGTCACCAGACTTGGGAAATCAAGGCTTTCTCTACTCATTCTGGTCTAACCAGTCACCCCTCAGTGTACCTCCTTCCCTACATTCTCTGGAAGTAAGATTTCAGAGCCATGTACAAGTTTAAATTATTTCAATAGCAAGTAAGAGGAAACCTCATCTTAAATTTGCTTGAACATTGAAGATATCCATTCATATAACTAGGTCATATAACTAGAAACACAGAGATTCTTTGAACTGCATGTTCTGGCTCTGTCCCTCACTCTCACCCTTTCCCTGTGTTGACTGTACCCATAAGCTGTCAGCAACATGGCTATAGCCCTTCTTGGCCCATCTGCATATAACAATGTCCAGAAGACTAAAGGGAGTCACTTTAAAGTAGCTCTTTCCAATAGAAAGCCAGCCATACGCCTAATTTAAAACTGTCTAATGGTCACATTAAAAACATAATAAGAGGGGCACCTGGGTGGCTCAGTGGGTTAAGCTGCGCCTTCGGCTCAGGTCATGATCTCAGGGTCCTGGGATCGAGTCCCGCATCAGGCTCTCTGCTCAACAGGGAGCCTGCTTCCCTCTCTCTCTCTCTCTGCCTGCCTCTCTGCCTACTTGTGATCTCTCTCTCTGTCAAATAAATAAATAAATAAATAAAAGTAAAAAGATCCAGTAATTCCACCTACTATGTATTTACTAACGGAAACAAAAACACTAATTTGAAAAGATATATGCACCCCTATGTTTATTATGGCATTATTTACAATAGTCAAGACACAGAAGCAGCCTGAGTATCCACTGAGTGATGAATGGATAAAGAATATGTGATTTATACACACACACAATGGAATATTACTTAGTGATAAAAAGAAGGAAATCTTGCCATTTGCAAGAACATGGATGGATCTAGAGTAGATAATGCTGAGTGAAATAAGTCAGTCAGAGAAAGTAAAATACCATCTGATTTCACTCATGAGTGAAGTTTAAGATATAAAACAAATGAACAAAGAGAAAAGAGACACACACAAAAAGAACAGATTCTTAGCTCTAGAGAACACACTAATGGTTGCCAGAGGGGAGGTGGGTAGGGGGATGGAGGAAATCAGGGAGGGGGATGAAAGACTACACTTATCATGATGATCGCTGAGTAAAGTATAGAATTGTTGAATCATTATATTGTACACCTGAAAGTAATATAACACTGTATCTTAATTATACTTGAATTTAAAAAATACATTTTAAAAAAGAGTGAAAAGAAACAGGTGACATTAAATTTACCTAAATATATTTTCTTTAACCCGGTATATGTAAAATATCAGCTTTCAATATTAAGTCAATAGTAAAAATATCAATAAGATTTGGCATTCTTTTTTCATACTAAGTCTTCGAGCTCTGATATCTATTTGGACTCAGCTTATGTCAAGTTCTCAGTAACCACACGTGGCTGGTGGCTATCATATTGCACATCATAGTTATAGAAATTTCTCCCAGAAGAGTGAGGAATCTTCCAGAAAACGGCTTCTTGTATCCACTGGCCCAGTGGGATACTACACCCTTCATGGAACAAACACTGACAGAGAAGATAATTTCCTTCAACTAACCCAGCTCATGTCTGATGCTGTGGATGGAGTAACTTTCCCCTGAGGCACATGATCCAATTAACAAAGATGACAAACATAAAACATAAATAAAAAATCTAAAAAAAAATAATAAGTTTCCTATTGGCAGGAGGTATATTGGATCCTGGGTAATTCACAAAGAATGGCCACAACAGACTGGCTCCTCTGCTGGGGTGCTTCACTGACTCCTGGCTTGAGGGTCCATTCTATCCTTGATTTAAACTCCTTTCCTCTGAAGAGAGAGATCTGGGAGGACTGGGGGAAGGTTTTCCCCTTGGTGGGTGCTAGGAAGCTGACAGGGATGTAACTGATCTTGCCATCCAACTCCACAGAGATTGATTTAAGAGTCATTCGCTTCATGGGACTGATTGGGCCTTTCTGGGTGGAAGACTGCTTTGTTAAATAAATCTTAACCACTGTTAAAGCAAGTTCTGTACCCTTGGTATCCAAAGGATACTCCAAATGGAAACTCAAGTGCTTTCTTCTGGGAATGAGAGGGGCTAAAAAGTACTAAGAGTCTGAGCAGGAGGTCATAATAGTGACGGTTACCAATAATTAAACACACCCTAGATACTTTGTGTGTCTCACTTCATTTAATTTCCCAAAGAAAGCAATGAGTAAAGAATAAAAATGGGTTTGTGTTGTTCATTAGATCAATTAAGCCACAAAATTTCATTTTCTTACTTTTACCTCCATGAGACAGATAAATATTTGGGGAGTCACAGCAGCAGGTCGTGGAGTTTGGGATGGTTCTCTAAGTACAGCTATGGCAAGGACTTGAGGCTCATGAAATAGTTATTAGGCATCAACTCTCTGAGCCTGAGTCCAGGGTAGTGCTGAGTTTCAGTTAAAACCATGAACCTGAAAGCCTATGATTCCTAAAGTGGAGATTGTCCTTCTGTGTTCCCTGGGTCCAGCCAGGGAAGAACAAGCACAAATTAAATATGTCTTGAGTGGAACTGAAGCTCAGGTTCTCATCCTGAGCATTTTAAATGCAAGACATTTACTTGCAGCAAGACTGGATTCCAGTTAACACTCCACCACTTTCTGATTATGCGACCTTGGACAAAGGGCAGTGTCTCTAGACCTCAGTGTTCTCATCTGCAGAATGTGGATAACGGCTATCTGATGATGTCAGGGTTTGGAGTAAGAGAGGCATGTGGGTCAAGCTGTCACCTAGCAAGAGCTGAATAACCATCTGCTATTACCAAAAACAATCTTCATCATTGTCGCCCTAAGAACAATGGCAACGAAGCAACAGCCATTGAACTGGATACAAAATTCTTTACTCCAAAACCAACATGTGTGCCATGAACCATTCATTCCTTTACTGAACATGGCATCTGTTAAACAGCTTTGAATCTTTTTTTTAAATCATATTTTGTCTGAGAACATCTGTGTCCATCTGGACGTGCTCCTCTCCAGCATTTCACTTTTAAGTCTAAAGTAACTATCAGATGTTCTTTCACAGATTCTAGGACAGATCTGAATATTATTGAACAGACATCAATTCTACTGATGGCATGAGGCATGTCAATCTCAGCAGGAAAAGTGACAGCTTCCTTATCACTAAACCAGCAAGCTTCCTGATTAATTTGCTGGTATTGTCAATAACAATTCATGGCGGACTTGGATATGAGCATATTGTCCCCACTTCATTCTTCCCTGTTGAGTCTCTTCCCCCCTCCAAAAGGACTGAATTCCCCCCTTTCTACAGCAATTCCCCACATTTTAGGTGTTATTTGTCCTATGTGCCCCTGATAGATATATTCTTCCCATAAGCCTGACTTTAGGCAGAGGGCTGCCTCTTTGCTGGAGCTTGTACAGTGTTTATGTTTATTCAGGAAAAATTGAACTCAGAATGTTTCCCCTTTTTAGCAGGTCCTGGGAAACTGCTTTAGGGATTATGTGCAAATGGATAAGTATTCAAGACCAGGCTTTCTATAGGTAGTTGAGTAGAGATAGCTTATATTAACCTGCTTGCTAGGATGTGTTATGTCTTTTTCTGTTGCTTTTAAATGGTTTGGTTATAGCTTTTGACACAGTTCCAGCCTCTCTCTGCTTCAGGGTTTCCCCTTACTTTTTTTTTTGGAAAATGGGTTAGATCCATGATAAATCTCTATTCCATGTTCTCACACAATTAGAGTATTGGTTTTGCTTTGTTTTTTTGTTTGTTTGTTTTGGTTTTTTTTTTCTTGGTTTTTCGTTCTTTTTATTTTTACAGTAGACTAAGTTTCTCATTGAAGATTTAAAAGTTATTTGATAGACTCGGGTGAACTATAATGGGCTCTGTCATACGTCTTCTAAATGAAGTAAAACTTTGAAAACCACCCTGTGACACATTATTGTTTAAACCAAGAATGACTCTTTTGGCTCTTGATAATGAAACCCTCCTTTGCCAGTAATTTCAGGTCTACTACCTATTCAAAAGCTATCAATCTCCTATTCAAAAAAAAAAAATCACTTTTTTTCCCAGGGACTCTATCCTTAACGATTTCTGCTCACAAAATGGGAAGTTAACCATATCCCCTCCAGCATTTTTAGGGAGTGCCTTTTCTTTTGTTACATACTAGACATGCCATTTACCTGTCAACCTGAAGTAAATAGGCTGTGGTCTGTGTCATAATGATGGTCCCCTCTGTGATTAAGAAAGAAAGACACACACACACACACACAGAGAGAGAGAGAGAGAGAGAGAGAGAGAGAAAGAAGGAAAAAGACAGAAAGGCTGGTATTTGGAGCTGACCAGATTATTCCAAACTTGGGCTGAAGGAGTTACTAGGTGTGGTTCACAAAGATCGCCTCCCTGTTAAATGTAAGGTGTGACAAAGAGACTGTCTCTCCAAAAACAAAGTTTCCGAAATTCCATTTTCTTGTCTACAAGATAAGAATTATAAGTCTTTTTTAAAGATTTTATTTATTTATTTGACAGACAGAGATCACAAGCAGGCAGAGAGGCAGGCAGAAAGAGAGGAAGGGAAGCAGGCTCCCCGCTAAGCAGAGAGCCCGATGCAGGGCTCGATCCCAGGATGCCGGGATCATGACCTGAGCTGAAGGCAGAGGCTTTAACCCACTGAGCCACCCAGGTGCCCCAAGAATTATAAGTCTTAATAAGCATTTTCAGATATTTTCCCAACCACCTCCCAAGACATTATCTGAGAATATCCCCCACAACATACATGAGAGAGCCTCTAAAACCACCAGGTAGAAAGTGAAGTCCCCATTTCCCAACACAGTAGCCATGTCTGTTTGGACCAAAAGTGATCACTTTTCTCAGAAATACTTGGCTGGTGGGATCAATCAGATTCTCCCCCTTGGCATAAAAACACCAGGTCTTCAGATGTGCCTGTGGAGAGCATGAAGGTCACCTGGGGTGGCTAGTTTGGACCGCACACAGATATGAAGAAACCTGGTTTGCAATAAGTGAAAGAGAGAGAGGACGAGAGCAAGGCAAGAAACACCTGTATAGAATTAGACACAAAAGCTGATAGGAACGGAGAAGGGGACTTCTTATTTCTGTGGACAATCTTCCCATTGCGAGTGAGGCTTGCTTACACTTCCTCTCCTTGGCTTCCACAAGACCCCACTCTATATGTTGTTGCTTTTTTTTCTTTTTTAACTGTCTTCGCTTTTGCTTAAGCTGTTCCTTGCCACTGAATATCATACAACATAAGAGGAAAGGAGATAGGCATCTAACCTGCCTCGTACAGTGAATGACTCAGATTTAACCAAAACTATGTGACATGCATATGACAGACAGTGTTTATCTTCTGGAAAATGTTATGACAATATGAGTTTAAGTGGCGTGATATTATCAATAGGTTTCCAGGTTTCAGTGCAGTTTAGACAGGAAAAAATAAGTTCTGACTCCGCTTCTGTCATTTTAACTTCTGTGTGTGTGTGTGTGTGTGTGTGTGTGTGTGTGTGCTGACACATTAAAAACCATGTTTTTATAATCTATGCCCATCCAGCCATTGGCTCAAACTATTGGGCTTTCCCTCTGGGATTCATACAAATACATCTTCTTCCTTCTCTTTTTTCTCCTCCTCCTCCTCTACCTCTGGAGGAGCTCCCTTCCATGGTCCTATAAGAGCTCAGGGGAAATAATGACTCATTCTGGCTCGGCTAGCTGCAGACAGTAGGGGACCACTGGGGCTGGATCATCCAGGATAACGAGAGGCTCACATGGGGATGAGGAAACTGAAGAAAATAAGCGCTTCACAGACATAATTTCATATATTGGGAAAGCATGGCAGTTTGTCACCTGACAAACTGAGGCTAGACTGTGTGAGGCCTTGAGAGTTAAACTAAAGGGTATAGGTTTTAATTCAAAAGCAAAAGGTCACTTTTGACGTGATAAAATAGAAAATCCTTCTCACATGAGGCAAATTCTATCATCTAGATTATAGCGAGTGTTCTTGTGACAGCCAGACTCCAAAGACAGCCTCCAGTGAAGCCTGCCTCCCATACTGAATTTGGACTACTCCTATCTCTCTCCTTCACCAATAGAATGTGGCGGGAGTGGCTCTCTGCTTGGCGGCTTTCACTTTGGGGCTTTTTTGTTGTTGTTGTTTATTTTCAGCGTAACAGTGTTCATTGTTTTTACACCAATCCCAGTGCTCCATGCAGTACGTGCCCTCCCTATTACCCACCACCTGGTTCCTCAACCTCCCACCCCCCGGCCCCTTCAAAACCCTCTGGTTGTTTTTCAGAGTCCATAGTCTCTCATGGTTCATCTCCCCTTCCAGTTTCCCTCAACTCCCTCTCCTCTCCATCTCCCCATGTCCTCCGTGTTCTTTGTTATGCTCCACAAATAAGTGAGACCATATGATACTTGACTCTCTCTGCTTGACTTATTACTTTGGGGCTTTTGCGAGCTCCAAGCCACCATGTAAGATCAGGATACGAGAGGACTTCATGAACTGAAGTATGGTTAAAATGGCATTCGTTTGGGTCTGTGAACTGCAACATTAAAGTGACAGTATTGCTTGAGTCAAGAGATGGCTAGGGATACATGTGCCTGGACTGGTGTCCCTATGTCCTGCAAAGGGAGCTGGTGGCACAAACATGGCCTGTCATCTGATTGGTTGTGACTGGGGCCCCGGAACTATGTGGAAAGGGATTCTGAGGTGCAGCTGGTTGAGTGTTAAAGCACTGAGATTGATTAGTGATGTCTGCCACAGGCAGAGAATGAAAAGTTCCTGTTCCCATGTGACTTGTCATCTCAGAGATAAGGGTACTTCCGTTGGGCCTCCTTGACCTATAAAAGGCAAACTATGGGGGTGGGGTGGGGAGAAGAGTTCTGATGGACCAGCTGACGTTACCTCAACCGAGTGAATTGCTAAGTGAGAAGAAGAGTGAGCAGCCATCTGAAGGTCAGGACTCTCCCTCCATCTCAACACAAGGGAGCCCAGTGCTCCCAGCAGCCAACTGGCTCTGGTCCATCAAGTGTGAGAGACGTTCACTCTGCATATTGTTCCCCAAACAGCTCTGTCAAGTGCGATACTAAAGGGCTGACCCTGAGCCAGCCCAGAAACTCATCAGCCCCCATAGCTCAGGAAACTCCCCTGGCTGCCTCAGCCCCCTTGGAGACACTGGAACTGCCACAGCTAACAAGATGTGACACAAAGCGGCCAGCCCAGCCCTTCGCTGCAAACAGCACATGCTCCTTCCTGGGGCTCATTGGCCCTGCCTGCCCACCATTTGCTTTCCAACACCAAGATGAAAAATGCATGCGCGTGGCTCCGTAAGAGCTCAAATGATCCAACGTGTGTACATGGCTCCAGGTGAAGAGATCAAATGATCCAACACACGCGCTAAACACATTGGCCTGAGCAGTTTTTTGTTATTTGGTTTGGTTTTGTTGTTTTGCATTTTCTTCACAAAGCCTTCAACAAGGTGTAAAACAAGACGTTTGTAAAGCAACCAAACCCGACTGGCACGGCTGTCTGCCTTCATTATTTCAACTCTGAGATTGACAGTAAAAGGCAGAACGTTTAAATAAAATAAAAGTACTGTCAGCAAAAAAAAAAAAAAGTATGATGATATACCAAGAAAGCAGCACTATGATAAACTAGTTTAAAAAAAAAATGACGAAAAGCAGAAACACATAAGACTGCAATTTAATCTTTTTATTTGAAATATAAATATTGTTACTATCAAGCTTGACAGTATAGAAAATGTGTGCCCTGCAGCCTTCTGACAAAACAAAATTTATATTTAAAACTTCCTGAAATAATACCTTTCATCCATAGGGTTCTGTCACATTGCAATGGCTCTGAGCCTATTGTATGGCCCTGCACCTTTAATTATTTTATGCCTAGAAGACACATTTTAAATAGAAGAGGCGGGTTACAAGAGTTTTGACAGCTGAAGCTGATTAAAATACTGACAACATGCGCTCTATAGAATTCCCTGAGGTTTTTGTCAAAGACCCACAGGAAAGTTAAAGACGAGAATCCAAAAAAAAAAAAAAAAAAGGTATTTTTACCCACCAGCGTGAAACATTCAGGCCACGCTAGTGTCATTTGCTGCCTGGTCCTTGCCAGAGAAACTTTTAACAAAAATTCCCCTTTTTAAACTGTTGCAAGGCCACAGACTGAATAAAGCCGACAGCCGATAGAGTCTGCTAATCTGTTTCCAGTTAACAAAGCCCAGGGCCTCTTTCCAAGGCCAGCTGCTTCATTTCATTTGCTGAGGAGAAGAAAAGCTGGATGGCTAGCTTATTTATTTATCAGTCTTTTTTACAAGGGTGTTACCAACTGGGCTGGTTTCCTGGATCTAGTCCCCACGTTGTTTCTCATTAGGGAATGTGACTTTTACAACCCCAATCCAATCACTCCTGTTGCTAGCTGTCTGGGGTAGAGAGCCAGAAGCCACTGCAGTGAAGGAGCCATCAGTCTAGAGATGGTCTCTGAAAGCAAAATGTCTCTTGATATCTGAAATCTGAATTTTAAGGCTGGATCTTCATGAGCTGGTTAAGCCCAAAACCTATTCATTTATTCATTGCGCTAACCCAGATGGAGTACCTATTCAGGGCAAGAATCTTGGGATCATTACCCTTGAGGAAGGGACCCATTTAAAAATACTGGCCAAATAATATACACCTGGCAAAATCATCCTTCACAAGTGATGGAGAAATAAAAGGCATTCCCAGACAAACAAAAACTGGAGTTCATCACCACTAGACTTGCCTTATAAGAAATGCTAAAGGAGGGGAGACTGGGTGGCTCAGTGAGTTAAGCCTCTGCCTTCGGCTAGGGTCATTATCCCAGGGCCCTGGGATCGAGCCCCACATTGAGCTCTCTGCTCTGCAGGAAGCCTGCTTCTTCCTCTCTCTCTGCCTCTCTGCCTACTTGTGATGTCTGTCTGTCAAATAACTAAAATAAAATCTTAAAAAAAAATGCTAAAGGGATGAAAGGACACTAAGTAATAACATGAAAACATATCAAAGTATAAAACTCACTGGTAAAGGCAAACATACAGTCAAATTAAAAAAACCTGAAGACTGTAATGGTGATATATAAATCACTTTTATCTCTAGTACGAAAGTTTAAAAATAATTACAGTCACAAAAATTTGTTAATGGATGTACAATATAAAAAGATGTAAAGTGTGACACCAATAGTGTAAAATGTGGGGGAAGGAGAAGCAAAAGTGTTTTTGTATCCAAAGGTAAGCTATTATTGGCCGAACATAGACTATTACAGCTATAAAATGTTTTATGCATGCCTCATAGAAACCACAAAACAAAAACCTATGGTACATACACAAAAGATAAAAGGAATTAAAATATACTCTTACAGAAAATAAACCACAGAGGAGGAAGGGAAAAATGACTTTAAAAAGTGACCAAACAAATAACAAAATGTCAATGGTAAGGCCTTACCTGTCAGTAATTATTTTAAGCATAAATGGACTAAATTCCCCAAACAAAAAACACAGGGTGGCTGAATGCATACAGGAAAAACAAAAGGAAACAAGATCCAACAATGTGCTGCCTATAAGAGATCTACTTTAACTTTAAAAACACACCTAGTTTGAAAGTAAAGGTATGAAAAAAGGAGTATTCCATGCAAATGGTAACCAGAAGAGAGCAAGCCTGGCTACAGTTATATCGCATAAAATAGTCAAAATGAGACACAAGAGACAAAAGATATCTTTACATAGTGATAAAGAGGTCAGTTTGCCAAGAGAACATAATAATTGCAAATATATATGCACCCAGCATTGGAGCACCTGAATATTCAACACAAACATGAAGATGACTCAAAGGAGAAACAGAGAGCAATACAGTAATATTTGAGCACTTCAATACAGCACCTTCTAAATTGGATAATCCAGATAGAAAACTAATAAGGAAACAACAGACCCAGATAACATTATAGGAAAAAAATGAACCTAATAGACATATAGAATATTCTATATTCAACAGCACCAGAATGTACATTCTTCTCAAGCACGCTCAGAACATTCCTCAGGATAGAACACATATTGGGCCACAAAGCCAGCCTTCACAAATTTAAGAAGATTTAAATCATATCAAGTATCTTTTCTCACTACAGTATATGAAACCAGAAACCCAAAAACAGGATGAAAAAGGAAAAAATTCACCAATATGTGGAAATTAAACAACAAGTCCACCAACAACCAATGGGTCTAAGAAATCAAAAGGGGAATCAGAAAATATCTTGAGACGAATGAAAATGAAAACACGAGGACATGGGGAGATGGAGGGAAGGGAGTTGAGGGAAATTGGAAAGGGAGATGAACCATGAGAGACTATGGACTCTGAAAAACAATCTGAGGGTTTTGAAGGGGCAGGGGATGGGAGGTTCAGGGAACCAGGTGGTGGGTTTTATGGAGGACAGGTATTGCATGGAGCACTGGGTGTGGTGCATAAAAAATGAATTCTGTTACACTGAAAAGAAATTAAATTTAAAAAAAATTTTAAAAAAAGAAAACGAAAACACAACATGCAAGAACTTATTGGTGTGCTGCAAGAGAGGGTCAAAGAGAAAATTTTATTGCAGTAAGTGCCTTCATTAAGGGAAAATAAATTACTCAAATAAATAACCTAGCTTTATATCTCAAAGAATTAGAAAAATAACTAGTCAAGCCAAAACTTAGCAGAAAGTTGAAAATAATAAAGATTACAGCAGAAATAAATGAAATAGGTCTATAAAAGCAATAGAAAAAAACCAAGAGTTGCTGTTTTGAAAAGGTAAATGGAACCAACAAACCACTAGCTAAACTAACCAAGAAAAACACGAGGACTCAACTAAAATTGTAAATGACAGAGGAGACACTATAACTGACAACACAGAAATACAAAGGATCAAAAAGGCTACTATGAACACTTATATGCCAACAAACTGGATAATCTCTAAGAAATGGATAAATTCCTACAAATATACAACCCACCAAGACTGTACAACCTACCAAGACTGAAGCAAAAAGAAACAGAACATCTGAACAAAAAAGGTGTAAAGGCTAAACAGATTGCATAAAGCTCCCGACAGAGAAAAGCTGGGACAAGATGGCTTTACTGGTGAATTCTACCAGACATTTAAGGAGGAATTAATGCCCATCATCCCAAACTCATTTTATGAGGCCAGCATGAATCACTCTGATGTCAAAGCCATCTATAGATTCAAGACAATCCCTATCAAGATTCCAATGGCATTTTTCACAGAAATAGAAAAACAACCTAAAATTTGCATGAAACCACAAGGACCCAAAACACTCAAAGCAATCTTGATAAAGAACAAATGTGGAGGCATCATAGGTACTAATTTCAAACAGCATTACAAAGCTGTAGTAACCAAAAATAGTATGGTACTGGCACAAAAAAAAAGACACATAAACCAATAGAACAGAACCAAGAGCCTAGAAATAAACCTAAGCATATACGGTCAACTAATATTTGACAAGGGAGCCAAGAATATACAGTGAGAGAAAGATAGTCTTTTCAATAAATGGTGCTGGGAAAACTGAATATCCACATGCAAGAGAATGAAATTGGACTCCTATTTTATACCATTCACAAAAACTGACTCAAAGTAGATTAAAGACTTGAATGGAAGGCCTGAAACTATAAACTTCTGTAAGAAAACAGGGAAAAAGCTCCTTGATACTGGTCTTGGCAAAGATTATTTGAGATATGAAACTAAAAGTACAACCAATAAAAATAAGAAGAGACAAGTGGGACCACATCAAACTTAAAAGCTTCTCTACAGCAAAAGAAATATCAGCAAAATGAAGGGGCAGCCTATGGAGTTGCAGAAAATATACACAAGCCATATATCAGGCAAGTATTTAATATCCAAAATATATATAAGGAACTCATATAACTCAATAGCAATAAAACAAATAACATGATTAACCAATAGGCAGAAGATTGGAATAGACATTTTTCTAAAGAAGACACATGTACGTTCAAAAGTCACATGAAGAGATGCTGAATATCACTAACATCAGTGAAATGCAAATCAAGACCACAATGAGATATCACCTTATACCTGTTAGAATGGCTACTATCCCAAAGATAAGAGATAACAAGTGTTGGCAAGAGTGTGAAGAAAAGAGAACACTGTTGGTAAGAAAGTAAATCGGTATAGCCACTATGAAAAACAGTACGGAGATTCCTCAAAAAATTTAAAATAGAATTACCGTATGATCTAAAAATCCCATTTCTGGGATTATCATTATCCAATGGAAATGAAATCAGTTTCTCAATGTCTACAACCAGTCATGCAGTATTACTCACAATAGCCAAGATATATATGGAAACAACTTAAGTGTCCATCAAACAGATGAATAAAGAAAATGTGACACACTCTCTCTCTTTCTCTCTCTCTCACACACCCCCCCACACACACACTGGAATGTTATTCAGACATTAAGAAAAAAAAAAAAAACAACAACAAAGAAGAAGAAGGAAATCCTGCCATTTGCCAAACATAAATGGACCATAAAGGCATGATTTCATTTACATGTGGAACCTAAAATAGCTGAACTCAAAGAAACAAAGTAGAATGGTAGCTTCCAGAGACTAAGGGGTGGGGGAAATGAGTAAAAGGGTACCAAGTGCCCGTTATGAGATGAGTAAGTTCTGGGCATCGAATGTACAGCATGGTGACTATAGATAACAACACTGCATTATAGACTTGAAAGTCGCTCAGAGAACAGACCTGAAATGTTGTCAATGCACAAAAATAAATTGTATTTATGTAAGGTGATGAAGGTGTTAACTAACTTTATCGTGGTAATCAGTTTGCAATATATGTGGATATCAAATCTTCACATTATACCAAACCTTAAACTCACACCATGTTGTATGTCAATCATATCTCAATAAAGCTGGGGGAGAAAGAATGAGTGTGAATGTTTCTGAAAGAAAGACCCAGTGGAAAGGGGAATCTGGGTGGAATGAATCACGGAGGGAATAGCTCAAGGCAGGAAGGAATCACTGATCCAGAAGAGCTAGAACAAACCCCATTGGAGGTGAAACCTGGAGGAAAGATAAGGCTAGAAAGGGGTCAGCAAAAGAAATTTTCTGTAAAGGACAAGAGGGTAAATACTTTAGGGTTTCTTAGCCATACTGTCTATGTCCCAAAACCTCCACTGCTACAGAAGTACAAAAGCAACCATATATAATACATAAACAGATGAACACTGCTAGTTTCCAATAAAACTTTCTTTACAAAAACAGGTGGCAGGTCAACTTTGGCCCGCAGGCCATAGTTTGCCAATGGCTGACCTAGTGGGGAAAAAAAATTAACAAATCATGTTGGGATTGAAATGGCTTAATGAATCATTTATTCTATAAGTATTAGGGAGCCATTGAAGATATGAAGGGAACAGATATTCATTATTTTACATTTTGAGGTAATACCAAGAAGCAAGATGTTTTCATTATATCCTGTTCCTCTCTTTTAAAAGCTGATAAAAAGCAATTATCAGTACTTATCAAGTGGTTATTTGATTCCCAGTCCTTCCTTTACAATATCTCATTGAATACAGCAGCCCCAGAGCAAGATTTAATGTTTACCCTTCGTTGTATTCTCCATGGGCTTGGTGTGGAAAAATCAGCCTTTCCTATTGCTTGCACAACCAGAGTTGGCTTAGGCAGTGCACTAGCTGACCAATGGCTCAAAGGCTTGAGAATATCAGGCTTCCTGATATTCACAAGGCATTTGGGTAGATGCAACGAGCACCCACGAACACCCTAGGAATGGAGTAACTGGAAAGGACGTGGCCATCGGTTGGGAATCAGCTGAAATGAGGCAAGGGAAGGGAGATACACTGAGCACTGGTTAACCACTTGCCTGAGCCCTCCAGTGGCACAGTCTACTGTTGATGGCACTCATGTCATTTCTAGATTTGGGCTATTATAAATCTAGAGTGCTATGAGCACTGTACTGTATGTCTCTCAGTGTGTTCACTGAGGGAAACACTGAAGTGTTTCTTCATATTTGTTTTATCCCAGAAAGTCTGCATGCCAATGCCAGACACTTGCCCAGTTATTAATAAAATAGACGTATTATATTTCATCTGGCTGTCTACATCCTTAAACAGAACTCTTGAGGGCGCAAGTAGTGAAACATGGACCCAAATGTCAATGAGGCAGAAGTAGAGGGGAAGTTCAGAGTGGCACAGCATTACACATTAATAAGGAGGTAGGCAAGATTCAGGTAAAATTTACCCCTGACCTGGGTCAGAACCAACTCATTATTACTTTATTGCGCTTTGATTAACACTTAATATCATTCTGAATCACTCCCATTAAGCTATTCTTCTATGTTTCCCCTGCGTAATGCCTCAAGTAGAAATAAATTGCAACATTAGTTAACAGCATTACATCATGTGAATTTTAAACACCACAACTTGGGGGAAATAAAGCTTTATTAGGAGTGGAGTTATAAATCTACATTAGGCAAAGCTGCAGATATTTTTGGAAAGAATTGGCTATTTGAGCTACTGAAAGCAAATTGGTTTCTTTGAATTCCCCTAATGCTGCTGTGGCTTTCCCTGATGCTACTGCCAATATTTCAGGGCATTTTCTATGACATAAAGCAAGGGTACTGTTGAACTTGGCTCCTGAAGTTGGGAAGAGGGGAGATGGTGGGGGCAGGAGGTGGTTTTGGAGCTTGATTAAGTTGAATTTAAAGAAAACCACAACATTCAGAAGTATAGAGATTTTTGATCAAAGGCAATCTGAGCTGAATTTGGAGAAAGCAGCTAAATGTATTTTGTTACATCCATTCTTTAAAAGCTTCAGTGTTAGAGTCTGGATCACTGAATATTCTCAGTGTAAGGACAGCAAGAGTTTTATTCATTTACCACTAAGCAGTTTCTTAAAATAGCAAAAACATGAACTTCAGAGTCAAACTTTGATTAAACTTTGATTTCTAATTTGTGACCTTGGATAAGTTTCTTGACTTTTCTGAGCAGGATGACCACGTACAGTTGTATAGGTTGCTAATTACAAAAAAAAATTTCCCACCTGAGGGATCATGACTGAAATCCTACTTGTGCCTCACTAGTTAACACATGGAGCTGTGTCTTCCCGAGGTTTCATTTACACAAAGTCACTCTATAAGCCTGTGGTGGCCCTAACTCTGAGCCTCAGTTTCCCCACCTCTAAAATAGAGACAGGATATTGAACTTCACAGAATTACTGTAGGAATTTTTCAAAATATCACAAGAGTGAATAGTGCAGCACACTGCCTGATGTACTACACACGCACACACACACACACACACACAATTTTGGACAGTTTTTGCCTTTGCTGTGTAAGTGCCTATTGTATGCAGTTCTAATCCTGGGTTCCAGGACATACAGTAGAAGACAAATGAGGTATTTCCTTTGAGGGGTAGGGGGAGTAAATATGTAGGAAGCTTTTCTCTTTACAGATCCATTCATAAACGTTCATAAAAGTGGCCTCTTCTTGGGTTGTTGTTTTCGTTATAAAATCAACATAGTGGCTATCACAGGAATTTTAGGAACTAGAAAAGTATCACTTAGCACATTGCCCATTATTATCATTATCTGTGGATGTGATGATTACTGTCATATGACAATGTTTAACAAAGAAAATTCATGTAAATCAGGACACAAATGATCATGGAAAGTGGTCTTGTGATCCTACTGAGAAAGATAATGCTTAAAAATAAGAACTGAGTCTGGCTCTCACTAAAAGATGAAATTGACTGTTTTAGGTCAATTTCTATTCAATGGATTGGGTCCTAAATATTCAATCTGATCCCATTATGATCACTGAACCATTACAACCACTGATGATGAAACAACCATTTCAGCTCAACTATTCAAGCTACTAATCTATTTTTTGCCACTTGACAATTGGACTAACTAATGTGATTAAAATATGGTTGAGTTAGTGGCAGCATAGAGATACCATCTATAATGGAGCAAAGAGGAAAAACAATCTAGAATGTAGATATGCCAGACAGGACAAAAATGGACTGTGCCTGAGGCTGGAGTCTAGGCGGAAGCTTTGCTTTATTTTAGCAAGGGAAAAAACTAACTGTGTAGGGGGGCAATTCACTAACCAATAAGGGAGTCCCCAAAGGTCCACCAAATAGATGTCCTTACTGGTTCAGTCTGGAATGACCCCCACACTAAAACAAGAGAGGTGGTCAGGACCTGGAAAATGGAGCTCAGATCCAAAACCAGAAATATGGGAACTCTGTGCATTTAATCACAGATACTAGGTGAAAGATGTCATGAAGACTAGCTTAGACACAAAGACCAAGAGAAAGCACAGGGGACTAGCACATCAGCAAGGAGTTATTTCTATCTTAAGTTTCTATCGTAAGTTTGCCTCTGTTGAGTGTCTGTTCATTACATCTGCCCTAAGATTGATTTTGTGATCACCCATGATGGATGGGGGAGAGTTTAGATGAGAAGGTTTAAAGGGAATGAAATAAGCCATTTAAAACGAATAACATAACACAACACTGACAGAATTGAGGTGTGAGTGAGGGTAGTAGATGGGAATAGAAAATAATTTATAAATGAGCTCAGTGAACACAGACACGTTTGTGTGTCGCACAATGTCATAACAATGGCATTATCACCTACTTTACACCAAGTTTTTCCACATATTGAAATGTGTGGGATTTAAATGATTCAAACTTGTTTAATTTCACTTATTTTATAATTAAAGAGTTGAGCTTTTGAGATAAAATTCCAAACCATTTGGAATTAGAAACCATTGCTTCTTTAGAAGAACACATATGAACTGATAAACGAGGTTCCCCCCCGGGGGAGAAGAGTGAAATTGGCAGTTTTAGTCAACGTGGCAAAGGAACTCTACCTGCCATCTTTAGTATTATCATTTTTGCAACAAGAATTTATTTAGGAAATACATTTCTAATAACAATTAAAAAAAAAAACAACTGTTGGATTTACTCCTAAAATTCTTTTATATTAACACGTAGTAAAATTGTGTGTGTGTGTGTGTGTGTGTGTGTGTTTGCATGCATGTGTGTAATTCTATCATTTTTAACCCATGTATAGATTCACAATAACTCCTACCACAATCAAGATACAGAACAGGTCCATCATCCCTCAAAATACTTCTTGTGCTCTCACTTTGTAGCTACCCCCATCCTGAATACCTGCCAACCACTACAGCTTTGTCTTTTTAGAAATGTCATATGAATGAGCTATACTATAACCTTTTAGTCTGGCTTTTTTGCCTAGTACAATGGCTTTGACATTCGTCTAAGTTATTGTATGTATTGATAGTTCATTCTTTTTTACTGCTGAGAATATGGTTTTCGGTGGATGGGTAGATGCCCCGCACTGAGTTTATGCATCCATCCCCTGAAAACCATGTACACTGTTTCCCATATTTACCAGTTATGCTCATAAGTATTCATGAGCCGGTTTCTGTGTGAACGTAAGTTTTCATTTCTCTAGAGTAAATACCCAGGAGTAGGATTGTTGTATCATATGGCAAGTGTGTATTATCTTTATGAACTACCAAATTGTTTTTCAAAGAGGATGTACCACGTAGACTCCTGCCAATGTCACAAGAGTGTTCCAGTGGCTCCACATCCTCACCATCACTTGTTATTGTTGGTATTTTTTTTTGACACTCTAATAAGTATGTAACAGTATCTCAACATAGTTTAGTTTGCATTTAATTAATTGTTAATTATTGAACATCTTTTCATGTGCTAATTTGCTTTCTCTTTGGTGAAATATCTATTTAAATCTTTGGACTTTTCTTTAAAAAATTAGATTATTTGCTTTCTTACTATTGAGTACAGACTTCCTTACATACCATGGATATAAGTCCTCTGTTGGAAATGCAACTTACAAATATCCTTCCTGAGACAGTACTTTATCTATTTCTTTTTTAACAGTGTCTTCCACAGTGAAAACTTTTTAAATTTTGATATTATTTTTTAAATTTTGATATTTTTTTTAGTGAACTATGCTTTTGGAATGTCGGAGAACTCTTTTCATAGTCCCAGGTGATAAATATTTTCTCCTATATTTTCTTCTAAGAATTACTGTTTCATACTTTATCTTTACATCTATTGTATGAGTTAATTTTTTATACAATGTTAAGTTTAGGTTGATGTTCTTTTATATACATACATAAAAGTCCACTTTTCCAGTACCACTTATTATAAAGAATATTCTTGCTTCATTGAATTCTTTTTTCCTCTTTCAAAACTCAAATCTCCATGTTGGTGTAGGTCCGCTTCCCAAATCTCCCTTTGGTTCCTTCAGGTCTGGATGCCTCTCTATTAAACTAACACCACATGCCTTGAAGACTGCAGAAACAGTGACTCATACTATTGGGTAGAGTGATTTCTCCACCTTCATTTTTCTTTGATAAAACCATTTTGTTTATTCCAGTTCCTTTGTCTTTCCATACAGATTTTAGAATAAATTTTTCTGGATATTAAAAAAGAAAGTCCTACTGAGATGTTAATGGGAACTGCATTAAATCTATAGATCAATTTGGACATTTTACCACACTGAGTCTCTCCATGTGTGATCATGGCATATCACGCCATTTATTTAGGTCTTCTTTTATTCATTATATAGCATATTATAGCTTTCAGCATATAGATCCTGTAGGTGACTTTTAGATATATGTCTAAGTATTTCTTCTTTGGATCTGTCGTAGAAGGTATTTTGTTTTTGTTTCAAGTCTTCATCACCAGTATACAGAAATACAACTGATTTTGGTATATGAACTCTGTATCCTTTAATTTTCCTAAACTAACACATTAGTACTACAATTGTTGTTGCTGTTACTTGTAGATTCATTAGGATTTTCAAAAAATTTAATCCTAGTTTCGGTGAATTAGGACAGTTTTATTTCTTCCTTTCTACCCCATGTAAATTCTATTTCCTTTGCTTGCCTTATTATCCTTGCTAGAACTCCCACAAAAATGTTAAATAACAGTGCTAAGAATATATTTCTTTTCCTTATTCCAAATCTCAGGGGGAAGACATTCAGCCTTTCATCATTGTGATGCTATTAGACAGCATGAAACTTCACCAGACTATAGCATACTTCTGCTTTCAACCATTAAGCACATTTTCAAAACTTAGGGGGGAAGGAGTCACCATTTTATTTACTCAGCTATTTATCATTTTAATTTCCCTTTCTTTGTTTCTTGGATGATCCAGCTTTCTGCCTGGAATTGCTTTCCTCTGACCAGAGCAATTCTTTAAGCCACTCTTTGAGAGCAGGTGTAATGGCAATAAATTCTGGTTTTCTTTAATCTCGGAATGTTCTGGTGGCCAACTGTCCTTGTTTGCCTGGTTTTAGCACTAGAAGTCCTACATACTGAGAAGCCCCTCAGTCCTAGAGAAACCAGGATTCCCCCCCCCCCACCCTGAGGTATCTAAATTTTACCTTTAATCCTAGAGGACATCTTCACTGGCTATAGAATTCGGGGGTGATACTTCATTTCTTTCAATGCTTGAAAAGCACTGTACCATTTCTTCTGGCCTCTCTGATTTCTAGACAGAAAACCACATCATTCAAATTGCTATTTGCCTCTAAGTAATGTGCTGTTTTCAATATTTTCTTCGTTGTCTTTAGATTTAAATAGTTAGATCATAATGCATCTGAGAGTCTTTCATTTGGTTTATTCTGTATGAAATTCACTGAGATTCATGAATTACAGATTGATGTCTTCTCCCAAGTTTGGGAAGTTTTCAGCTGTTATTACTTTAAATATATATATATATAAAAATATATATTTTATATTTTATTATATATTATATAATATATAAAAATATTTTATAACTTTATATTATATATAATTATTTTTTCCCCTTCAGCACACTATATCTCCTCTCCTCTGGGACTCTCTAACACAAATATTAAACCTTTTGGTATTGTCCTTATAGGTTCCTCAGGTTTTTCCCAATTTCTTTTCTTCTTTGTCTATCCATTGTTCAGGTTGAATAATTTCAATTGATCTTCAGGTTCATCTAGTGAATCTTTCCTCTTTTTAATCTCGAATCTGTTATGGAGGACATTCAGTGAGGAGTTGTTTGGTTTGTTTTGCTACTCATTTATGTTTCCAAAATTTCCACTTTTTATATCTCTTCTCTGTATTTGGTGCAATGTCCTATTATTCTCTTCTTTTCAAAAGCGTAAACTTTTGCTTCTTGGATCATGTTAACAACAGCTGTTTTAAAGACTTCATCAGATGAGTCCAATGTCTGTGTCATTTTGGCATTGATATTTTACTGATCATTTTTTTCCCTCGTAAGTTGACATTTTCCTGGTTCTTTGTTTGCCAGGTAATGTTGGATTTTGTCCTGAGTATTTTGAGTCTTAGGTTAGGAGACACTGGATCTTATTTAAGTGTTATGGGGAATATTCACATTTTTGTTTTAAAAGGCAATCAACTCTGTTGGGTCAGGGTGCAAATTCTCCCCAGCCTTTTGTGGGCTGTGGTTTTAATTTCAGTCCCATTTTCAAAGCCCTGCCGGTCTCTGTGGATTTCTCCTACATGGTTCCCACCCTGTAGGCTGTCTGGAACCCAGGTGGTGCTCTGTTAGCTCAGTTCTTGTCTGGTATGCCCTTTGGGAACAGGAACATGCATGCTCAGTGTGGAAGGAGCTCAGGTCATACATAGTTTAGTGGGTTTACTTTAGAGGGCCAACCTCCTCTCTCTCCATAATCTCCCTGATACTTTCCACTTTCCTGAGGTTTCCTTTTCTGCACCCCCCCCCCACCCAGAAAGCTAGGTTCTTTGTTACTCTGCTCAGCTACAGCTTTCCCACACCTGCACGTTCATCTGGAGCCAAGTGGTGGGAAGACAGGAGCAGAGAATAGTGGTAAGGATATACCACACACTCATGGGATCAATTCAAGAGGAGGGTTCACCTTCCCCAAAGAGTTAGTGCCCCTGGTCCATTTTCATCATTACCACTACACTGTCACCAATATGCAATGATCACCTAGGTATTAGGGCTCGGGATAGTTGAGCTATTTTTCAAAACAGAGAATCTCCTCACTCTCTATGAGCTTTGGAAGTCTGCTTCCCTGCCCCTCAAGCCAGAGATAGATGGCTTCTATGGGAGCACTCTTTGCATGTACTGATGCCCACTTGTCTGTTCTGAGCTGACTTGAGTTCAGGCTGTGGAGTAGAGGACGAAAAAATAGTAATAAACTCACCACAGGTTCAGTGACACTTTGAATTCTGATTTTTGTCCCATGTCTGCCAACTACTGTGACTTTGAGAGCCTGCAAATAGCTTCTCCATGCAATTCTACTGAGCTTTTATGGCTTCATTCGGTGGAAGAGGCGGGATGGAGCATGTCTACATCATTTTACCTGGAACTGAAACCTACTGCACCTGTGCTTTCAGGTTTCGTCTTGCAGAGGGGTATTGCCATGGACAAAACTTGGGTACTGAAGTCGGATCTGAGTCAGAATTTTTCTCTGACGCTTACTACTAGATGTGTAAACTTAGACCTGTCATTTGTGTTCCATAAGCCTCAAGTCCCCTCCTTGTTAAGCAAGGAGATGAATGCATGTCACTAAGGGTGCTGTGTCACTCAGATAGGGAATGTGCAACGTGCCTGACACAGAGCAGGTGCTTAATTACTATTCATATATTACTTCCCTTACTGTGTCTGCCTCCCTGATCCTGCTCTCCTGGAGAAATGATGGAAGTGGTATTTGGAGGGTGAGAAGCCGTGTTCAAACTGATTTTGCAACACCCTGTGACTGGGAAGTGGTAGGGAGAGGAGAGGAAAGGTTAGTGACTGCTTAAGATTTAGGCGACTTTGAACATGAGAACCTGAGAACAGGGTACAAAGAGTTTTAAAATCAGCATAACAGTATCAAGGGAGAATGGTGGGATGCTTGTGTTCTGTTAATATATCATTAGGAAGATTCCTATTAATATACAACCATAGCTATCGACATTTTATTATAAATGCTGAAGATATGACAGCAAGAAATTACAATATACATATTTAAAAGCCCAGTCTTATATTTTCGGCACTGGAAATAAAGTGGAATATAGTAGGAACTGATCAATCATTTAGTTGACTTAGAAAAGGCAACCATTGCTTTTGGGGTGGGGGGCAGAGGGAGTGGCGTACAATAACAAATGAAAATATCCAAGCCCTGAAAATAGATGCTGCAGGGTTGAGAGGGAGTGTTAACCACTGGAAAGGCCTCCTTGGTTCAAGACCATTCAGGAAGCAATGCTATGGACACTACTGTGTCTCCTGTTGAGGTAAACATCCAGCATTTTGTAAGGGGTCCTCACTTTGAGAGTCAAAGAAGGGAGTTGCTCTCTGCTTTCAAAAACAGCCAGGGCTGGACAACTGACTGGCCATTTACTTTCATTTTATAGCCTCCATAAATCATGTGTCCTTTTTGTGTTGGCTCCCAGAACACTCAGATACAAATTTGTAGCCCACCTCTATCCAGGAGATGAGGACACATGACAGGTACTTATAGACTTTGTGTGCCAACCTCAATGCCGGGTGTGTGTGTGTGTGTGTGTGTGTGTGTGTGTGTGTGTGTGTTTGCCATAAGCACACATGTCACTCATCCTATTTGAGAGGAAAGACTTTGGAAAGAACTAATGTCCTGACCTCTGGTTTCACTGATCTGTGATCATTGCTCCTCACAGCTGCCGAGATGGCTATGCTACAAAATCTGTGTGAGGCTGTCATGCTCCTGCTTGGAAAGTTTTCATTATCTCCCTGCTGTTCAAGACACTGGGAGAGAGTAGGGTGTAGCAACTTTGAGTGTAGAAGCTGCCTCGGCCACGCTTCGAGTTCCAGAACACTGCTGTAGGCCTCAGAGAAGGGACTCAACCTCCCTGTATCCCTTCCTTGTCTTTAAGTGAGCAGGAGCCAGTACCAACAAGCTTCTCACTTCTCCCTCCACGTGCCCTCCTAGCTCAGGTCTCCCTGTGACAGTTCTCCACCACAGCCCGGCTACTCCTATTTTCCTGCTTCTCCTTCCCAACTTCGTTCGAGCCATTTCTCCCACCAGAAACTCCTCTTCCACTCTACTCAAAACAATTCCACACATTCTTCAGTCTGAAATGATCTCCGAGTCTGAAATTCTTCCTTCCTCATGTTTCCTGTAGTATTTATCTTATCTATAGGATAAACAGTTGGTTAGTACCTACTATATACATAAGACTTTGAGTAAACGTTTGGAGAAATATTAAAAAATGAACACAGAAAGTTTCCTTGCTCTTAGTATAGCTTATAGTCCAGGGAAAAAAGACAGAAAACTGTTTAAGGTTTAGAGACCGTGAAAGAGCTGAAGTGCCATAATGACATACTGAGTGCTGTAGGAGCCCAGGATGGCTCTTCTCATGCTTCTTATGAACTAGCTGACATTCCTAAATTTCTTGTTAATTGTGTGTTTCTTATTTCCTTTGAAGAAGATGTCGGGGGGGGGGGGGGCGATGATCCTGATGATAGTACATTTAGTGGCACTTTGTACTTTAAAGCAGGTACTCTCCATCTTTGTGCATATTAGAAACACTTATGGGAGCCTTTAAACATCCCAGTCTTCACCCCAACCTACTAAAGCAGAATCTCTTGAGCAGAGCCCAGGCATCTGTATTTTTAAAGCTCCTCAACTAACGACAATATGCAATCAAGGTGAGAACCACTGTTTCCCATGCATCAGACCAATGTTTCCCTGATTATTCTGTTGACAACCATCACCAGCAAAGACACTGACAACATAGATTAAGGTCTTGGACTCCAAAGACATTGCATCAGAATTTCCCAGGGAGAGGCATGGAAAGCTGCATTTTTAGTAAGCATCCCAGGTAAGTCTTATTATCATTAAGCTTGGAGAAAAAAAAAAAAAAGCTGGGCTGTGTCGCTTTATTTCTATACCAATGTTTTATTTATGGTCTACTATGTACTAATACTCTCACTGCTTTATAGGTGAGGAAAGTCAGGGGCAGAAAAGTTAAGGCATTAGCCCAAGGTCCTACAGAGCCAGGACTCGAACCCAGGCAGTCAGATATCACAGTCCACATCCTTCTGGATTGGGCTGGGATACGCTGAGGAGGGCAGAGTTCAAGTGGAAAGGGTTGGCATCTTTCAGGAGCAGGAACCACCTCTTCTGCATTCCAGTCTTCCTCATGCCTAACAGAGCATCTGAGACTTATTTAATGTTGGCTGAATAAACTAATGAAGAAGTTAGTGAAGTATGGGCCAGTGAACCGTTTCTGGAAATACTGACCCAGCTGCAGGTCAAATCACTTATCATTTGGACAGAAGGACATGGTATATGGCTTCTCCATTCAGGCCTCTGAAGCGTCCATCATCTTGCTGTGTGACTTGAGGCCAACATTTAGCTTGTCTCAGCCTGGAATCTATAGAATCGGAGAAATGCCATTCATCCATTTCTTTGGGTAACATTTTGGAAATCTCGAGTTGTATGCAGACACCAAACAATGACACAAATGTGTGCCAAAGGCAGGCTGTGCTTCAGACTCCCCCACACATGTGCACCACTCATTGCTAAATTGCTCATTAGGAGCATTGTTGCAAAACCAGCGCAGCTCTCCCACCCTATGATTTCCGCAAGTTCTAGAGAACATCTTGTAACTGATCATTGAGTTTCATTTGCCGTCTATCTGCACCGTCTGGGAGGCTTCTTGGGAGGAGGTGCCAATGAGCAGAACTTTGAAATGTGCTGAGAAGCAAAGGTCCAGAGACTCAGACTCAAATCTCCGGTGGGTTAATGTTGGGTGGGCACTTCACCTCACAGATCTGAGCGTGTTCATCTGTAAAATCCAGAGGCCAGTGATCTCCTGAGTTTCTGTGAGACTCAAACATGATGATATTTGTAAAGCACTTAACAGTGCTGATGGATAGTAAAAGTGAGATAAGCAGCCGCCATTGTCATGTATCGGGACCACTTTCTGGTTGATACAAAAAGAATCAGGACCATCTGGATTTTTCTCAGGGAAATCAATATTTTCTCAGTGTTGCTGGGAGAGGACCTTCTACCAACTCTAGACCACCACGACCACTACCACCACCACATAGCTTCACACAGAACTCAAAAGAACAGGATTTCCCAGCTTCTGTGCATGTGGGATCATGGTTGTCTTGGGTGGGACAATGGTTGTGTTGAGTGACTGTCAGCAAAAAAATAACCCAAGAATGAAATATAAGGAAGGGAAACTATTTCCATCTTTCATGTTTCAAACCCTTCAGTGGTATTCCACTGCACACAGAGTAAAATGTGAACCAAAAGTGCCCCACCATTTAGCTCCTGCCTGCCTTTCGTCCCTTGACTCCTCAGGATATGGGGTATATGGGGCTTCCTCATGTTTTTCAAACCCCACTCTCATTCCCATCACAGATCTTGTTTTTGTTCCTCTCTATTCCATCCACACAAATGATGGACTTTTTCACATCCTTCAACTTTTCTGAAAGTTTCTGCAAGCTACAGCTGTTATCACTATCCCAAAGTTGTATCTTACCCTTCTCCTGGTTTGACCAAACACTCTAACTTGAAGCTTTGTTCTTCACAACACATATTGTTTTATACTATTATCTTCTGTGGATGCATTTAAAATTTTCTCCTCTTATGAGAATATAATGACTATGAGGCAGGAACTACCCGTGGCTTATTTACTATGATATCTCCAGAACCCTGTGGGCTTTCTAGCCCATCATAGGTGCTCAATAGTATTTTCTTTTTTCTTTTTTTTTTTTTTTTAAAGATTTTATTTATTTATTTGACAGAGATAGATCACAAGTAGGCAGAGAGGCAGGCAGAGAGAGTGAGAGGGAAGCAGGCTCCCTGCCAAGCAGAGAGTCCGATGCGGGGACTCGATCCCAGGACCCTGAGATCACGACCTGAGCCGAAGGCAGCGGCCCAAACCACTGAGCCACCCAGGCGCCCCTCAATAGTATTTTCTGAATGAATGAGTAAGTGTTAATGCCTCTGGCAAACATGACATATGCTATCCCAATCTTTTTTTTTTTCCATTTTATTTATTTTTTCAGCGTAACAGTATTCATTCTTTTTGCACAACGCCCAGTGCTCCATGCAAAACGTGCCCTCCGCATTACCCACCACCTGTTCCCCCAACCTCCCACCCCTGACCCTTCAAAACCCTCAGGTTGTTTTTCAGAGTCCATAGTCTCTTATGGATCACCTCCCCTTCCAAATTTTTTTTTTAATAAACATATAATGTATTTTTATCCCCAGGGGTACAGGTCTGTGAATCGCCAGGTTTACACACTTCACAGCACTCACAATAGCACATACCCTCCCCAATGTCCATAGCCCCCTCCCCCTCTCCCAATCCCACCTCCCCCCAGCAACCCCCAGTTTGCTTTGTGAGATTAAGAGTCATTTATGGTTTGTCTCCCTCCCGATCCCATCTTGTTTCATTTATTCTTCTCCTATCCCCCTACCCCTCCATGTTGCTTCTCCATGTCCTCATATCAGGGAGATCATATGATAGTTGTCTTTCTCCGATTGACTTATTTCACTAAGCATGATACGCTCTAGTTCCATCCACGTCGTCGCAAATGGCATGATTTCATTTCTTTTGATGGCTGCATAGTATTCCATTGTGTATATATACCACATCTTCTTTATCCCAATCTTTTTAAAAAGTAAGTATTTGCAGGGCAACTGGGTGGCTCAGTGGGTTAAAGCCTCTGCCTTCGGCTCAGGTCATGATCCCGAGGTCCTGGGATCGAGCCCCACATTGGGCTCTCTTTTCAGCAGGGAGCCCGCTTCACCCTCTCTCTCTGCCTGCCTCTCTGCCTACTTGTGATCTCTCTCTCTGTCAAATGAATAAATAAAATTTAAAAATAAATAAATAAATATTTGCTTCATATAGGCACCTTTAAAGAAAAAGATAGCCCTGTTCATTACTCATTTACCACATTTTCACTAGCAGCCACATTAAAATCACAGCATCTCAGGACCACAGTGATGGAGACACCACCATCCTTCCCTCAGATACTCATAGAATAGAGGAGGAGGCAGGTGCGAATCAGTGTTACTGAACCTATGTCTCAGGCAGTGCCCTGAATGGCTTACATGGATTAACTCTGTAAAATATTTCAAATAGCCCATGAAAAGAGTACCACTATAATCTTCATTTTGCTAAGGGGAATACTACAGCTCAAAGACATTTAACAGTTTGATGGAGATGCAACGGTGAGCCAGCAGAATAGCCAGCTTTAGAATCCATCAATCCAACCTTAAATCCGTCCCTCTGAAACTCTCCACACTGTACTGCTGCTCAATCTGAGGGGTGCACAGGCTACTGGGAGAGTAGGGATGACTCCTCAAGGGAATCGATAAAAGCATCAGAGAGTTACTGATGCAGGGTGTGCAGGTGTCCATAAAGATGACCCCTTAAGGGCTCCTCCCAACCCCGTGGACACAGCCACTGTTTACATCAAGAGGTGGATGTGTCTCCCCTTCCCTAGAATCTGAGCTGGCCAGCATCTTGCTGTGATCAATGCAGTGTGATAGAGTGATATGTGAATTTTGGAATCTAGTCCTCAAGAGGCCTGGGAGTTTCCATGTTCCTTTTCTTAGGATCCAGCTGCCACATAAAACAGCTCACACTTAGACTCCCAGATAACTCCCAGATGAGTAAATCACATGACAGCAACATCACCGGGAACACAGATCAGACACCCAACCCAACCTTGCTGAAACTACACAAGTATGAGCCATGGCATGGGTTTGTATCAAGTCACTGTATTTTAGGATGGTTTATTGTACGGCAACAGGTAAATGAAACTTTGAGAAAATTTCTGACTCACCCAAACTCTGTTAAAACCGAGACCTTAGAGGGACGCCAGGGTGACTCCGTCCATTTTGCATCTGTCTTTGGCTCAGGTCACGATCTCAGGTTCCTGGGATCAGCCTAGTGTCAGGCTCTCCCCCCACCTCACTTGTGCTCGCTCTCTCGCGCGCTCTCTCTCTCTCAAAGAAACAAACAAAATCTTAAAAAAAAAAGAAAAGAAAAGAAAAGAAAACAGAGACCTTGTGCTTTGGAATAATGGTTGGTAATGCAAGTATGGAATGTAACATTTGGTACCTACATTTCGCTGGAGATTGTCTTGGAGGCAAGTGTTGTAGTAGCTTAGAGGTAAGTGTAGTCTATAGTGTGGTTCTTTTTTTTTTTTTTTTTTTTTTTTTTTTTAAGCTCCTCTCCTTCCTCCCACATGCATGTTGCTTGGAAAGGTTGTGCTGGGGAATATAGCCATGCTGGTCTAGGAAACTGAATGATGTTCATACAGAACTGGTTGTGCCCATAGAACTGATGATGGTTGGTTGGACCAACCAAGATGACTAAGAGACTTTTAAAAGGAAGATATATTCTTTCTTTCTCCTAGATTATGTAACTCTCAGATCAAATTCTGATCATTCTCTAGGTAAGGAAAAACGGCTGATACCCTAGTTATACAATCGCTGTACTATACTATATGATAACCAGTATATAATGCACATTACTGTGAGGATTATATTAATGCTCATTTCAGGGAGGAATAGAACGTACATTAGACTTCTCAGCCAGAAGTAGAGCTCCTAGTACTTATAAGACTTTAAATATCAGCCCTAACAGCTTCCTCACCTAATCTTCCCGTAAAAACCAAATGGTTCAAAAATTATGCTAAATTATCCTTATTGGTTAAACTAATTCAGAATTATAAACCAGAACTTGGAAGTCTTCAGCGTGTGGATCTGGCAAATTCATATCAAGTTCAGTGTAATCCCTGATATACAGAAATACCAATTGGGTAAACTCAGATTTACATTGAATTCATACATGATACTACATCCATAGCCCCCCTCTCCCTGGCTACTTCCCAGTTCAGGTGGCTAAGTGATACTTCTGATCAATGAAACGAAAGTGGAAAAATATGCAGGATGGGACTTCAGGGGAGCTGTGATTTTGGCGATACCAAGGACACACTCTGGAAGTGTGACTCTCATTGCTTTGCCTTTCACTTTTTTTTTTTTTTTTTTTTTTCATTCTGGAAAGTTTACAGGATCATAGTGAGGAGAGAGAGAGAAAGGGTGCTAAGTAGTTCTTGGCACATTCTACCCTGAAAGACTTACCACTAGACTTCTGTTATGTTGGACAGATAAACTTGTCATCATTTCAAGTCCAGAAAGAATGTTTTCTAATGATACACACGCTTCCTTGATTTCCTAACCTGCAAAATGGTAATGGAGGGTCCTGCTCCACAGAGATTTTTGTGAGGCCTGAGTGTAATGATAACAAGGAAAAAATAAATAGCTAAAAGAAATGCAGGCTGTTGGCATTAGGCTCCTAGATACAATATTAAGGACTGCTCTCATTTTTATGTTTTGTTTCAGCCCCTTGTTATTCTGACTACCTTCCCAAATATTTGGCTCTTATTTCAACTTGGTTCAGAGAAGGAGTATAGAAAGCACATTTTGATAAAGAAAGGGAAGAAAAGAACTGTTATCAATTTTTTTAAAGATTTTTTATTTATTTAATTGACAGAGAGAGATCACAAGCAGACAGAGAGGCAGGCAGAGAGAGAGGGAAGCAGGCTCGCTGCTGAGCAGAGAGCTTGATGCGGGACTCGATCCCAGGACTCTGAGATCATGACCTGAGCCGAAGGCAGCAGCCTAACCCACTGGGCCACCCAGGCGCCCCTCTGTTATCAATTTTTTTAAATCTAATGTGACTTCTGATTTTTCCAATCTTTTTGTTAATCCTAGCTTTTATTGTTGATATGTGTGTGTGTACACATGAAATCAAGCCACGTGTATATTTACATACACACACACACTGTGAGGAAACAGCATGTGTTATGTAGCTCGAGTCACCAACAGCAATTCTAAAATGTGTGCTCTTTCAGCTTCTTTGGGAATGTGTTGAAGCCTGCTGTCAAATTCATATTCTATGGTCACTTCATTGAACGTCAGTAATAATCTTTATTTCTAAAACATTATAAGTAACTTAAGTCCTACAACTTGGCTGTCTGAAGCACAGTTTGACAGTACGTGGACTGAGTGATGAGCTGACCAAAGAAGACATTGGTTTGTTTTATTTTTAACAGCAAATGGGAAATCAGCCTACGCCATAAACTTGGCTTTAGGGAGATTATTTCATTAGATTTCAGGGTAATGTTATTAGCAGGCAGAAAATTCCTTTCCGCTTCTGAACAGTCTTAATCCAACTCTGGGACTGTAATACATTCCTAAGGTATTTTTCATTGTTCTCAATACACTGAAAACGTTGACTTCAGCTTGTAAAGCCATAAAATATTTGCAGTTATTTTCAAGTAACAATACCAGAAAGCCAGCATCATGCTGGGTTAATTCTTGTTTTATTTTATTTGGTTTCATTTTATTTTTCCCAGAAAGTGGAGATAAACTCAAGCTTCAGCTCCAGAAGATGATACACAACATGCCCTCATATTCATTTAGCACCGTATGTGGAAGACTCAAGGGAGGTCTTCTGAGAAATCGAGCCACACGCCCTTTGAGGACCCAGTAAAACATCCAACAGGGCAGTCTACGAGCCAGCTGCCTCCCTGGGGATCATTAGCTTCAACCATTTCCAAGGGAAACCAAGAGTCCAGTGTCACTTGGACAAGTTCCCTGTCCCTGAATTCAATTACTGCCCTGGCCAACCAGAAAGCCAATTATTGGTCACATTGTGTATTCCCAGAGCTCAAGGCATTTTGATAATTCTCAAAGGAAAAATCAGATTTTTTTTTTTTTTCAAAATACAAATATCCTTGGTGGAATTTCTGAGACCAACTGTATTTTGGGTCACAATGTCAGAATGCCCCCTTGGACACATTGTTATCGTTTTCTTTTGGTTTCCTGTTCCTGGAAGCCTGCTCCCTAGATTGTTTTGATTAAGCCCAGTTTGGGGAACCAGATTCTTAGCACATTCTCCGCCATATTTTATGATAAATCTCGTTCAATTTCCCATGTAGGGTGGCAAGCTTTATTGCTTAACAAACATTGCATCTACTCGGCCATAATTTATATCTGAATGGGTTTATTATAGGCGTTGCATTTCATTCATTGTGCAGCTAATTCCATAACATGCTGCCTGCTCTCTGTATGGCTGTTTGGCCATTATCAGCTTCCAAGACAATTGAATCTTTCCCTTGCAGTTTCACGAAATGGTTTATGAATATGTAATACAAACTGTGTTAACAAGGCAAATATACTTCATTTCTTTTATGGCTATTTCCAGGCTGTGGCTGGGAAGAAGAGGCATAACAATGTGTCTCACTTAGAGGATGTTGTGCCCTTAATATAGAAATGCACTCCCCTTAGCGGTTCTCTTTGAAGGCCTGTATTGTCTTTGAGCGAGCCATGTGCTGTTGTGCGGTTCTGTGTGAAATGAGCCCCAGTCGACCTCCCATGGATTCAATTATCTTCTCTACACGGATGGCACGCTCTTCTCCTTGCTTCCCCCAAGCTCGCTTTCCTAGTGTGGTCCTACGTGGTATTCTGACTACAAAATAGCTCCATTTGGGCGTCCTGCCGTCATGGTGGGAACAGAATTGCTCATTTTCTGCATATGGCTCTTTCCTTTCCATACCTTTCCCCTTGACCTTCACACCCAAGGACAGCTCTAGAGGAAGAGCTTGTCCATCTGAGTGGAAGATACTCTGATCAGGCTCCACTCAAGAGAGAGAGAGCTCACCTGGCCAGCGGTGTTTATAGTTCCAAAGTGACTCTACCTGGATCTTAACAACATCCAAAGACCATTTTAATTCGGAGATTTATAAAGGGTATGACACGTACCCTTTATTGAACACTCACTATGCCAGAGATGTTATGTTACAATATTCCTTTTGTAGTAGGTATGACTCCTACTCACAAAAGTGAGGAAACTGAAGCTCCATGAATTTAAGCAACTTATTTTAGGTTATACTTCTAATGAATGGTCAAAATGAGGTAGAAACCTCCCAATATCTGAGTTCTAAAATCCATGGTTACATCCTACATAGATGTCCAATCTGTCCACCCATGCCCATGTCCACTGCCGCCATCTTAAAATGAACTACCATCAAATCCCACCCAGAAAACTGGGAAGTTTCTTCCTACCTGCTCTCTCACCTACACTCTTGCCTCCCTCCCTACTTCATGCTCCCCTCTGCAGTTGTGGTGTTTCTTCTAAGCAGCACTGTCCAACAGAACTTCTTGTAATGCTGGAAGTGTTCTAGATCTATTCTCTCTGATGTGGTAGCTACCAGCCACCTGTGGCTACTGAGTACTTACAATGTTCCAGTGTGATAGAGAAGCTGAATTTCAAAAATTATGTTTTATTTATTTAAATTCACATAACCACACATAGCTAGAGGCTACTGAACTAGACAGGACAGATCTAAAATATAAATCTGACCAAATCTCCTTGCAGCTTAACACCATTTAGAACATTCCCATTTCCCTTAGCTTAAGAACCCCAAACCCTGACTCAGTTTACAAAGACTCGCACAACCCAGCTCCTATAGGAGGTTTCCGCCCTGAGTTTACATCATTTCCAACTCATGCTCTGTATAGCAGGCCTAGAGCTGTAGAGCTCTGTAGAGCTGCCTAAAGTCAAGGTGTTAGCAGGACCACATTCCTTTCTGGAAATTCCAGGGAAGAGTTTGTTTCCTCACCTTTTCTAACTTCTAGAGGCCACCTGCATCCCTTGCCTCATGGCCCCTTTTTCCACCCTCAAAGCCTGCTGATTCTTCTGTCTCCCTCCTCCATATGAAGGACCTTTAGGATTACACTGGGACCACCTGGATAATCCAGGCTAATCTCATCTCAAGATCCTTCACATCTACTAAGTCCCTTCTGCCATGTGAGGTATTCATAGGTTCCAGGAATAGGACGTGGACATCTTTGGGAGTGGGCACTCTTCTGTCCACCACCCTCCCCAACTAGATCATAAGCTCTGTGATAGCAAGGACTGCTCATTGTCAAGAACAGTATCTGGCATATTGGTGGAGTGTGTTGGGGGGGAGAGGGTTTGAATGAGCAAATAATGTAAGTCCTCTATCAGAAAAAGTTATCTTGTAGAAAAATCTATGAGACACTTATTAAGCATTTGTGTAGGCTGTACATTTTTGGAAACCACAGTTGTGACTCATGTCACACCAGGTAGAAGCAGGGATGGAACTGCTGATACCACCTAGCCTTCCTGCTTCGTTAGGTATTGTCAGTGTGTCTGTCTTGACTGTGGCCTGTCTTCTCCCATTCCGCCAGGCTTGTTAGGCATCACCTCCTGCGCCCTCTGACCAACAGCTTTTCATGTTGACCTGATTGTCTCCTTGAATTAGAGAAGAGATGCCAACTGAACAGAAATCCAGGCAAATCAAGACAAACATGTTGATGGAACCTACAGTATTTGTTCTGATTCCAGAGCAGCACTGCCGTCAGCAAGCTGCTTACTTTTTCCCTGAGGAGTTGAGTGGGGACAACACTCTAAAAGGCAGCCATGAGCCACAGCTGCCATTGGCCAACTCATGGGCTTGCATACACTGAATGTATACACACACATGCACATACACACACACACACACACACACACACACACACACACTTCTGTATAATCTATTTTTAAGGCATAGAACAAAAATCTCATACAGCTAGTTGTGGCCTCAGTCACTGAATTTAAAATATGCTTTTTCCACAAATTGTACATAAATCCAGAATATTTTTGGAGCTACAGGGGTACTGAAATCACTGAATCCATTTTGCAAATGTCTCTGGCCCTTCACTGAAGATGAGGAAACTGAGGTCCAGAGCAGGGAATCGATTTGTCCCAGGCCTGCCAGTGCCTTGACACCTAGTTTAATGCTTTTAAGAATCACACTTTCTAGAAACATTTATTAAGATTTGTTCCCTATCATTTCTTATATCCTCACCTTGCTGTGAATTTCGATCTGCAGTCCAAAAAATCTGGATTAAAATCCTGGCTCTGTCCACTTCCTATGGATGTGACGCCAGCCAAGAGAGCAACTCTGACCACTTTTTCTTTGTGTGTAGAAGAGGGAAGAGGACAGGAGCTTCCTCACATCGGTAGTGATTAAACAGAAAATGTTTGTAAAAGGACCTTTCACAGTACTTGCCATCATAGTGACTGAGGGCTCTGTTTCCCCTCCCTCCTACTCCCCCTTTTATGTCTACTTTATGGAGATGTGTTGTTCTCTCAGTGAAGTTTCTACTGATTTGACCGGTACTTACCAAGTACAGCCATGAGCCAGATGCTATACCAGGGCCTGGGAGAGAAGGGTGAAGAAGACACTGCCCAGGATCTCACAGTGTTTAGAGTCTAGAAATGTGTGCAGACGGGTGACCAGGCGATGGGATGTTGGCCAGTCAGGGTGACTGAGGAGGCACAGAGGAGGGAGCGCCATACCAGAGTGAAAGCCAGGAGGTGAACAGCATGGCACCCAGGAGAGCCGCAGAGGCCAACTGGCTGACTGTCTGGTTGCAGGGTGGAGCTGAGGGGTGAGATGGGCGAGGGGGTGAAGCGAATAGGAGGACTCCAGAGGGCCAGGCCCGGAGAAGGGAAGGGTGTCCTCTGAGGCTTCTTCACTCACACACCTTGAACCAGGTTGGGCCTTGAGGATCCAACAGGGGACAGACCAGACCAGTTCCCTGCTTCCACAGTCTTATGTTCTAGCAGGGAGCTACGTATAAAACATGGGCAGGCACAGAGGGTCTACAGAGCTCTGAGCAGATAAGAGTCACCAGACAATGAAGTGTGAGGCTCTGGGCCTGTGAATGCTCAGAGACATCACGGATCTCCAGCTGAGTCCAGCCCACCAGGCCACCCTGGGGCTTTACAAGGGTTTTCGCGATCCGGCCTCACTGAGCCCTTACATCAGTGCTCACGAAGTCAGGAATGTAAGGTTTTCAATAAAAGTGCAGGCAATGGGCCCTGAGGGAGCCCAGCTCAAATGAGCTTTTATATTTTTATGTGGAATGTAATCACGTTTGGTCATGATCGAGGTTGCCCCGTTACTGCTATTAGAGCATTTATGGTTCTAAGGGGGATATGCGTCTTTGGCGATACATGCTTACAACTAAAAGCAACAGGGTATGCGGATTCTAGAAGTCACTGCAAAATCCTAAGGAAAGGGCTCACGAGCATTGCCTCTGGGAGCTTGGTTGAGAGGGCTGGTATTGCCCACAGGCCCAAGAGTGGCCAGACCCAGGAGGGTCCTCTCGGGAGGGACAATCCGGCCTGGCAATTTCACAGCCAGCTGCCCTGGCATGGCATCATGGAAGTTAGAACCGCCTGCCAACAGGTGTAGGTCCTACACATGCTCTGTCAGGGTCAGAACTCTACCAGGTGGTTTTTTCCCCACTAGCCCCACTTTCCAGGTGTGTAAGCAAAGCTCTGAGAGGTTACTGGCTCCCCAGGAGGACAGAGTCTGTAAGTGAATGAACTTCCCGGGGCCCCATAGCAGGTCACCAGGGACTGGTAGCTGAAAACAACAGAAATGTATTCATTCATGGTTCAGGTGGCCAGAAGTCCCAGATCAAAGTGCAGGTAGAGCCGGCCCTTCTGGAGGCTTTGAGGGAGACAAAGTCTCATGGCGTCATCCTTGCTTCTGGTGGCCACTGGTTCCACAGCTTGGAGCTACTACATTTGTTCCTATCTCTGCCTCCATCTCCACATGGCCTCTACTTTCAGGTGTTTTGTGCCCTTGCCTCTACTGAAAAAGACACCTGTCATTAGGTTTAAAGCCCACCCTCAAGCCAGGGTGATATCATCTCAAGATCCTCAACTATTTACATCTGGACTCTCTTTCCAAAAAAGACCACATTTTGAGTTTTTGTGTGGACATAAACGTTTCGAGAATACCATTCAATCCAGCAATGTAAGTAGTGGTGACAGTGGGGACAGGAACTGCCTTCTCTGGGTACAAAGCCACGCCCACAGAAGATGTGGGGCTGTGTGGTGCCCATCTGTTCACATCACCTCTGGCTTCCTGGCTTCCTGGCTTCCCACTGAGTTCTCTTCAGCTTTCTTTCCTTCCTTACTTTTCACAAACGTAGACCAGGACTGTGTAAAACTCTCCTTAGCAAGGAACGCAGAAAACCCTTTGAAGAATCACAGAGGACCAAAGACTCTGGAGGGAAACACTAGGATGCTGGAAAGGAGAGAAACAGGCTTCTCTGGGAATGAGACGTGACACAGTCTTATCCCTGCCGCTCCTAAGCTGCTGATCTTAAGTAAGTTGTTTTATCTCTCCGAATCTCAATTTCCCTAGCTGTAAACTGGGCAGGAAATCCCTCAGGTTTAAAATAATGGAGTCAATGGGTACAAAGTTTCTAAAATTTTTTTTTTTCTTTTTTACAGATAGAGAGAGAGAGAGAGAGAGAGATTACAAGTAGGCAGAGCAGCAGCCAGAGAGGGGAGGAAGCAGGCTCCCTGCCAAGCAGAGAGCCCGATACGGGGCTCGATCCCAGAGACCCTGAGATCATGACCTGAGCTGAAGGCAGAGGCTTAACCCACTGAGCCACCCAGGCGCCCCGGGTACAAAGTTTCTAAAGGTTCCTGGCAGAGAGTAGTTGGTTAACACATGTTTGTTTAATCTGAATCTGCCAGCGTATCTTCAGTGACAGAGGAGGACAGGCAGACCCTAAGAGAAAGGTTATTCCCACCCGATCAAGCGGAAGGGAAATGGGGGTGCAGATATAACTGAATGCATATGAGGCACCAATACATGCATACCCAGAGCCGTGGCTGTGACCACTCATCTGTGGGAATGTCTGCACCTCTCTGTCCGTCCACCTGCCCATCGTCTCTTTTGTTTGCTGCCAATACTGTGTGCAGGTCCCGTCTAAATGCTGGCATATGTCTTCCACCTCCACCACACATCTGAGGTGTCCACCACATCTGTGAGGTCTCCACTTACTGCCCTCATCGTACTGAGGAATAAACACAACTTGCCAAAGTATCCATGACCTGAGTGACAGAGCTGACACCCAAACCAGGTCTGTGTGACCACGAAGCCGGTCTCTTTACTACTTGCAAAACTACCCATGACTGTGGCCCTAGGGATAACCCCTCCAGGCTGGGTCAGGAGAGGGTTGGCACAGAGGTGGCACCTGAGTGCGGCTACACTGCTCACGAATCATCGGGGACTCGCGGTGTGATGATGAGCACGTGGACCCTGGAGCCCCACAAATCCAAGTTCTGCTGCCCACTGGCTCTGTGACCTTGAGGAACAGAGAGCGTCTTTCTGAGTCCTTGTTTCCTCATCTGCCAAAGGGGATGAAAGCTCTACATCGAAAGGTTGACATGAGAACTCAAAGCATAAACATACAGAAAAGGTGTTACGGAGAGAAAGCTGTTCGGTAGAAACTGACAGAAGTGTGTGTGCAGACGTGTGAAGACGGCTACTGGGACATCGAGCGCAGTACTATTCACAATAACCCCAAACCACCCAGACCTCCATCTGCGGTAAGGCCGACAGACGGCTCTCTATTCACATACGGAACCACGAGGGTCACGTGGAAGGACAGATGCAGACAACAGTGGAACGGGGTCCCCCAGAGGACACTATTGAGCCAAAGAAGCCCATCAATGCCACATGGGTCTGTTTACAAAAGGTTCAAACACAGGCAAACACTGGCCTTTGGGGTTAGAATCTGGGCTGGACTACCGTGGGCAGGGGGAGAGGACAGCAGAAGGAGCTACGAGGATATCCCTTGAGTACTGGCCACATTCTTTCCTGATCTCGTGCTGTTCATAAGGAGTTCAGTTTACAAAATCCATCAACCTGTATACTTAACAATCTGTGAACTTCAGTTCAAATCTATACTTTGATACAAAGTTGTTTTTTAATTATATGGAACAGCACATGGCATGCAGAACATTTCCAGTAAGTGCTAGTTTTCTGTCCTCATATGATTTGGTCGTGACCTATGCAGGAAAAGAAACCTCCCTGTGTAAATGATGTCTTTAATGACATCAACCCACTGGGGTGACAATAATATGGGGAAAGGGCATAGAGAGAGAGTCAGAAAGTTGGATGAAGGTGGTGAGGAGGACCGATTTAAGGCCTCTGTGGATTCCCTGAGCAAAGACTCCTGACCCACGCTAAACTGGGCATTCATTAATGGCCCCAGCCGTCTCTTCCCAAGCTTTGAACCATCAAGTGGGACTCTCAATCAGGCCCTCCAAAGCCCTGCTGCTCTAGCCACTGCCTACCACCCAGCTCCCTCTCTGCCCCCTTTGTCTCACCCACTGACATCCTGCCACACCGACCAGTTTCTGCCTTCTTCTGTGTCCCCGATTCTCAGCTTACAGGGCAACCCCTCAGCCTGAGGTAGCTTCCTCCTAAATGGTTCTTTTTCATAAAAAACTGTTTTTCTGTGATAGTACAATTCCGTCAGATTAATTTCATTAACATTAACTTGGTTCTTTGCTTATTTATTTTCTGTCTTCTCGTCACCAAATTTACGTCCCAACTTTTATCTCCGGTAAATGCCAGCAAATGCTTTTCACATAGTAGGTTTTCAAAATTAAGTTACTAAAAAAAAAAAAAAAAATTAGGTTACTGAGTAAGTTGAGTCAAAGCATTTTTAGTGTTAGTGGAAGGATACTGGATTTTTCTCCCTAAGATATTTCCTCAGCGACAGCATTTTTACTCAGTCAATTCCACAGATCACATGAATCCTCAGAATCCTGTCATTCAAGTAGAAGAGAGCTCGCAACACAGGGATTTCGAGTATAACACCGAGAACAGAACATGTATGAGTGACAGGGGCCAGGTGGCACTCGTAGGGAGTGGTGGGGACTGGCAAACTGAAAGGCCAGTCTATGACCAAGCAACATGCGGTAATGTGCTAACTACTGCCCAGCCCTACCCACCTGCTGCCAGTGGAGAAGGCAAAGCTTGCTGCCTAGTCCCCCTGCTCTCTAGAAGAGGCAAAGGTACACACGGTTGTATGTGAACACTGCCAGTTTTTTAGTACTGGCAATAAACTGAACGTTTCCTAAAAGCGGGTAGCCAGAGTGTAGAAAACTCTGTGGGCTGCCTGCAGTTGACCTCCTCCATACTGACCTTAACCTGCTATTTTATCAGAGGGGATTGGGGCTGCAGAGACAGAAGACGACTCATTACACTTCTCATGGTTAGTATGTGGCGAGGTGTGGACTGGGGTCTGTACTTAAGCTCCATGCCATTGCCCTTCCATTCATGAGGAGGAAGACCTCTGTGCACACATCTGGCTTTATTGAGATAAACCAGCCATCATAAAAGTAAATTATGTCTTGGATCAAGCATACTGTATTGAGGTCTGATGTGACTCTCTTTATTAGCTTTAAATGAAAGCCCACAGCCCAGTTGTGAGGACTCATCACAACAATCTTAAGAAAGGGGCGCTGGGCTGCTTTAAGGTTTGATATTAATTTATAGCCAGCCTGGAGTCAGAGATCCACACGAGGTGCCGTGGGTGAAAATCCTTCTCTGTGAGGACCTGAGACTTCTCGCTCATAGCAGCCCCTTTTTAATTCTGCCTCAGCAGCTTGGGCCTAACCCTGTTATAGAAAAAGTAATCGTAAATCTGCATGAAGTTTCTGATGATTAGTTTTGCTTGGAATCAGGCCAAAGAGGCAGACTTTCGCCAATTCCATATGTACGTGTAAGTTCTTTCAAGAAAGAATGCATTAATCCTTCCCACTGGGCTGGCGATGAGGAGTTTAGGGGCCCCACGGAGAAGAGAGCCTCCTGACCTCAGTTATACGTGTAAAGGCTGTGCCAGGCCCACTTATCAGGGCACTTTAATAAGTGCGCTCACTTTACCCATGGCGGCACCGAGAGGCACAGATGATGAATTTTTTAGACAGATGAGAAAACTGAGACTCATTTTAAGTAACCTGCCCTAGTGAATACAGCTAATAAAATGTCAGCTGCGGTGGGACCCTGTCCAATGATGGCCGAAGCCCCGCTGCACGGACACACAACCCACACGGACAGCTCATTCCACCCCGAGGGATGCCCGATACTGCCTTTAGCCAATGAGCTGGTGGAGGACAATCCATGTCCTTGGTTATCCATCTCCCTGGCTTCTTTTCTCCTTCTTAAAACTCGATGATATGGAGGGTGTGATAGGAGTTGTCGCAGAAAGGAAAGGGGAACAAATTAGAGATTTGAGAGGACACAAGCCAATGGTAAAAGTGCTTACTGTAATATTTAAAAAGAAAGAAGCAAATGGCAGCATAAGAGCTCAAAACCCTAGGTATAAAGAAGACTTTAATCCATTTAATTACTCAGTGCTCAGTCCTGGCAAAGAAGAGTTGGTTTTTGATAGGTTGTAATGACCATGGTAATTTGAAGGTAGTAAGAAAGCAGAATGCTTTAAAAAAAAAAAAAAGAAAGAAAGAAAGCAGAATGCTGAAGTCAGAGGTCAAGAGACTGGGTTGCAGGCAATCAGCATTTATATCTCTTCTCATGTCTCACTAGAAGGGTGTCACTGAGGAAGTTAACGTGTGTGTGTCTCTCTCTCGGTTCTGTGCCCATGGCAAGGATAGCACTGCCTAGGATCAGACTAATTTCCCGGTCCAGCCTCCAGCAGGAAAACAGAAGCCAGCAGAAGAGAATTTCCACATGCTGGAAGTCAACCCCGATATCTGTGTCAGCTGCCATGTACTCCACTCCATCCTGTTAGCCTGGCTCTGAACACATCTGTGTGATTCCAAAGACCCCCCCCACCCCAGATATGGGAGTGGGAAATAGAAGAGATGACTGTGTTGCGGTATGGATTTTGCCATGGCAAAAGGGAGAGGACTTGCCATTCTGAAGCTGAGACAGCCTGGATTTCAGGGCATTTGAGTTCCCTTCTGCCAGGCGGGAGCCGCACAGCTGGCACCTCTGAGAGGAGGGGTGTGTGTGTGTGTGTGTGTGTGTGTGTGTGTGGCAATAATTTAAAAGATAGTGTCGGACAACAAATCATTCAGACTTGATTCTGAGTTACACTACTAGGGGGAAGGCAGGGTGCATGGAGGCAACCACAGGTGAGAAAGTAGATGTAAAGCCTGTGGAAACTCTCCCGCTGGCTTGTGTTTTATCACTCAAGGCTGGAATGAGAAATTAAATTGCGACCAGAGACAGAACGGGGGAGAAGGGAGGAGAGTGGTTTTAGTGCACAGAGTTGTTCTTCTTTCCAAGCTATTGTGTCCCTACCCAGTGAAAGACAGAGAAGTGACTGTCATTAAGCAGTTTTATAAACCAGTATTTGGAAAGTTATATAGATTAAAGTAGTTGCTTTCCACTAGGGGCTATTCGGGGCTAATCTGATCCCCAGAAAAGACCTGGCAATATTTGGAAACATTCTGGTTGTCACAACTCTTAGGGAGGGAGAAAATACTGCTGCTGGGTATCTGGTGAATAGGACCCAGGATGCTGCTAAACACCCTACAACACAGAAGACAGCCCCACAATAAAGAAGATCCAGCCCCAAACGTCAAGCGTTTTCAGGCTGGGGACCCTGAAGATAAAGTGAGATTTGACTTCTACAGAACCGTATTACCCTCTCAAAATAGCCTGGGCCTGTGGTCCGCTAAAAACCCTTGAATGGCCTCTCACTCTAATTGTGTTCTCCACACCTCTTAGAAAATGAACTTCTCTGGACCTCAATATGTGAATTATATTTTATCTGATTAAGGTTAGCCTCTTGGTTCCTATTTTGTAGAGTTAAGTAACCAATATTTGGAAACACTTGGGTATAATAATTGCTGGAGAGAGGTTTGTGGTTGAATCAGGAAAAACAACAAAAGTCTATTTCCAACTGAGAGAACCCCTAAAAAAAAAAAGAAGCTAACAGAAAAATTGGATATTCAAGGGTGTGTTATGAGTTTAAATGAACTGTGAGCTAAAATAAACTAGCTTGATCACCCAACACAAATGGCAATTGTGGGTTGAATATGCTTTAGGTATACTGCAGTTGTAGGTAAATACAGTGCATGCTAATGGCTTTATAATGGTCTTATTAATTCACCCTTCGTAGTTAATGTTTAAGATAAACTCTGTGTCTTTAGAGTAATTTATGCATTCCACTTTTAGAGAATTCCAATTGAATGAATATGAACATAATCATTTTACATAAATGTTCTCTGAGGAGGGAGCAGGAAGTATGAAGCGGGGCAGAGACTCCCCACTGCTTTACTCATAATGGATCAGCCGATTCATTCCTTATTAATTTAATGGAGTACAAGTAAGCAGCGTAACAGCTTGAGTTTAGGAGTGTTTCACAAATGGGGCTTTTTGTCTGTAATCGCTTAATCCTGCCGGCTAGGCCTCATAAATTGAATAAAAGAGGGAACTGGGTTTTAATTAAGTCCAAGGAATGAGGCTGCGTCAAAGACACAAACACCCCTGACAAACACAGGGGTGAAGTGTGTTTGGTTAATATCCCAGGCTAACAGCATCCCGGCCCAGGGAGCCCCTGACTGGAACCTTTTGATGTCAGGCTGGACAGGAAATCCTTTTCTCTTGATTGCTTTGCTTCTCGAAGGGCAGTGAGAAGAGAGCCGATGACCCTGAGCTCTTGCCAGCCCAGACCTCCCCAGTGGAGCTGCTGTTCCAACAAAGAAGGTATCACTGCCCCCTCGTTTTGCATCTGTCCACATCTGGCTGGGAAACAGAGACTGCTGACCAGTAGCTCAGTCCATGGAAAAAGTAAGGAATTCTTTTCCAGGAACTAGTAGGTCTTATGGGAAAAAATTGGGTCTTTAAGGTCAGACTGACAAGGGTTCCAATCTTAGCTGCACGGTACAATAGCTACAGGGCCTTGAACAGAATGGAGATGATGCTTTGCTGGATTTTTATAAAGACTAAATAAGTTTCTGTGGTCAGGCACTTTGCAAAATGAGTGACTGCTTGAGGACATTCCATCAAGGGCAATTAGCATCATGATTACCACCTTCTACCTAAAATGGAAATGTCCTTTTGTGAAAAATGTGATAATAAACTCAAGCAGAAAACTGTTTCTCCGTGTTTCCTTGTAAATATGCTCAAAAGGCCCCCTTTGCCAAAGCCTTTGGTAGATCACTTTGCATTTCTGTAAATCCCCACTCAAGGTCCCTTGGGGGAGATCTTGTCTTTTCCATGGAATGTGTGGCAGACAGAAAAAAATGGCCCCCAAAGATGGCTGCATATCAATTCCTGGAATGGGGAGTATGTTACCTGACGTGGCAGAAAGGATCTTGTGAACGTGATTGGGTTAAGAACCTTGAGATAGGAAGATTATCCTGGATGGTCTGAGATGGCCTAATATCAACACATGGGTCCCCATCAATGAGGAGGAGAGACAGGTTCAGAGTCAGATTTGAAGATAATGTACTCCTGGCTTTTGAGTTGGAACATGAGGCCAGGAGTGAAGGAATGCAGGTGGCTTCTAAGAACTAGAAAAGACAAGGAAATAGAATCTCCCCTACAGCCTCTAGAAGGAGTACAGCCCAGCTGCCACCTTGATTTTAGTGCAATAAGACCCCTAACCGACTTCCGGCCTCTAGAACTATAAAATAATGCCTGTGCATAGTTTTAAGCCAGCAAGTCTGTGGTCATTTTTTATAGCAGCAGATTAACTACTTAGAGTAGCCAGGCTGGACAAGTGAATGCCCCTCAGGCATGTTCCTTACTGTTTCTTTGAACAAAGACACAGTCTGATGAGTTCGGCCTGGTTCTTTGGCCAACAAACTCAGGATGAGTTCTTGTTCCTTAACTGAGGATCATGACCTCCTCCATGCCAGCGCGGAGAGTGGTACCCATCTCTGTTCAGAGCAGGGTATAGCACTTGTTTAATAAATGTCGTTGACTAGAGAGACGGATTAAGCTACAAATTGGCTGGGACCTTGCGTTCCTTGAAAAACGAAATGTGTAGAGATACGGGGCATTCTGCTCTTAAGACAAACAACAGAAACCACAACAGCACCACTGAGGGTGACGAGGACAGGACCGTCACTTACTGAACCACTTACACAGACCACACGTTCCCATCATTTATTTCTAATTCACACAAGAGCCTCACAGGCTAGGTGATCCAAACGCCTATTTTACGTGAGTACACTAATATTTTAGCAATTTGCTGAACCAAGATTCAAACCCAGTGTCTCTTGGTTACAAAGCTCCCGATCTTTGCATTGCCCAGAAAAATGTGAAAATCAATTCTAGTTTTGCAAGCAGTTACGATTTAACTTGTTTTTATGTGGTTGTGTCATTCTCATTGTTCAAATTTTAGGAAAGATTTTAAGAAAAACAGAAAACAACATGACTTTAAATTCTGCCTACCAAAGACAACACCCTCATTTCTTTCCATCCTTCTTTCTTTAGTTCTTCTCTCCAGCTGATATTTACTCCTGCTACTCAACGGTCAAGCCATTGCAGACTGAATGACAGTCAAGGGGCTTCTAGAGCATTGGGAACATAGTCCCAGGAAGGGTAGACGCCATGCGGTGCTATGAGGGAGATGCACATAGGGAGGCCTAGCCTAGAGATTAGCATTTAGACTCTGGAACCAGACCTCTTGAATTTTAACCTCAGCTCTGCCGCCTCAGTCTCTGGCACACTTTCTATCTCATTTTCATCATCTTCATGGATTAGATGAGAGGATGCACATGAAGTGATTAACAATGTCTGGCATGTGGAATCGCTAGGCTATGGGACCACAACATCAATACAAGAGATGGTAGGGGTGGGGTGATGAGAAAATTCTTTCCTATGCCACACACACTGGTTGAATTTTTGCCTCTTGCACACCTGGTGAGTCAGTCTTCAACTATTAGTAATAGTATTTATTACACATGCCTTATTTGTCATGCACCGTACTAGAGCTTTTGCATCTGATGTAATCCTCAGGTCCTCACCATGATGGGTCTCAAACAGGGAAATGAAAGTTCAGAGAGGCCAAGTTATTTTCCTGAGACCATACAGCTATGAAGTGGTAGGTTTTTGGTAGGACCCAGGTAGGGGACTCGAGTCTCCATGGTGAACCACGTCACTACATGTGGCATCACAGACGAATCAAGTTTGAAGGTCAAGGGAGTTAAAGAGAATCACCCTCACCCAGTGCAGACCCAGGTTGTGCCACCTCAGACGGAAGGAAGAAGGCTTCTCTCCTGGTCATGCCAGAAGGAAAGAGAGGGCAAGTGATGCCTGGTGACAATGCAGCATGACTTCACCTTCTCTAGCCACATACTGCTGCGGAATTTGCAAAGACAGCTGTCCTTATGGTGTTCCCACAGACTGGTATCTGGGAACCTCATGCTCTTCCCAGACTTTCTTACGCTGTGCCTGCTCTGGAAGCTTGGTACTCATGCCCCCACTCAACCCTGGGCGCTGCACAGAATAATCTCTTCTACTTTCGTGTGTCTCCCACAATGGCCCCTGCCAGTGCTTACAGGAATGAGGCTTCAAGTGGTTCTCCAGGACAGGGAGAGCGGAGAGTGACTTAGAAGAGACAGAACCAGAAAAACCCTGAGACCTAATTCCAGGAGCTGTGCTCGGTTGGTAATTAAATGTGCTCTGTTTATACCCTTGGTTGTCTAATCAGAGCTCTTTTATTACAGTTTATGTAATGCTTTCTAGTCATTAAAGCAGCATTTGGTAAATGGGCTTACATTGGAGGCTCAGACACCCAGAGGCATTGAGGCACCTGTCTGGGGTAGAGACAGCTGAGGCATTATTTACAGATTTATGTATTAAGCAAACAAACCTAACATTCCTTTCCTATTTAACAAAGCAACCCTTTTTATTCATCAGCTTGGGAGAGGGACCGCTTTTGTGCATAAAATTACCCTACAGCACAGTGATCACTCTAGGAAAGAAGGAAGGAATGATGGGAAAAAAGCTTTATTTGGTGCATTCCATGTGCCCCTTGCACTGCTGAGCTTCAAGTTCCTGAAATCAAACAGGCGAGAATAATCTGTGATGGGGTTCCTACTAACACAGATAATGGCACTAATACCAGTACCAACCAACACTGCATGCCAGACACTGCTCATCACTTCACATGCATCCTCTCATCTAATCCTTACAACATCCCTCAGGGGTGTGAAACACTTTACAGATGAGGAGACAGGGACAGAGAAGTCAAGGGAACTGTCCAAGGCGATACAGGGCTACTATTTTGTACTTGAGTAGACTGTCTTCCAGACCGCATGTGTTTAACTGTGATACCTGCTTCCCATTACGCAGGCAGATTAGTTGAGATAATACAGCCAAAATGCACAGTGCTGCCTTCCCACTCTAAAAAGTACAGAAAACGGAGACTAAGAGTTCATCTAACTGGCAAGGGCAAGGAAGGCTTCCCGGAGGAGATGACTCCTCCAGTATTTTGCTTGCTTTGCCGGCATCCCTACAGGCCCTGCTCTAGGTGGGCATATATGTGGCCGACAGGAAAGATGATTCTGTCTCCTCCAGGGAAGAGAGCAGAATGATTGCAGGGGTAACAAACATACAGCAGCAACTCCAAAGCTTCAAGTTTTCAGCATCTCCAGGCTGATCTCAAAGCACCGGGGAGATCCAAGAGCACACCATTTGAGGCTGTGGCTAGAGGAGAAGAATGGTGGACCTTCTATAGTCTCTTTCAGAGCCAGTTTGAGAAGATGGCAATGGTCTACTCAAAATGGTTTTCACACAGTGATATCCCAGAGTCAGGTCTCTGCACCCGTGGGGGCCAAAGAGTTTAGGGCTCCCAGATGATAGGTCACAGGGAGCTGTTTCACAGCGTATCAGTAGGTAGGTATATGTTGGAAAACACCAGGTCTGAGAATGTATCTCTTTCTCATAACTGTTGAAAAAGCCCCTTTCTTTAATAGCAAATCCCTTTGTCCCTGCCCTACCCCCCATCACAATCATAATCATAAATTAAAGAGAAAACAAGGAAACCTGTTAGCTTCATTCAAAAGCAATTAAAAAAAAAAAAACAGGCTACCTTTCTTATCCAACTACTGACTTTCAGACAGATTACTGGACCTTGTATGAAATTAAGCAAAAGATTAGGAGAATGGGGGCGCACTCTGAAAACACGCATGGCCTCTTTAATATCTCAGGTTTTCTTTAAACATAAAATTATAGCACAATGCACGGACAGACGACGGCATTATCCTTTATCACAATATCCAGCCAACTTTAACTCGTCTCAAGTGTTATTATAAGAAATAGAATTTACTGCTATGGACTTCTCTTCAATACTACTCCTTCCCTGTTTAATGAAATGTCATTATTCCAATACAAACCCTTTCTTTTTGTAGCCGGCTCCCCCCCACCCAGCCACTATATTTCATTTCCTGCAGTTACGTGATATTATTGCCTTTTTTCCACAGCTATTGATTTAGGTGTGTATGGTTATTACAATGCAAAATAAAACAGCTCCCCCATCCATTCTACCTTGTACCATTGAACATTAACTTAATTTGTTTCAAATCTGCATTTGATTTGGCAAGGAAACCATTTATCTTTATGAAGAAAGCCCTCATAAAGTAGAGAGTTTAGGAGATCACGGCTTTAAAAATTTAATAGCCTTGTGTCTTATACACTAGAAAAATGAATTAAACCTTCAAATAGTATATGTCTCAATGTAACCTTTTTGCATTTCATACTATGTTTAATTTATTATATTCTTTCTGGAGGAGGAAAAGAATCAGAGGACAGATCGTAGGATGTGGCTTGCTCTTGCAATGCACGAATAAAGCCAGGGTCTATGGCTCATGAGCCGTGTGCTTCGCTGCAAAACCCCACCCAGTTCATACTGAAACTGGCTTTGCCGTTTTAAGTGGTGGCAAGCGTGGGTTTTGTCCAGGGTTCTCTGCCGCAGGAGATGGGGCTCCATGCCTGGGGCACCTGACAGGCAGCCTAGGGAAGAGGAGAGGAGTGCGAAGAGAGCTAGTGGAGGTCTGATGGCACTTTCAAAAGATTAAAAAACCCGCAAATGCTTTCCCTCAACAAGCAAATGTTCCCTCTAGGAGGTAACAGGGCACCTCCTAGAGGGTAAGAAACAATGCTTGAGCTCAGGTCTCAGCCAGGACCAGAAGACACTGATACCAATGCTACAAATCCTTTGTGATAAAAGGGAGGGCTGACGCTCCAACCTTTCCTCTCTCTCTCTTTATTATGAATCTCCCTCTTTCATTTCTGGCCACCTCAGCCTGTGCACTGGGGGGCAACACAGAACCCCCTGGTCAGTGGAAGATAACACCGGAAGGGTAGAAAATGATCAACCTCTCTATCCTCAGATGCATGGAAATATGGGGCATGAAGGCTTGGGGAAAATAACAATAATCATGCAATAATAATAATCAATTGGCTAATTGCTATATGCCAGGCACCGTCCTAAGCTTTGATACCCAACATCTTAGCCAGTCTTCACATCCACTTTATGAAACAGGGCCCATCTTTATCTCACACTTACAGATGAGGAAATGAGGCATGGAGCAGTATTCTTCCCAAGATCACACAGCTAATAAGATATCCGAAACCCAGAAATTTAATTCTGGGCATTTCACAGGTAGTTCTTATATATATTGTCAGCTTGGGATATGGAGTGTGAGATCTTTTCCTTTGAATATTTGAAGGACTGCCAAACAGAGGAGGATGAGAACTGTTCTATGTGGCTTCAAGGGCACTGAGACAACCCTTCACATCTGCATAATACACTCCCATAATTCACACATTTTATCATCAAAACAACCCCAGGTGGCTGCCATAGAGACAGGAATCTATGACTCGGAGAGGAGAATTGCCTTGCCCAATCCACAGGGTTCAGAAGCAATGTGGGCAAACTTCAAACCCAATTCTCTACTGAATGTCCTGGGCTCGGTCCATTATGCTCAATTACCAATAGTGTTAATTCAACCCAACTTGACTCTGCCTATGCTATAAATCTGGCACTCTGCAAAGCTTTGTGTCTCAAAGATAAAGCTAAAACAAATCTGCTTTCAAGACGTTTATAGCCTAATAGAAGACATACAAAATAGAAGACATATAAAATCTGACATCACAGGAACCATAGAAATCATATACAAGAGAAGACAGCGTGGGAGGGCAGACATTTGTCTGGCATGAGAAGTCCACAGGAGGTGATTTCTGACACAGAGAACACAGGAAAGGACAGGCACCATAGGGAGATAATTTTGGCTCAGTGTAAGAAAGAACTTCCCACCAAATTTGCCAAAGATAGAAAACTTATTTATTCTGACATCACCCTAGAAGGATTTCAATGGCTTATTTTTAGACCACATGGCCAGAAAAACTCTAAATATTGGATAAAAGGTTAAATTTGATGGCTCTTTAACCCTCTCATACCCAAAACATGTATGAGATCTTGGCTTTTCCCTGAACTATTTGGTTATTCACAGAATTCTATTCCACAGTATTTGGTGGCCACCAACCAGCTTCAGGCCCCGAGGGCTGTATCCCCGTGTTTGACAATTTCTCAGCCCAAGGGAAGAGAGGCATGTGAACCACCACAATATCATCTTATAAGTGAGTCCCAGGAGATACATGCTCACTGCTATGTGCTGCTCTTCTGCTGGTTACAAAGAATTTTCTCTAAGGCATCCCTTGTCTTTAGAAATGATCCTGGAAGGTAGGCTGATGCCTTTTGGACACTGCTTTACTCAGCATTCCACAAATACTTATTGAATGCCTAATCCTCTCCTAGTTGCTGAGAGAACCTTCTTCAACACAACAACATACCCTAGTAACTCCAAACGTAAGTGAGATAAATCACCATTAACTGAGGCCTAAATGGACATGGTTGGTGTCCAGCACCCTTGGACCACTGCCATGGAGGCAAAAAACAAATCTAGAAGTTGTCTGTCATTTGTTAGGAGAGCCTTCGACAGGAGCTTTCAAACAGGTAAGAAAAAGAAGTGTTAGTACTAAGTCAGGTGGGTTTTATGACATAACATAAACTCGCAGGAGACAGAATAATGGCGCTCCCAAAGATATCCATGTTACATGGCAAAAGGGCACTTTGCAAATGTGATTAGGCCAAGGATTTGGATACAGATTTTCCTGGACTACCTGGTAGACCCCATGTGACACAAGGGTCCTCAAAACAGGGAGGCAGGGATGGCAGATACAGCTGATTTTGAAGATGGAGGAAGGGGCCGTGAGCCAGGGAGTGTAAGCAGCTTCCAGAAGCTGGAAAAGGCAAGGAACAGATTCTCCCTAGAGCTTCTAGGCAAAGTGCAACCCCTGACATGTTGATTTTAGGACTTCTGACTTTTGGGACTGTGAGATAATAAATCTGTGTTTGTTTTAAGCCATAAATTTTGTGGTAATTTATTAGAGTACCGATAGCAAACTAATACAATCCTATTGTTTTTTTTAAGATTTTTATTTATTTATTTATTTGACAGAGAGAGAGAGAGAGAGATCACAAGTAGGCACAGAGGCAGGCAGAGAGAGTGGAGGAAGCAGGCTCCCCGCTGAGCAGAGAGCCCAGATGCGGGGCTTAATCCCAGGACCCTGAGATCATGACCTGAGCCAAAGGCAGAGGCTTAACCCACTGAGCCACCCAGGCGCCCCCAATACAATACTATTTGTCCAGTCATGCATAGATCAAGTAATTTACATCCATTTGTTCAAAAAAGACATTCACTGAGTAAACACGATGCTCCAGGAATTGTGCCAGGCTCTCAGGACAGAGCAGTGGCCTGAAGGGTCAGGAACTTACTTACAGGTAGAGAATCAGTGAGAAAAAAAAAAAAAAAAAAAGTTTACTACACCCATTCTAATGATAAGAAACTGAAAGCACTAAGGAGTAAAGTAACTTCTCTAAGGTCTTTTGAGTTACAAATGGCCCCGCCAGGATCCAAACTCACCTGTCTCACAAATAAACAGAGGCCTTTTCACCATCTTCCGTAGGGACAACTTGACAACTTGGTGATACAGATCTAAAATTCCTTCATACGCATAACTCTCCCATTTTCCTCTAAACTCCCAGAAGCTACCTATATCCCTTCCTCACATGGGACAGTGGCCGTTTCCAATGCTGCTTTCAACCATGGTACACCTCAACTTTCTTCTCTTTGGCATCACAGATATGATCTTGTTAGAAGCAGCCCCTAATATTTTGATTATTTTGATGCAAATCCATCGCCCATAATAAATTCCCCTGCTTCCCAAATGCAATCGATTTTAGAAGCATGAAAGCAAAAACAAAGTAAGCTCTGACAGTCTTTGAGAGTGTCCGTGACAGGAGAGGCCTAAGTGGCTGAAAGCTATTTTCCTCACCGTCAATCTGCCAGATGATTTTCCTTGCACAAACACATACCCCTACGGTCTGGCTAATGCTTGCCTTTTTGGACATATGTGAGCAAATAAATGTAATTACGAGCAAGATGTAATCACAATTGCCTTGCTATTAAAGCTGTTGTACGCTCTTGTGGCTTGGTTAACAATATACGCAGAAGGGTGGAATTGCTTGCTCCTCTCCCAGAAAGAAAAACATTCCAGAAGTATGTCTTCTTTAAAATTATATCTGCGAAAATACAACATTTAAATGCAGAATTTGACTTTCCAAGAATCGCACCAGAAAACCTTTTAACAGAAACAGCAGGGAGAGAAAGCTTTTTAAATCATGATACTCCATGAAGGATTATGAAAATGGGGGTCATCGCATGAGACAGAATTGCAAATACAATGAGGGAAATCTTCTCCTCTGTGTAAATACATGAGGACAATTTATTCTTCTCTTTTGAGACATCAGGGGATATTTTCAGCTTCTGGAAAAAGGAAAGGAAAGAAGCCACCATGTCCAAATGAATCTGTTCAGAGTGATGTGCTGGACTGGTACCTTATAGTAACGGTCAGCTTCTCACATACTCAACCAAGCTGCCTGAGAAGAACTGCCCTAAGACTTTCTCATAGGTTGTTAAGCAACAGACATATAAAAGCTCACTGAAGATTCTCACTTGCATTCAGTCCTTAAGAGAAGAGTAAGAAAGGACAGACCCACCCATGTCAGAATGCCCAAATGCCAGCATCCCAGGTCAATGATGCATTCAATATGCCCCAGCATTGACTATCTCCCTGCTCATCCTCATCTCTCAGAAACAGCCAACCTGACCAGTGAGGTTATTCAGGCAACACTGAGTGCTGCTCTCTGGTGAGCTTTTCAGGACCAAAGAGGTTATTACTCAACAATATATCTGATTTCTAAGTTATAATAAAAGCTTTGTAAAAATAGCATCTTTGTTTTTCCATCTGCATGTGTGTTTCTACCTGTGTGGTACACCTGGTTAGAACAGATGTGATATGCTTTCTTTAGGAGGTATGAGAGATAGAGAGAGAGAGAGAGAGATTTTTGTTCACTTGACATTTCTTGGTCACTCACAATGAAAGAGATAACTAACTCAACACTGAGAACACGAAGAGTAATAAGACATGCCAGTGTTCTACCCTCAAGTGTACTGTTATCTAGTTAGAAAAGACAAATGAATGAACACACTCACCAATAAAATGTAGTAAGTGTTCTGTGAGATTAGGTGAAAGAGGGCTGCTTCTTGGGTTTGCCTGCATGAGCTCTCAAGATCTGGACTCAGACTATGAAGTTTTGTTTACCAGGACTTTGCAATAAAAAATTAAACATTTTAAGTGAATGATCAATACACAAAACAAACTATATGGTGTTTCCTATACAATACACTTCAATAACGCTGTATTTCTTCAATGTTAAAGGTCAGGGTTTTTCACATTTGAGCATGGCTGAGAATAAGATGTGTCCTCTATCAGTGGAGTCTCTAAATTACAATTGATAGCATTTTTTTTCTTCCTTAGATTATACATAAAATTATGTTGTGTCTTACTCTTAGATGCAAGGAATTATAGTCCACATGAATATATTAGTATATCAAAAATAATTATACACCCACTACTGATTATGCAGTGGTGTGCTGATAAGTGCTAATTATGTAGTGGTGGACGATACACGTTTAACAACCAGGTCTCTAGGGGAAAAAAAAAAAATCATGGTTTGTAACAATTGCCAAATTTTCATGGCGTAAATATTCCTACCATGGTCAATTCCAAGCTACCAAGGAGACATCATTGAATGTAGGTTGCGAAGAATTGAGCAAAATTGGCTTAGAGAACCTGTATGAGCTGGCCCCAGGGCACCACTGCACCAAAGTCAATTCAGAGCAATTTCCAAACTCCTTCCCATACAGTATGTTTCTGGCCTCAGACCAACACTGGCTGTAACGACCTGTAAAGCCTCATCAGTGTTTTTACTTGATGTCACACAGACAATACCAAGTTATAAATCATCTAAGGTGCCGTTCTTATGTCAACATGCAATCCCTTCTCATCAGGCTCCTAGCCTCAGTTTGTGAGGGGTGTATTTCTGTCCTTACCCTGTTTAAATCCTGTTTTTAATCACCTGGTTTAGTGTCAACTGCTGATTCCAATTTTTCTGTAATGATATTCCACATTCTACAGCAATCTTCATTAGAACCGAGCAAATGTACGCATTTGGGGCTTTATAAAAATTACAGAGTGCCGTTGGTCTCTGCATATGTGCTGAGTTCATACTCGAAGGCTAAATATTTTCCCTCTATGATCAAGGAAAAGACAAAGGATATCAACTCTTACCACCTGTATTCAGTGTTGTAACTGGATGTTCTAGGCAGTGCAATAAGGCAAGTAAAAATGAATAAATAAATAAAAGTGGTCCCAATTGGAAAGAAGTAATTAAAATTATTCTTACCCATATATAATATGATCTTCTATGGAGAAGACCTGGTGGAATCCCCAAAAATGATGGCAGAAATGATAAATGAGTTTAATAAGGCTGTAGTATACAAAGTCAATACACAAAAATCAGTTCTATTTCTATGTACTACCAACAAATGGAAATCAAAATTTTTAAAATATCATTTATAATATCTTTAAAAATATGAAATACATATAAATAAATCAGACCAAAGATGTGAAAGACTTGTACTTTGAAATCTATAAAACATTGCTGGAGAAATTAAAGACCTAAATAAATGGAGGCTATCCCGTGTTCTGGGTCAAAAGGCTCGGTATGGTTAAGGTGTCAGTTCTCACTAATCAATATCCTACCAGGCTTCTTATGGCAGAAACTAATCATATTCCAAAAGTCATATGGAAATGTAAAAGAACTAAACAACTTTTAAAAAGAATAAGGATGGACAGCTAACACAGATTTCAAGATTTATAATAAAGCTCCAATGATAAATGTACAGACAGCTGCTTTTCTACATGGTACAAAGGCAATTCTGTGGATGAAGGGTAGCCTTTACAAGTAGTGCTGGAATAGATGAGTATCCATATAAAAATATTACCTTTGATCCATAACTTGCTAATATGTAATATTAACTCAAATTGGATCGTAGGCCTAAATATAAAACCTGAAACTTCAGAAGTTCAAGAAGAAAATGTAGGAAAAAACCTTTTGACATTGGACTAGGCAATGATTTCTCAGACATGACATCAAAAGCACAATCCATAAAGGAACAAATTGATAAATTGGACTTCATAAAAATTTAAAATGTCTACTCTTCAAAAGACACTGTTAAGAGAACAAAAAGACAAGGCACAGTCTGAGAGTATATATATTCACAAGTCATATACTTGGCAAAGAATTCATACTGAAAATATATAAAGAACTCTTGAAAGTCAATAATGAGCAGACAACCCAGTAAATAAAAAGATAGATGGGTAGCAAGTAAGTACATGAAAATTTCCCCAATATCATTAGTTATTAGGGAAATTAAGATTAAAACTATGAGATACCACTATATACCTATTCAAATGACTAAAGTTAAAATGGCTGATCTCACCAAGTCTTGGAAAGGATGAGAAAGGACTAGAACTCTCTCCCATACACTGTGGGAAAGGAAAATGGTACAACTACTTTGGGAAACAGCTTGGCAGTTTCTTAAAATGTTAAAACATCCACCTGTGATCCAACCATTCCACTCCTAGGTATCTGCCCGAAAGAAATGAAATATTTGTGTATACATTCTTTTACATGAATGTTCATAGAAGCCTCATTTGTGATGGCCAGAAACTGAACACTCCCTAAATATGAACGGTTAAATAGAGGTATATCCATTCAATGGGGTATTTCTCAGCAGAAAAAAGAATAAGCTTCTGATACACACCCCAATGGGGATTAGACTCAAAACAACTGTGATGAGTGAAAGAGCCAAAACAATAATGAGAATGTACTATAAAATTCCATTGGTGTGAAATTCTAGAAAATACAAACTAATGCACAGTGAGAAAAAGTAGATCCATGATTGCCTAATGGGAAGTGATTACAAAGACCCGCAAGGAAACTTGTCTACCTATATCATACCAGTGTTTACATATATCAAAAGTTATCAAACTGTGCATTTAAATAGGTATAGTTTATTCTAAGTCAATTTTACATCAATAGAGCCTTTTTTAAAAAAATAGCAAATACTGGAATGATTTTAGTGTCAGAATTCTTAAAATATGCTTGTGCATATTTTAGACAAAGTGGATTGATGATTCAGAATAAAGAGGTAGATGCACAAAATTTAACAACCATTTCTAGTACCGTTTATTTGTTCTGAGTCGTAGAGTTTGAGTGCAGAGGTTTAAACACTTTCTTTCCTTTTCAATTAGTTGTTATGGCTTATGTGTATTCATTCACTCATTCACTCCTTCAGTAAGCAACTACTGAGCACGGATTAGCAAAACCAGCACTCTTCTAATACAGTGTTTTCTTTTTTAAAAAATGGAGTCTCTAACAGATTTTGCAATCTAGTGAGAAAGACAGACAATTAAATGCAACATTAACTGGGGCTCCTGGCTAGCTCAGTTGGAGGAGAATGTGACTCTTGATCTTGGGGTTGTGAGTTCAAGCCCCATGCTGGGTGTAGTCATTACTTAAACATTTTTTGAAAATTAAACAATAAAATAAAATGCAACACTAATGGGCTGATAGCCTTTATCAGAAATTTTCTTGTGTACCTACTAGGTGCCAGATAATTAAGAGTAGAACTGAGCAAACAACTAGATTTCCTATCCCCTAGGAATGCATGAAGTCCAAGTTAAGAGATGAATATCTAAGGAGAGACTATGACAAAGGATGCCATGAGGTTGCATTCTGGGGAAGCGACACAGAGAGGGGTCAGCCCAGATTCCCAGAGAAAATGATATTGATTGTGTGGTTTTATTTCTAACTATTCCATGCCATTCTGAGTAGCTGATTTGCAGCTTTGTTTCCTACATTTTAAGGGCTGCATTCTAGGAAAGGCATCTGCATGGCCTGATGTGATCAACATCATAGACTTTTCAGAAGGAGCAAAAGGGAAAATATGGGTAATACCGAAAACATCAGGTCCCAACAATATAGGAGATAATCCACTGTGGTCAAGAGATGGTCCAACGGTAACTGGGGCATATTTCAGACAGCCCTAAATAGATATCCATTCCCTAAAACTTTCCATTGTCATATCTTTGGAGCAGTTCCACATGTGGCTATTTTGAGCTACATCACCATAGTAAAGACCAGTCAGCTGAGGTATTAAATACTGAGTCATGCCAATGCCTACTTAATATGAAAGAACACATTCTTTAAATATGGCAAGAATAGAACATATAGTATATACGTCAGTGGTGCTGAACAGAGGGGGTAATTCCCAGAGGTGCTTAAGTTCCAAATCAGATCACCTTCCAGAAGCCAGCAAGAAACATTTCTTCAATATCAGATTTTCTGTGCTCAGATTGTCTTTCTTCGAGTCCTTACTCAAGAAGAAACATGAAGTCTTTTTTTTAGCATGAACAGTGCATCAATAGTGTTTCATGAGATAACATAAAAGAATAAAGCAATTATTTTCTACAGTTCAAAGTGGTCTTACAGGAAATTTGCTGTCAGTAGCATCCTCTGAGACCAAGTCTTCACCAGAGAAGTCAAGTAAAGCCAGTGACAGCAGCAAATAAACATTCTTCTCCCTACCTGGCTTCTGGGATCAGAGTGATTTTAGTGGGGCCAGGGTGGTCATGAGGGTGTCTTCTCTCAGAAATCGTTTATCCCTTGTCCTTTGACCATGTAAGATACCAAACCAGATTTTTCTATATTTAGCACACCATGCCATTGGTCAGTATAAGCCTCAAAACGGGCAAGCGTCATGGAACTATAGATCATTTAAGGTGGAAAGAAATCCAAAGCCTTCGGCCCAACCTTCTCATTTGACAGATGAGGAGACCGTAGCCCATGAAGTCAGGGTTTTCTTCGGTGTCATTTTTCCATTCAGTCAATGAAAATCTGCATATGCCATGCATGTGTCATTAAAGCCCACAACATCTTAGGTCGCAGGAGCTACGCTAACCTTTTAGATGAAAAAGAAAAATGGAACTACAACGTCCTGTAAGTTGTCTAAGTTTTAAGTGACATAACCGGACCTCAAGTCTGGATCTGAGGACTCCAAATCCAGTGTGTCTTCAAAATAATGCTGGGGTATCACAAATGCTACAACTCATAACCCAGGTTCTTAAATTTCTTCTATCAATAAAGCGGAAGGACCTAACAATACCGCCACCTAAATCACTTTGCCAAGGCAAATCCAAAGTCGTCCCCTGCCTATGAGTGGCCTCTGGTGAGGGTCTTGGGCCATAAGTGTTTATGCTCTTGTCATGCCTTCAACTCTTTCTGTGAACCTCATTAAATGGGTTCTTTCAGCAACTCTATTTCGTTACATGCAGAAGTAGAATAAATGGAGTACAGAGGGTGTCCCTGGGGCAGTGGGAAGGGTGATCAAAATCAAATCAATGGGGTGGCTGGTTAGAGGTTACTGCTGGGGAGAGGGATGATACATATGAGATCTTATGCATCAGACCGTGGTGCCTGGGTGGCTCAGTGGGTTAAGCCTCTGCCTTCGGCTCAGGTCATGATCTCAGGGTCCTGGGATGGAGCCCCACATCCCTGCTGAGCAGAGAGCCTGCTTTCCTCCCTTCTCTCTGACTGCCTCTCTGCCTACTTGTGATCTCTGTCTGTTAAATAAATAAATAAAATCTTAAAAAAAAAAAAGAAGAATGCATCAGACCCCCTGAGAACCAGTCATCTACTGTGGGTAAATGTTTCCCAGTTGCACATCTGCTCACATTTCTCTGCTCTACTCCTTTGCTCTCAGGATAAAGTACATGCTCATTAGTAGGCTGACAAAGTTCCCTGTGATATGATCTCTGTCTTCTTCCTCCCGCATCTCTTCTTGACCACCTGACCCACTGCTCTGTTTTCTTCATACACGCATGCCTACTTTCCATCCTCACCATCTGTGAACTTCCCTCTCACCGCAGGACCCTTGTACAAACTGTTCTTGCAGCCAGTGACACTCCTCTCAACCTTTAGGATCAGCTCTGATGTAATTCTTTATGAGGAGCCTTGCCTATGCCCTCAACCCTGTAATAAATGTACCCAGGTTGGGCCTCCTATTCTCTCCATTTTATGACTGTTACTGCATTACAGTGAAATAGCCTGTTTAATTTTTGTCCATCTACCACTATACTGTAAGCTTCCAGCTCGCTATTTTACCCATGCCAGGCTCAATGTCTTATACATAGTTGATACACAAGAGTTATATCAAATGAACGAATGAATGAGGGTATGAATGGATTAATAATGCTATGACTTGTTCTATAAGGAGTTATACTAGGTTGCTTCCATTGAAGGCAACACAGAATGACTAGCAGTTTAGACCTGTCTTTCCAAGTGATTTTTTTTTTTTTTTTTTTTTTTGGAGAGTTCATGGGGTCAGCCCAGCACAGTGATCTGTGTTGAAAAGACTGCCCAGGGGGCATACAGAATGCGTATTTGCTACATACATCTGAGAGGATCCAGGAGAATACAGCCTGCTCCAAAAAATCACCGGCCAACAAAGGAGGTGACTCTACAAGCAAACACGTGATGTCTTCCCGTGCTACGGAATTTATTCCTCATGGATACTTAAAAGGAACCTGAGACAGACAGAAGCTTATTGAACAAAGACTCTAGAAGGGGCAACCTGTCTATGGGTAAAATGAAATCACTCCCGATTACCTCCAATGGACAGCAGTTATGAGCTCCTGTACACAATTTAAAGGTAATCTTGTAATTTAAAAAGGGAAAAACAAATGCCAATTGAACCTAATGGTAAGTGACATTCTGGCTCAGCTGTTATTAGAATCAAGCAACTTTCTTCTGGTGCTTTAGTGGCAGTGGTTTCCCTGGGTTCAGAGAGGGTTAATTCTATGATCCTTGGGGATGCCTTAATGGCCCTGGTTATCCAAACCTTGATTCAGAGCAGAGGCTGCAGATTATGTTTTCTCTGCACATCCACAGACATATTAGGACATGAAGTGAAGATGACAGGAGGAGAATATCTCCTTTCTCTTCGGAAATGCCCCAGGAGAGTTTCCCACTGCGACCTCCTCAGACCCTGGCTTTGCATTAGAGTTATTGTCCTGAGAGCAGATTCAGTTAGAGCCTCTGATTCATTTCTTATAGTGCTCTCTTGTTTATTCTTGGTAGCAGCTAACTTGTAAAATTTTATTATGATTTTTTTCTTGGTTTGTGTCATGGAAGGGATAAACAAACACACACACACACACACACACACACACACACACACACACAATGATTCTATCATCAGTCCTAAATGTAGTTGTATAAATCCACACCAAGGCCGTGTGTCTACAGGGGAAATGCAGGATAACAGGTTGTTCTATTCCTAGTGGCCGTTCTCTGGGCTTAGACTTCATGTTTCTAATGGCACAGAAGACTGAGGGAGGAAAGCATAAGGCTTGCAGTTAACATTGGTATAGCGGTCACGCTAAGTTGGATTTCACATTTCATCCTCTCACCATACTGTTATTGGGGTGATCCTTACTGAGGACACTATGATCAAATCACCACCAGCAGCAATTGGTGATTCACCAAAATTACCACATCTCTCTGTAATTGCGACCCTGAGCACTTCCCAGATTCCACAGCCCCCAGTTTCAAGATGTCTACTCCAATTACACTAAAACAAACTATCCATTGTTTCATGTCTCTGTGCCCACTTATGCTATCCCTTCTCTTAAAACATCTTCTACTTTCTACCTCCCTGCTTTTTCCTCTAACTGCTACTCATTTGCCCAGAATTAACTCCCAGGCATCATCTCCATCAAGCTGGGCCTCAAACACCATGTTCAACTTCATTAATCTATCGAAAGAGTCCATTTGATTATCTTTATCCCTTGTCAACTACCACTCTACCTCCTTATTCAAGCCAGGCTCTAATCATCCTCAGATTTTCAAAGCCTAGCAGAGTGATTGGTATTGGCGGGGGGGTGGGGGGCATCTAATATAGCTTCACCACACTCATGTTTCAGCCATGTCATGACCTCCAAGAAGTGATCTTATTCCTCAAGGACTGGTGGCCATGTCTCCTATTTGCTCTTATGGTACGCTATTTAATCCCATTGGTACTTCTTAAAATTTCCCCACTTGTCTATTTTCCCTCTGATTAGGAGCTTCTCAAGGGCAGGAAGCACATCTTCTCTGTCCATTAGTTCATGCCCAGAGCCATGCATAGCACTGGAAACAAAACAGGTGTTTAGTAAAAACGTGCCAAATAAATGAATAAGCAAAGCATGCAGATAAAGAGTTCCATTGACTAAGAATCTAACTGGTCTTTAGAGGGAGCTCTGGCGACTCCCACTAGATCTTTGAAAACCATGATCCCACAAGCACCGCTTCTAAGATAGGAACAGATGGGAGAGAAGTCCTTCCCAGTAGGAGTATCATACTTATGCCCTAAACCTTCTGAAAAGCCTAGAACACCATGCTGTCATAACGTGATGACAGATGAAAACTGCAAAATTAAATTCAAGCTCATCTTGCAAGTTTGTGTTTCGCCTTCTGTTGCCAACCTAGGAGGTGCTTATAAAACAGCTTGAGGATTTACCGCTAATACCTTTCCTAAGACAACATTGTCTTCTGGCGGTCAGGGCTCCACCAAATTGCTGTTTTGGTGTTGGGTGTGAGAGGGGGATAGGGAAGGGGCAGAGAACAGCCATGGGATTAATCTTTCAGCTGTCAGTTCATGTCAGTTGGGCAGGAACAATGGTTTTTGAGTTTTGTGAGTTTCATTTTCCAAATGAAATGGATGGAAACATCTCTAGCCCCAATCTATATTACTGTATTTTCTTGCTTTGAGGTTTGTTTTAATATAGGCTTCATTCTCTCCTTTTTACTTGACTATATTCATTCTGCTAGCATAAGAACAAAGCAGATTCCATTGTCTTTCCCTTCATCCTCTGGAAACCCCAGGTTTACATTTGATTTCAGGGAAGAAAACTATCTTACTGAAGTCAATGTTGGAGTGAATTGTAGTTGACTTTGACAATTCTCTCAAATTTGCCACAGGTTTCTATCTAAACCATTATCCTAAGGAACTGTTTAATGGAGGGGCTGTCTGTGTCAATGGAATAGAAATAAAGCTGAACTGTTTAAGGGTAGAAGTGAGCTTTGTTTTAATGCGGTTGGAGAAGAAATGAATGCTACATGATAACAGACAGGGCTCTAGACTCAGTTTGTTCTGAATCTATGATTTATACTTTTCCAAGTTATCTTTTTCCAAGCAGACTTAGATTAAAGCATAACACATGCAGAGCAATAGGCAAAGGTATAATTGTGTGGATATATGAATTTCCAAACTAAACAGACCCATGTCGCTACCATCCAGATAAATGAACATTACAAAAAAACAGAAGCTCTATGCATGTACCCTCTTCATGACTACCAAATTCCAAGGTCATCATTATCCTGACTTCTATCATCATAGATTAATTTCATTTGCTTTTGAGTAATATGGCATGGAATCATACAGTATGAATTCTTTTTTATCTGACTTCTTTCATTCGATGAGATATTTGTGAGATTTATCCATGTTTGCATGAAATCACCATTTATTGGTTCTCAGTATTGTATAATATTCCATTGCGTTTATATACCATAATGTACCCTACTGTTGGTGAATGGTGGTTTGTTTCCGGTTTGGGGCTGTTAGGAAGCGTGCTCATGCAAACATTCTACAAACATTTCTTTTGGTGAAAATGTGTGTATTTTTCTGGAAAACTACTTAAAAGTAGAACTGCTGGGCCACAGAGTATTTTATGTTCAACCTTAGTTTGACCTAAATTTAAATTCACCCTTCTAATTTGTGGTTGAGTTACTGTAAGTCACTTAAGACTTCTGAGTCTGTTTCTCCATCAGCAAATGGGGAAAATTTACATTGTTAAATTCTTTTAAAGATAAAATCAGGCAGTGTAAAGTATCTGGCATAGCTCTGACATTTAAGTGATATTTTCCTCAAAACTGTTTAGCACTCCATATATATTCCATGTGCTCCCCCATCTTTCCAACTTTGTTGTGGGTTGGTTGGAACTACGTGATTTAAGTTCTGTCCAATAGGGTGTGAGTGGAAATGAGATGTGCTGCTTCTGGGTCCCAGGGCCACCCGCCAGCACTCTCTCCCCTGGCTGGAAAACCCTGGAAAGAATGAGTGGTGGGATCACAAGAGGATAGAGTTCCCTAGGGTCTCTGAGAGACAGCATGGTGTATAAACTCCACTGACTGACACCAGACACTTAGAATGAGCAAGAAAGAAAATTCTGCAGTGTTAAGTCGCTGGTGTTTCTAGGGTACATTGTCACTGCAGCCTGCCATAAATAATCAGACAAATACAGAACTCAAATGATGGAAGATGGCTCCACCCCAATGAAACCATCAAAATTACCCTTGGTAGAGTCATATGACTCAGGCTCAACAGAGATATTGCATATTTCTTCACTTTTGAATGGCAAGGAAATCTTTTCTTGCTGTGACTAAAGAGAGAAAATTGAAAGTGATCTTTTGCTGGAATATGTTAATTGAAGAATCTCTCTTCTCGGCTGAGAACCAGATTGTAATTCCAAAATTGTGTCTGATGTACCCCAAACACAGCATTGCCTTCACAAAGAGAAGGCCCTTGGTGATTATTAGTTTAAAAAAATAAAATCCTCTCCCACCAGGTTCAAAGCCAACCTCATTCTTTTGTTCCTATAAAGACTTTCTTTCTTCGTGTTCCCTGGTGTCTACATGGCCTATGAGCTTTCTCCTAATGATTAAACTCCTAAAAATACTACAAAGAATGCTTAATAAGGCTTTTGTGTTTTACTGGTTGCTATAGAGACTGTTTAGTGTAGGATTTTAAGTACGTGTAAATATGTATTTTGGACAGTGTTTAAAAACACGTATAATTTACCCAGCCATAACAGCTACTTCAGAGCACGAGCAGTTCAGTGCGATAAGGCATATGTAAAGCATTTTATAGTGTGTTATTTATAGTTATTTACTTAATAGCCTATAACCGTTCCTTCTATTGTGTAAAGGAAATAGGCATTTACCCTGTTTTAACAATGAATATCATTTACTCCATTGTAGCAATTGATAGTCTTGAGGCCCGTGCAGGCTAGTGAATATGCAATTGGTATAATGTTGATGCCAGAGCGGAAACCATGTTGACAGAGAGTTAGTAGGAAAACAAAAGGTCCCGCTGATGGAGTCTTGAGCTCATTAGGGAAGTTGTTGACTGAGCTACTCTGGCACGATAGGAAACCCCTGGAAAGAGGCCACTATCTGCTTTGAAGTTACCCCCAGGGATGTACCCAAGGGCGAAATAACACAGACAATAATAGCAACAACAACTAATAGTTATTGAGCAAATGTGACGTGGCCACAGGCGTCGTATAAGTGTTGCACATTTGTGATCTAATTTCATCTTCACAACACAATGACCCGATGAGACAGGTACGGTTATTTGTTTCTCAGACAAGGAAACTGAGGTAGAGAGGTTATACAACTTGACCAAAATTATCACACAGCCAGTAGATGGTGGATCCAGGAGTCAAATCTAGGTCTGTCTCACTCCAAAGCTTGTCCTCCAAAGTGTTGTTCTATAATACTCGGGGTCTGCCAGGGAGTTCTAGAGCCACGCAGAGGTTAGTTCTTTCTCAGCAATATATCCCTGTCCTATAGCACATGGATGTGCATGTGCGCACACACACACACACACACACACACACACACACTTTCCAAGCACATGGAGTTTCTGGCAATGATTCATTCCATTAGCCAAAGAAAAAGGTATGATCATAGCCATTGAGCTTCTCCACTTTCAGGTCCTTTACCCATGTCCTCTTTTAAGCCTCACCTCAATGCCAGGTTCTACATTTCATTACCCACTTTGTGTAGATGAGGAAGCTGCCTCTCAGGCCAGGCCTGTCCGATGGCACATAGATTGTATGCAGCAGAACTAATACTTAATACCAGATTAGGTATAACTCAAAAAACCCTGTCATTATAGAAAAGCACAAATACATGTATACAGTGTTTCTCAACCGTGGGACAGTTTTTCTCCTAAGGGACACCTGGTAATTGCTTTGAGACACTGGGATGATTGCTACTGGCATCTAGCAGGTAGAAGTCACAAACACTGCTAAATATCCTACGATGTACAGAGCAGCCACTCACAACAAAGAATCAGCTGGCCCCCAATGTCAATAGTGCCAAGGTTGAGAAAACCTGACTTAATGTAACTAAAGACAGTCCAAGATGGACTGGGCAACACTATGTCAGTTGAATTTAAACTCAAATAATGATGGTTACTCACTTATCAGCTTAGTTTAAAAAATGGATTTCAAGATTTATGAATTAATCTGCCTAGTTGTTTTAGAAAGGCACCTTAAAAGTTCTCACACTCCAAAATATGTTCAATAAAGCCTGTGATCAGAATGGACCTTCCAGCATCTGAGGTAATATCGTAAGAGGCTCTGAGTTCATTCAGACATAGGGATAATCAGGAAAGAATGTTTAGTTGAATAGTGAGTTTGATGAAGGCAGGAATTAATCTGTCTTGTTTACTGTAATATTTGACACTCCAATTTTAACAGCTAGCACATGGTCAAAGTTCAAACCACTCTCATTCTTTAGTTGACTGTGAAATGCATGTTCTTGGCCATCCCATAATTCAGTGAGTGGCTCCTAGGAAAAACTGGAATGGGTCCTGGTGAATCCACCAGAATCCATCTCTTCTCTCCCATCTTCTTTTTTTTTAAACCTCACAAGTATATATCCATTGATTCATTAGGAGACAAGTGTCTACTGTGCATACATTCCTTCTGGGACCTCTTCGCTAGAGTCTTTGCTAGGCTGGGACTCTTCCTAGTCACCGTCTTGCTTCCTGACTGAGTGAAAAATCTATACCACTTTTGCAAAATACATCTAACCTCTGTAAGGATAGGACATTGCTCTGGCTTGTTTAGCCCTGGATCCCTGGATATGCCCTATCCTAGGATAGTGCTAAATATCTGTTGATTAACTAAATTACCATGTTCTGTGATGTTGAAAAATCTTAGAAGACAAATAAAACTCAAGGTAATCCAGCCTGCTTAGAAAATACAAACATCAGAATGGAGGCCATTCTGGGTAAGTGTTGGGTAGCATACATAGGTACAAGCTACAGTCACTGCAAGGAGACTGGAAAGGCAGTAGAGAAGAGGAAAGAGTGTAGGGGAGCCCTAGGAATTGAGGCACCTGAGAGCTACTCTGCTGGCTGGATGCATGCCCCACTTACTCTCACCACAGGGGCTCTGCGTGGCAAGCCAGTCTTGTGTTGTCACTAATTTAGCTATTTATACCTTGTCCCTGCTGGATCCAAACTTCTCTCTTCCGTGATGAGCTGTTAAAGAAATGAGACAAGATTCACTGGAACCTTCCTCTTAGGGAAGGTTCCTAGACTTTACGATTCACTGTTTAGGAGTAAAAATGAAAAGAGCTATCCTTTATGGAGCACTTGCCATGTGTCAGATCTTGAGCTAAGCAATTTATGATATCACAACTTAATCTTAATTAAAACTCCACAGGAGGGTGCAGCTACTCCCATTTTGTAGTTGAGGAAGCTGAGGATTAGATAGTTTGCATAATGGTTAATTGCTTTTGGTTTTTTTTATAAATGGATCCTGAAGAGAGAGTGCCAAGTTTCTGGGTGGGAACTCAAGCTAAGAGCCTGGTGATCATCTTTTATTTCAAAGTTAGTCCTTCATGTCATCACTGGCTTAGCTCCAGCTCCAACCATGCAGCTTTGCTGGGATTTCCAAGTAAGGAAGCAGGAAGGTGCTAAAAGATCTGGGGAAAATTAACCAAGCCAGAAGAGCTGTAATAGGAAGAAGTCAACAGTGTCAATCGTCGAGTCTAAGACGATGTAAGGAGCTCTAGTGGAATATTTTGCTAGAATCAATATCTAACTGGTCTGTCTGTGGACAAAGGAGCAGTAAGACAGTCAGTGGAAGGACTGCCTCAGATCAGACATGTGCTCTAGCAATAGAATGAGCTTTCTCCAAATCTAGGAGAGAGATGGTCACGTGGCCCAGCCACGAGCCACCAGGCTGTCTTGAACTAAGTGACGGATCAAGACAGTGGCCCAAGATAGATGCAGATCAAGGCTGCATTCACAGGATCAAATGAAAGCATCAGGTAAACCTCCACGCGTACCTACCCATGGGAAAAGAGGGGGACCAGGAGGCATTTATTTGACAAATATTTATTGAGATTTTTCTATGTGCCTGGCACTGGATATAGAGTTGCAGGCAAGAAAAAGGTGCTATCTCCACTGAGTTTACAGTCTAGAAAGATAGACAGATAAGACACAGGAAAGCCTCTGTTTAGCCCTGCTATAATATTCACCAGTGCAGAAAGTACTACTGATCTTATTACAGTCTTCCTACTGAAAATGTGGTCCACAGACCAGTAGCAGTAGCAGCAGCAGCAGCAGCTGGGAACTTGTTAGAAAAACAGAATCTCCAACCTCAACCCAGAACTCCTGGATCAGAATCTCCACTTTGACAAGATTCCCAGGGGACGCATATGCTCATTAAAGTTTGAGAAGTCGTGGTCTGCAAACCTTCCTAGCAGACCAGGGTCTTTGGTGTATCCCACCAGGCACACAGGGGCTATCACTTCCTGCCACAGACATCCTCACAGATATGAAGGTTATACCAGAATCAGCAGAGATCAGGCAAAGTGTATTCTCAGGAGCTCCTGGAAATAATTACCGTTCTCTTAATAATAAATGAATAGGCTGCAGTCCCAGAACACATTGAGAACAAAGCAAAACATGTCAATATAAAATCCAGCAAATAAAACAATCAATTTAAAATAGATTTCTCTAAATGGTTTGCCTGCTTGGGCTAAGTGCCCTGCCTCTCGACTCCCACAGTATGCTGTGCTTATTCCTACCTCAGTCCTTATTCTTTGATCTTGAAATTTTCTATTTCTGTGTCTGCCTCTCATTCTAGACTGTAAGTTCTTTGAGGATCCTCTTTTCTGAAAAGACAAAAGGGGCATGAACAGAAGGATTAGAGGCAGTTGTGAAACACTGGGGAAAAACAAAACAAACAAACAAAAAAACAGTCTTCTGTGTGAAATACTTTTAACAGAAGAATAACAATACATATAATTCTAAACTCTTCCCTGAGGACGCACAGAAAAGTCTCTTCCCCCTTCCATCCCTCTGTAAAGTTCTCGATTTTTGGTGTTTCATGTCAGCAATTATCATTTGCTAGCCCAGTGAGGAGAGGATCCTCTTCTAAGACTTGCCGGATATTCAGTAAAGACAACAGAAGATACTCAGGTGTCTACACCCTTCAGTGACATCTAACCACTGACTGGGCTTGGCCACCTAACTTACTTCAGCAGATGGGACAGAAGAAAACTTAATATAAGCAAAAGCTTAAAGAGTCCTTTCCATTTACTCTCTCTCATTTCTGTGTCTTCAGCATGGAACAAGTCTGGACTTGCCCACTTATCTCCACTGGGAGATAAGAAAACACATGGAAGCAGAGTCCAGAACATGGAGGAAAAATCCATCAAGTTCAGCAAAGCTGCCTAACCAGCTCACACCTGACCTTGCAGAAATCAGTGAGCTCTACCAAGCCCGGCTCAAGCCTGTGGAATCACATAACCAAATGCAAAGTCAAAGTTAAATAAATGCTCCTCATATTGAATTAGTCGGCTTGGGGTTGTTGGTTACACAGCAATAGCTAACTGCTACAAGTCACCAAGTAGAAGAACTTCCATTCAGAGAACATCTAATTCCTTTCACACAGGAACCCTCTTTGTATTTGAATTCCTTGCTCATGCTGAGCGTGCTTTATGTTTGGTTCAAGCAAAGAAAAAAAAAAAAAGATCTATACAAACGCACCCTGCCTTCAAGCATGCTAACATTTTGGTGATACCTGGATAGTTACTTGGAAGTTGCTTTGAGTCAAGAAATGATCCCCAGAGGCTACTAATGGCAGGAACATTTTTAGGAACAGTCTTGTTTATCATTGTCAATAGAGAGTAACTGTGTAAATTATAGCCTGTGTGGATAGGAGGAGTAGAAAACAAAGGTACCTACAATTAAAAGGGAGAATTTTTTAAAGTCACATTTATCAGAACCCTCTAGTTGTCAAGGGCAGAAACCAAATTCAGACCAATGTAAGCCAAATATTAAGCTTGCGTTGGCTCCCTTGACAGAGACAGCATCCGTGGATGTTGAGACACACTGATGCTGGGGCTCTAATGTTGTCAGTTATTTGTAGTTTTGCCATCAGCATATGTCCCCTTCAAGCATCTGGGGAAGAGGTCCACAAACAACCATGCCTCATCTCATCCACGTGTAACCTGGAGGCCCTGAGAAAGAATAGTTTTCCCAGTGAGGCCTGGGGAGGCCTCTGATCTGCCGAATTTGGCCCTGTTGAACCACAATTCAAGCACAGTTGAACCAATCATGATGGGCGGAAAGGTGCTGCAGTCTGATTGGCCAGACCTGGTCATGAGGTCATGCGACAAGGTCAGCCGTTCCTGAATGACATGGAGTGGGAAAGGGGTGATTTTCCAAGTAGGGGTTCTGGGTGAACTAAACAGCCTAATGACTGACGCAAGTGGGGGAATATCCCAGGATTCAAGGAGTAGGTGGATAGGCAGACTCATGTTTGCAGTGGATACCACAGCAGACCTGAGGCCAGCAGCCCCAGAGGGATGCTGTAGGCATACCCTGGCTCCCAGAGCCCAGTCTGTGAGTCTCTGGTTTCAAATTTTTAAATATTCCTTGAGAGGAAACCCGGTGATCTACTCCAGGTCAGATACACATCCCCGATTCCACCTTCTGTCATACGGTGGGGATTGGGAACATTGTGCAGACACCCAAAAAGCTACTGTCAAAGGTCTCTGCCTTCTTTTTCTCTTCCTTCCTGTCATTTCTTTCTTCTTCCCCACTGTTCCCGAGGATCCATTCCCTATACCCAGGAGTAGGTGGAAATATTTGCAAACTGAAGATTTGTTTAAAAAAAAAAAAAAAATCACGGTACCCCTGAAATTTTGTTTTCCTCTTATATCTGTTTTGCTTTCAAATAAATACACTTATCTTATGGAATGAGTGGGAAGGAAAGACAGGTGGAATGGAAATATCCGCAGATAGATAGCGAATAAACCAGGACTTCTGCTCCTGACCAGCCAGGTGAGTTTCTCAAGGTGATTTGACTTCTCAGAGCATTGTTTTTCTCAGCTCTTGAACCACCAGCAGAGATGGTAAAGACTACCTCGGATAGTTGTGCAGGAATCTGCACACTCTCTATAAAAGCATGTTCCAGTTCTACGAGAACAATGATTACTACCTCTATTGTTACTACCCAAAAAACCCAGCAACAATAGACCAGGCGGGCTTGGCTTCCGAGGCTCACTGTGGTGGGCAAATGAACGTAATGTGAAAGCCAAGTGTCTCTCAGTGAATCTGAAGCCAGGTCAGTGGTCTGAAGTCTGAGAAGCTGGCTGTGCCCTCCCACTTTTGTCTTAGGGCTTCTTTGAGTGCATGTGCACAGCTCTGATTTCTGACTTTCTCTCTGCCTCTCTCTGTATCTCTTTGTTGTGTTGTCTGTGTTTTATTGTCTCTTGGTTTCCTCTTCTAGACCATTTCCCTGGGTCCCCTGCCCTGTTCCCTTTCCCTAGTGGCCTTGGCATTCCCCAAATAGCACCCCTCCCCTCTTGCTTCTACCACACAAGCTGGCCTGTCCTGTGCTTCCTTTCCCTGTCACAAACAGCTGTTTCCTGTCTTGACAACTTAAACAAACACATTTTAAAAGGTGGCTTGTGCCAACCTCTGGATACTCGAGCCAATGTAGCTGGCTGATACCCTGCAAGAGTGAGAGGTCACCCAGCTTGCTAAACCTGAGGCCCCTATGTGGGCACGAAGGCACCGAAGGGGCCACCTGGCTGCTGTCATGCAACCAGAGGTCTCATCCACACCCGCCCTGGGAAACATGGGGAGCAGCTGGGCCAAAGTAGGCACCCTGCTAGTTGTTCGCAGTGGGCCTTCAGGGAGTTTCCAAGATTGGCTTTGATCAAACTGAAAAGGTTGAATCATTAAATGTTTGGAGAATGTGAAGCTGGCACCCAGCCCTGTGTTTTCTGTAATATCAATTATTCCCGGAGACCGCTGCTGCTCACTGGGCTGGGAGGTGCTCGGAAGGAGGGCATTATCACCAGCTCACCTTTAAGCTGCAGGAGTAACACCCCGGGTGAGGGACTGTGTGGGTGGTCTGAAGACAGACTCAAGGGGCACAGGAGGGGCCGCCCAGCCAGGAGGAGGTGAAGTGGGAAGAAGAGAGATGGAGAGCGAACAGGTAACCCCCATCCTTGCCGCTAGCTGTTCCTCTGCAACTGGTTACACAGATATCCAACAAGTACCCATTATGTGGATGGTGCTTGCAAATAAATGATGGGCCTCTGCTCACATGTCTGGGGGGAGGGCATAATTACTACTCCTGTCCCAGGAAATTTCGTCCCTGGGTACACTCTCAATTTCTATCTGCACAGTTCCCAACCGTGGTCAGACTTCTTCAAATTCCAGAATTCTACCTCTGACCGCATTCTTGTTATCTCCTCTGGGATGTATTAAATGGACCCGGACTCAGTGTGTGTGAGGTTACACCCAAGTTCTCCCTGCCACACACCTGTCCCTGGCCTTTCTCAGGAACTGACTCCACCCGCCTGTTGCACAAACCAGTTCCTGGACAGAATCCTCACCCCCTCGGTTTCGCTCACCTCCATACTCATTCCCTCCTAGGACAGATCAGTTCACCTCTAAACAATGTCACCAATACATCCTACGACTTCTTTGTCTCAGCCACCCCCAATTCTGATGTAACTCGCTGGGCTCTCATCTGGCCAAAGGCAGACTCTGCTCCTGGATCTCCCTCCAACCAGCCTGCCATGTGCCCAGAGTAATCCTTCTGAGATGCAGGTGTGATCGAAACACCGCCCCCCCCAAGCCTACTCAGAACCCTTCTGAGGATAATGAGCCAGAAATCTTCAGAAAGTCCCAGAAGCCATGCTCTAGCCCCTCTGTCCTCTCGTCTGGCCTTTCTCCTTCTCTCGGTTCCCTGAAAGTACCAGGCTCCTGTTGGCCTGTGTCACCCCTTCCGTCTGGAACACCTTTCTCCACACTTCAGCCACAATTTTTGCATACGTAATACATTTGATTTGTAAAGCAAAAGACTGAAAGTTTATACAGAATTCTCCAACCCACTCTGTCCCTGTCTACCCAGTTTCTCCCCATACCCAATCCCCACCTCCAAATGCTTTAAGAGATTTTTAAAGCAGAGCCACGCACATCCACATATGTATTATATTCTTTCCAGTTTGACACAAAGGGGAGCATAGTTTATACGCAGATCTGTCTTGCTTCCTCTTTTCACTGAACAATTTACCTTAGAAATAATTCCATCTCAGTACACAGACGGATGTCTCTTTTCATAGCTGCATAGTATTCTACTCTATGGCTGTTCCATAATTTATGTAAACCATACCCCCATTCACAAAGCTATATGTCATCTCTTTTTTTTCTACTTTAAACAACATTGGAGCACATAATAATGTACATATAGCACGAGGAGGAAAGTTTAGCTAAAAATTAAAATCCCACAAGAGGAATAGCGGGGTCTAAAAGATCATGCACTCACAATTCAGATAAATGTAGCTAAATTGGCCTCCATGGGAGTTCTAAATGACATTCTCACTCATAAGAACCTGTTTTCCACGACCTTGTTAGAAAATTGTATTTGTTTTTGTTTTTTTGGTCACCCTTGTAGGCAAAAATGGATTTTCCAATTTTTTTTTAATGCCATAAAGACTGAACAATTAACCAGTGTGACCTTTGCACCTATGGTGTCTGAGCAGGACCCCAGAGTCTATAAATGAAGCTGCTCACAGTCTGAGGCAACTAGACTCAGTACACCTGGACCCAGGGACCCTGCAGCCTAGGGCATCAATTTCTCAGCAATCTGTATATAACACCAGTTGGAAACTATGATATTAAAAAAAAAGAATGTTATTGGTCCACTTTTATTAGTAAAGGACCCATTATCATTAATTGGGTCTTTCATCCAATTAACACACAGGCATATTTGGGGGCAGATGAATTAGCTGGAGTAACCAAGGAACTAAGGACGGAAAAGAGGAAGACGGAAAGGACACGTAGCTAAGGCTCATTTCAAAAAAAAAAAAAAAAAGATTCCTTTCCCATCCTGTGTGTGCTCAGGTACAACCTAATACTCACGTGCTTTACAAAACAACAGCGTGGGTAGCTGACCAGATAGGCTCGCACGAGGGTTTGGAAGATCACAGTGAGGAAGAGCACAGACTAGGGATCAATGGTCTTGGCACAAATCCCACCTCCAGCACTGGTTGTGTTGCCTTACAGAACTTCCTTGGCCTCTCTGTGACTCAGTGGCTTCATTTGTCATGTAGGGATAAATAATTTCATAGGACCATTAGGATTCAATCAGACAAGCTATGTAGAGAGCCTGGCACCCTAGACAAAGCGTATCAATTCTTCATCATGACAATGATGGTAAGGCAAGTAAGATGGTAGTTCTTATTTGTGGCAGTAGAGTGTGACTACAGCTCACCCATCAGTGTGAGCTATGTAGGCCTGGGGTCAGATGGGACCCGCGCTCTTCCCAGGATCTGGCTTCACTAGCTCCCTATCAGGGATAATTTCAACTGTCAGTTTCCTCCCCTTTCAAACGGGGGTGATAAGAGGAAACCCACAGGGCTTTTATCAGGATGGCAGGAGGGAATATAAATTGAGTGCTGAGCCCCTAAGAGACTGCTCAGGAGTCAGGAGCACCGTCCAAAACCTCAGCATCCAGTGGACAGTCAGGCACAAAGGAAGTGCTAGGAAATGTTTGTCGGGCTTTGTTTGCTCAAATGTTTTCTTGCTATGAGAATTTGATCTGCTTTTCTCTGCAGCTGGGACACAAGTGCATACTCCTCCCAAAAAATAAGACCTGCATCTCCATCCTTTTCAGCAGGTCGATGCTCTGGGCCAGATGGAGTCCATGGCTGTGGGCGCCCAGCCCTTCCCATCCAGCTCCAGAAGTCAAGGCTCTAATTCACTCTGAAAGGGCTTCAGCACCACCCCTGTGAGGTCCTTAAATGTTTTATGAGCTCCCTGAAATGCTCAGATAATTAAAAACACTTTCTTAATTTAATAGCTTGGCTTAATGAAACCAGGACTTTATGTTTTATTTGGAAAGCGGTGAACATCCCAGTCACACTTATTAATATTTTTAAGAGTATGCCCAATTGTGTCCAGGGATGGAGGGAAATCATTGCTTCAAGGGAGAAAATGGGCTTTCCTGAGTCTGTGACAAGTCTTGGGCTTATTAGAGCTCATTACATCCAGGAAGCCTGAAAACCTAAATTAGCAATCATCACATATGACGTGTCAGGCTATTATTAAGGAGGCCACTTATTATAGAAACATGGAATTATCAATTAAAAAGTAGTCCACCCAGTCCCCAAAGGTCCAATAGGATTACCTGTGCCATCTTGGCAGTCATTTCAAAGGTTAACATGGAGAAAAGAATCCTCTGAGAGCAAATATTCTGTCAAGCCAAATAAGCACGATCCTCGTAGGAGGAAAATACCATCATTCAAAGAGGTCGACTATAAACCCAACTGGCTTGGGGAGACAGAGGTAACAGAAAGGGCCAGTGATCACAGAGTGTGGTCTGGGACAGTAGGGATTCTTCAGAGGGGTCTGCTTGCTTCTTCTCAGGAGTGGCCATGTGATACAATGGGCTGGGCTAGGCTGGGACCTCAAGGTCAGATGCGGTGGTTCGCTGGACATTGCACAGCTTGGAGAAGGAGACTGTATGCATCTCTTTCCAACTCCAACGTCTATGACATCATGTTGGTCACTTGAAACCAGGCACAGTGGGAGTATTTACAGCACGGAAATAGGGGAACACTGCCAGCCAGCGTTTTATCTTTTCTTCGGAAAGCCAGTTGTTAGATACTAACAGCACCACGCTGGATATAGGTTCAAATTCTGGTTGGTCCATTTTGAATATGATCATGGGCAGTTTATTTAGATTCCTGAATCTGTTTCCCTATTAAAAATGGTGATCAAACACTTTCCATGTAATGTGGTTCCCATTTTTTTTTCTCCATGGCAATTATCACTACCTCATATCGCAAATCTGTATCTGTTTCCATTATTGTTATTGTGAGGTTGTTGTTATATCTTTCTTCATAAAGCTCCTCCCTTCGGCCAACAACATTTATCAAGCACTTGCTATGTCCAAGCATTATCCTAGCCACTGGGATGCAGCAGGGAACCAGACCAGACAAAAGCCTGTACCTTTGTGGAATATACAAACAAGAAACAAATGTGTAAAGGGTATGTGCCTGAGATAGTGATAAACACTAAGGGTAGCACGCAGGGCAAGGTGAGATTAGAAGTGGGCATTGCAATGTTAACCAGCCACAAGGGCATCACTGAGAAGGTAACATAAGAGAAAAGAATTGCAAGAGGTAAGGGAAGGATCCAGGTAGCCATGGGGGAAGAGCATGCCAGACAGAGGAAAGAGCGGGAAGATAGACAGGACTGGGTCTAGAGTATGGGAAAACAACATGGAGGGCACTGGGGATGGAGCACAGGGACTGAAGGCAAGAGCAAGAGAAGAGAAGAGAAGCAAAGAGATGCCAGATTCCACAGGGTATTACACGCCCAGTAGTACTTTCTGCAGGGACAGAAATGTTCTCCACCGGTGCAGGCCACTAGAGGAGCCCCTAGCCACATGTGCCTGTGGAGCACTGGAAATCGGGCTCGTTAAATGTGCAGTATATATTTTTAATTTTATTTAATTTTAAATCATTTTAATTTAAAAAGCCACATGTGGCCAGTGACTGGATTTAGGACAGCTCAGTTACAGATCACACTGTACACGATTTTGGCTATTTCTCTGCATGAGGTGAAAAACCATTGGGGAACCAAACGAAGCAGTGCTATGATCTGCCTGAGCTTGTAAAGGTTCACTCTGGCTTCTCTGCAGAGAATAAATCGTAGGAAAGGCCAGGGAGGAAGCAGCTGCAGTCACCCAGCAAGACATGTGGATGGCTTCACAATGGAAGGAACTGTATTTTGCTCTCTCTTCTGCTCCCAGCACCAAGAATATTAACTAGAATCTGGTAGGTGCTTAATGATTAGGATGCTGGGGAGAGGTGAGATCAAACTGAATTAAGAAAATAAGCTCGGGAGGAGGAGTCAAGATGGCGGAGAAGTAGCAGCCTGAGACTACATCAGGTAGCAGGAGATCAACTAGATAGCTTATCTAAACATAGCAAACACCTACAAATCCAATGGGAGAGCGAAGAGAAGAAGAACAGCAACTCTAGAAACAGAAAATCAACCACTTTCTGAAAGGTAGGACTGGCGGAGAAGTGAATCTAAAACGACGGGAAGATAGACCGCGGGGGGAGGGGCCGGCTCCCGGCAAGCGGCGGAGGAGCAACGGAGCACAAAATCAGGACTTTTAAAAGTCTGTTCCACTGAGGGACATTGCTCCAGGGGCTAAACCGGGGTGAAGCCCACGTGGGGCCAGCGTGGCCCCAGGCCCCGCAAGGTCACAGAAGGATCGGGGGTGTCAGAGTGTCGGAGAGCTCGCAGGTATTAGAACGGAGAAACCGGCTGCAAAGACAGAGCCGAGGACTGAACTCTCAGCTCGGGGTTACCTTGAACTGGTCGCGGGCTGGGTGAGCTCGGAGCGCGGCTAGAGGCTGGGGATACGGGAGTGATTGGGTGCTGTCCTCTGGGGGCGCACTGAGGAGTGGGGCCCCAGGCTCTCGGCTCCTCCGGGCTGGAGACTGGGAGGCCGCCATTTTCATTCCCGTCCTCCGGAACTCTACGGAAAGCGTTCAGGGAACAGAAGCTCCCAAAAGTGAACCCGAGCCAATTACTTAGTCCGGCCGCCGGTAAGGGCGGTGCAATCCCGCCTCGGGCAAAGACACTTGAGAATCACTACAACAGGCCCCTCCCCCAGAAGATCAACAAAATATCCAGCCAGGACGAAGTTCATCTATCAAGGAGAAAGCAGATTCAATTCCTAAGACAGCAGAGCAATTCCAGAGGAGGAGAAAGCAAAGCACGGAACTCATGGCTCTCTCCCCATGATTCTTTAGTCTTGCGGCTACTTCAATTTTTTTTTCTTTTTTCAATTTTTTATTTTTTTTTCTTTTTTCAATTTTTTTTTCTTTTTTCTTTTTTCTTCTTCTGCTAAATTTTTTTAAAAACTTTTACCCTTTTCTTTTTTAACGTTTTTTGACTAGTTCATCTAAATATATATATTTTTTCTTTCTTTTTTATATTTTTTTATTTGTTTTATTTTTTAAATTTTTTCTTTTTTCTTTTTTTTTTTTTTCAGAACCTGTTTTTTATCCCCTTCCCCCCCCCCCCACAATTTGGGGTCTCTTCTGATTTGGTTACAGCGCATTTTTCCAGGGTCTTTGCCACCCTATTAGTAGTTTATTTGCTCCTTCATATCCTCTTATCTGGACAAAATGACAAGGCGGAAAAAATCACCACAAACAAAAGAACAAGAGACAGTACCGAAGGCTAGGGACCTAATCAACACAGACATTGGTACTATGTCAGATCAAGAGTTCAGAATGACGATTCTGAACATTCTAGCCGGGCTCGAAAAAGGCATGGAAGATATTAGAGAAACCCTCTCTGGAGATATTAAAGCCCTTTCTGGAGAAATTAAAGAACTAAAGTCTAACCAAGTTGAAATCAAAAAAGCTATTAATGAGGTGCAATCAAAAATGGAGGCTCTCACTGCTAGGATCAATGAGGCAGAAGAAAGAATTAGTGATATAGAAGACCAAATGACAGAGAATAAGGAAGCCGAGCAAAAGAGGGACAAATAGCTACTGGACCATGAGGGGAGAATTCGAGAGATAAGTGACACCATAAGACGAAACAACATTAGAATAATTGGGATTCCAGAAGAAGAAGAAACAGAGAGGGGAGCAGAGGGTCTATTGGAGAGAATCATTGGAGAGAATTTCCCTAATATGGCAAAGGGAACAAGCATTAAAATCCAGGAGATGCAGAGAACCCCCCTCAAAGTCAACAAGAATAGGTCCACACCCTGTCACCTAATAGTAAAATTTACAAGTCTTAGTGACAAAGAGAAAATCCTGAAAGCAGCCCGAGAAAAGAAATCAGTAACATACAATGGTAAAAATATTAGATTGGCGGCAGACTTATCCACAGAGACCTGGCAGGCCAGAAAGAGCTGGCATGATATATTCAGAGCACTCAACGAGAAAAACATGCAGCCAAGAATACTCTATCCAGCTAGGCTATCATTGAAAATAGAAGGAGAGATCAAAAGCTTCCAGGACAAACAAAAACTGAAAGAATTTGCAAACACCAAACCAGCTCTCCAGGAAATATTGAAAGGGGTCCTCTAAGCAAAGAGAGAGCCTAAAAGTAGTAGATCAGAAAGGTACAGAGACAATATACAGTAACAGTCACCTTACAGGCTAATAATGGCACTAAATTCATATCTCTCAATAGTTACCCTGAATGTTAATGGGCTAAATGCCCCAATCAAAAGACACAGGGTATCAGAATGGATAAAAAAACAAAACCCATAAGTATGTTGCCTACAAGAAACTCATTTTAGACGCGAAGACACCTCCAGATTTAAAGTGAGGGGGTGGAAAACAATTTACCATGCTAATGGGCATCAGAAGAAAGCTGGGGTGGCAATCCTTATATCAGATCAATTCGATTTTAAGCCAAAGACTATAATAAGAGATGAGGAAGGACACTATATCCTACTCAAAGGGTCTGTCCAACAAGAAGATCTAACAATTTTAAATATCTATGCCCCTAACGTGGGAGTAGCCAACTATATCAACCAATTAATAACAAAATCAAAGAAACACATCAATAATAATACAATAATAGTAGGGGACTTTAACACTCCCCTCACTGAAATGGACAGATCATCCAAGCAAAAGATCAACAAGGAAATAAAGGCCTTAAATGACACACTGGACCAGATGGACATCACAGATATATTCAGAACATTTCATCCCAAAGCAACAGAATACACATTCTTCTCTAGTGCACATGGAACCTTCTCCAGAATAGATCACATCCTGGGTCACAAATCAGGTCTCAACCGGTATCAAAAGATTAGGATTATTCCCTGCATATTTTCAGACCACAATGCTCTGAAGCTAGAACTCAATCACAAGACGAAAGCTGGAAAGAACCCAAATACATGGAGACTAAACAGCATCCTTCTAAAGAATGAATGGGTCAACCAGGAAATTAAAGAAGAATTGAAAAAATTCATGGAAACAAATGATAATGAAAACACAACAGTTCAAAATCTGTGGGACACAGCAAAGGCAGTCCTGAGAGGAAAATATATAGCGGTACAAGCCTTTCTCAAGAAACAAGAAAGGTCTCAAGTACACAACCTAACCCTACGCGTAAAGGAGCTGGAGAAAGAACAAGAAAGAAACCCTAAACCCAGCAGGAGAAGAGAAATCATAAAGATCAGAGCAGAAATCAATGAAATAGAAACCAAAAAAACAATAGAAAAAATCAATGAAACTAGGAGCTGGTTCTTTGAAAGAATCAATAGGATTGATAAACCCCTGGCCAGACTCATCAAAAAGAAAAGAGAAAGGACCCAAATCAATAAAATCATGAATGAAAGAGGAGAGATCACAACTAACACCAAAGAAATACAGACAATTATAAGAACATACTATGAGCAACTCTACGCCAACAAATTGGCCAATCTGGAAGAAATGGATGCATTCCTAGAGACATATAAACTACCACAACTGAACCAGGAAGAAATAGAAAACCTGAACAGGCCCATAACCAGTAAGGAGATTGAAACAGTCATCAAAAATCTCCAAACAAACAAAAGCCCAGGGCCAGACGGCTTCCCAGGGGAATTCTACCAAACATTTAAAGAAGAACTCATTCCTATTCTCCTGAAACTGTTCCAAAAAATAGAAATGGAAGGAAAACTTCCAAACTCATTCTATGAGGCCAGCATCACCTTGATCCCAAAACCAGACAAGGATCCCACCAAAAAAGAGAACTACAGACCAATATCCTTGATGAACACAGACGCAAAAATTCTCGCCAAAATACTAGCCAATAGGATTCAACAGTACATTAAAAGGATTATTCACCACGATCAAGTGGGATTTATTCCAGGGCTGCAGGGTTGGTTCAACATCCGCAAATCAATCAATGTGATAGAACACATTAATAAAAGAAAGAACAAGAACCATATGATACTCTCCATAGATGCTGAAAAAGCATTTGACAAAGTACAGCATCCCTTCCTGATCAAAACTCTTCAAAGTGTAGGGATAGAGGGCACATACCTCAATATTATCAAAGCCATCTATGAAAAACCCACCGCAAATATCATTCTCAATGGAGAAAAACTGAAAGCTTTTCCATTAAGGTCAGGAACACGGCAGGGATGTCCATTATCACCACTGCTATTCAACATAGTATTAGAAGTCCTAGCCTCAGCAATCAGACAACAAAAAGAAATTAAAGGCATCCAAATTGGTAAAGAAGAAGTCAAACTATCACTCTTCGCAGATGATATGATACTATATGTGGAAAACCCAAAAGACTCCACTCCAAAACTGCTAGAACTTGTACAGGAATTCAGTAAAGTGTCAGGATATAAAATCAATGCACAGAAATCAGTTGCATTTCTGTACACCAACAACAAGACTGAAGAAAGAGAAATTAAGGAGTCAATCCCATTCACAATTGTACCCAAAACTATAAGATACCTAGGAATAAACCTAACCAAAGAGACTAAGAATCTATACACAGAAAATTATAAAGTACTCATGAAAGAAATTGAGGAAGACACAAAAAAATGGAAAAATGTTCCATGCTCCTGGATTGGAAGAATAAATATTGTGAAAATGTCTATGCTACCTAAAGCAATCTACACATTTAATGCAATCCCTATCAAAATACCATCCATTTTTTTCAAAGAAATGGAACAAATAATCCTAAAATTTATATGGAACCAGAAAAGACCTCGAATAGCCAAAGGAATATTGAAGAACAAAGTCAAAGTTGGTGGCATCACAATTCCGGACTTCAAGCTCTATTACAAAGCTGTCATCATCAAGACAGCATGGTACTGGCACAAAAACAGACACATAGACCAGTGGAACAGAATAGAGAGCCCAGAAATTGACCCTCAACTCTATGGTCAACTAATCTTCGACAAAGCAGGAAAGAATGTCCAATGGAAAAAAGACAGCCTCTTCAATAAATGGTGCTGGGAAAATTGGACAGCCACATGCAGAAAAATGAAATTGGACCACTTCCTTACACCACACACGAAAATAGACTCCAAATGGATGAAGGACCTCAATGTGAGAAAGGAATCCATCAAAATCCTTGAGGAGAACGCAGGCAGCAACCTCTTCGACCTCAGCCGCAGCAACATCTTCCTAGGAACAACGGCAAAGGCAAGGGAAGCAAGGGCGAAAATGAACTATTGGGATTTCATCAAGATCAAAAGCTTTTGCACAGCAAAGGAAACAGTTAACAAAACCAAAAGACAGCTGACAGAATGGGAGAAGATATTTGCAAACGACATATCAGATAAAGGGCTAGTATCCAAAATCTATAAGGAACTTAGCAAACTCAACACCCAAAGAACAAACAATCCAATCAAGAAATGGGCAGAGGACATGAACAGACATTTCTGCAAAGAAGACATCCAGATGGCCAACAGACATATGAAAAAGTGCTCCACGTCACTCGGCATCAGGGAAATACAAATCAAAACCACAATGAGATATCACCTCACACCAGTCAGAATGGCTAAAATTAACAAGTCAGGAAATGACAGATGCTGGCGAGGATGCGGAGAAAGGGGAACCCTCCTCCACTGTTGGTGGGAATGCAAGCTGGTCCAACCACTCTGGAAAACAGCATGGAGGTTCCTCAAAATGTTGAAAATAGAACTACCCTATGACCCAGCAATTGCACTACTGGGTATTTACCCTAAAGATACAAACATAGTGATCCGAAGGGGCACGTGTACCCGAATGTTTATAGCAGCAATGTCTACAATAGCCAGACTATGGAAAGAACCTAGATGTCCATCAACAGATGAATGGATCAAGAAGATGTGGTATATATACACAATGGAATACTATGCAGCCATCAAAAGAAATGAAATCTTGCCATTTGCGACGACGTGGATGGAACTAGAGCGTATCATGCTTAGTGAAATAAGTCAATCGGAGAAAGACAACTATCATATGATCTCCCTGATATGAGGACATGGAGAAGCAACATGGGGGGGGGGGGGTAGGGGGATAGGAGAAGAATAAATGAAACAAGATGGGATTGGGAGGGAGACAAACCATAAATGACTCTTAATCTCACAAAACAAACTGGGGGTTGCTGGGGGGAGGTGGGATTGGGAGAGGGGGAGCGGGCTATGGACATTGGGGAGGGGAGGCGAACCATAAGAGACTATGGACTCTGAAAAACAACCTGAGGGTTTTGAAGGGTCAGGGGTGGGAGGTTGGGGGAACAGGTGGTGGGTGATGGGGAGGGCACGTTTTGCATGGAGCACTGGGTGTTGTGCAAAAAGAATGAATACTGTTACGCTGAAAAAAAAATAAATAAAAAGGGAAAAAAAAAAGAAAAAAGAAAATAAGCTCGGTATTGGCTCACTTAATGCCAAAATAGTTAAGAAAACATAACTATTAAATCTGTTAACATTCAAGCATTAGTCTTCAAGTTGGTAATCGAGTGGGCTCCAGAAAATTCTAAGGCACAGGATGTGAAAATGGAAACAGGATCTCTTAGATATCAAAGTGGTATTGTGTTGGTTGTTGAAACTCTCGTGATTGTAGATGCGTGTGTCTGACTCTCCAAGATGGTGCAACTAACCTCCGAGTCTCCATACAAACATGAGTCATTTTAATGAAGGAAAACCTAAAGATACCCCTGGCTTCGTTTCAGAGATGCTCCAGTCCACACTAGCGAGAAGGGGTGTTTCCTCCAAGCTACTAATCATTTCTATGTTTTTTAATGCCCTCAAGAACCGGCCCATATTTAGGAAAAATAGTGTCTAGGATTTTATATCAGACTACATGTAAAAGTTGCTCATATCATAAGTTTATCTTCTCTCGTGGCTTCACATGACATCGAGAAGAATGCATGTTCCAAGAGAGAAGCCATCAAGCACTTCTGTGGTTTGAGTGTTGCAGAAAGCAATGCTTCGTAAGAAACCACTCTGGGAAGATGAGATTGAAGAGACCAATTTGTATGGGACAATGGACATAGGCAGTAAAATAATCATTAAGTCACGATCAGTTTCTGTAGAGCAACTGCCAAGTCAAAACAAGAAGCATCACCTTGCTCTACCAGAGCTCTCAGCATAGAGCCATGCTGGTGAAATTCAAATCTTTTTCTCTTATTCTTGAGAGTTTTCTTTAGCCAGATATTACCCCATAACCTAGTCTTGTGCCCTGCCATTTGCAACTAAACAAAATATAGCCCAAACATAAATATTTGTTTTGTTGGTGCCAACTGGTGACCACATCAATGCTTATCGCCACTGCTTACTCACAACCCTTTTTCCCCCCATCATTTCCTACAAATGTAATCAATTCTGTTACATCACTGTCCTCTAAGGCTTGAGTATCAATAAAAATTCTAATGCTCTTCCACTGTACCACAGGTTCTGTATGTCTTTACACCCAACCAAGAGTCAAAAAAAAAAAAATTTATCGAGCAGACACTCTATGCAAGTCAATCCCTCAGAGACGCAAAGATAGGAAGGCAAGGTTCATGATTTCAAGAAGCTCAGTATATTAAATTGCATATACCCTCCATTGACTCAACTGGAGAATAAATGTCTTATTAAATGATTTGAAAACAGAGTTGAATTCACTGAATACCCATTTCCACTGTGATGCCCCAGGATGATGATTAGCTTCCACTTCTCCTTTTCCACTTGTCCAATTCCCAGTCACCTTTCAAGAAGGAATTCACATATCGGGGCACCTTGGTGGCTCAGTGGGTTAAGCCTCTGCCTTCGGCTCAGGTCATGAACTCAAGGTCCTGGGATTGAGCCCCACATTGGGCTCCCTGCTCAGTGGGGAGCCTGCTTCCCCTCTGCCTCTGCCTGCCTCTCTGCCTACTTGTGATCTCTCTCTCTCTGTCAAATAAATAAATAAAATCTATTTAAAAAAACAAAAGGAGCTCACATGTTTTACTCAGCTTGGGTAAGTCAGGAAAGTCTTACTTAAATATTAACTCCCTCTTTTATGTCACTGCCTTGCTGAGTATGTGTTTCTCTTATGGCCTTAATGACTCCATAGTAAATTGTATTATTGATGTTTCAGCCTTCTTTAAGAGACTCAGACTCCACAAGTGATAGTCCTTGACTTTTTCATTTCTACACCTGGCATCTACTTTAGTTCCTAGCCCACACATGCTTGCCATCTGAGTATGATGAACATGTGAGATTGTTTTTATACCACGTTTATGCTCCTCTGCATGGAAACATATATTTAGTCTGTTTTCTGATTCAATTTCCACTCTTTATTCAAGTCCAGCTTAAAACTCACTGTTTAGATGATACCTTGACCCCACTCACTCATTTTGGTATTTACCCAGAATTCCTGTGAGATACAAAGGAAGGCAGCACATAGGCCAAAGCATTCCATTTAGGTTTCAAAGTCTGCATGTGTCTGGAGTTTGCACATAGATCTGCCCTATCTCTACAAAGCAGTATTCACCTCACTACATGACGAAATATTCCCATAGTTATTATCATCCTTCTGGCCAATGAACCCATATTTTAAACTTCCCTTCGTTTCTTTGTTTGGCTTGTTTGAATCTCGGACTGCATTAATAAGACTTCCTTTACCTTGCTAGAATTCTAATCAGCATGGATAACCAGAATTGCTGTTCTTGGTTAATAAAATTTCAGCCCAAACAAAGAAAATTAAGATACCTTCTTAGACTCTGCCACCATTTCACTGGGAAATGCATGAATTATTTCTGTGTTTGAAATATTAAAACCGATGTTAGGAACCAGTAATACTTTCATGGGTTTCCAGAAGTATACAGACCATGGATACCCACACACGGCATGGGACACGATTAGTAATCATGAGTAACCTGATTATAAACAACATGCCAGACACTCCTTGCTTCAGGTCTGCCACTTACTACAGAATCTTGGAAAAGTCATATGATCTCCCCAAGTCTGTTTCCTCTCTATATAAAACAGGGACAGTCCACCCCCTTTCAAGGGGCAGGGAGAATTATAGAGATCTGTAGGATTTAACAAGATAATGAGCCCACTTCTTACTAAAGTCTCCAGTGTAATTTTTTGGAACATGGTACTGCCCACTAAGTGATAAGAAACTATTACTATTTTTCATACTTTCTTTAGCCCATTCTTTTTTCCAACTTTTTTGCACACAACCACCCAGGCCATTTCAGAGTAGGGAGCACTAGATTTTAAGGAAGAAATTTAATAGGATTGCATGGGCAGGAGAAGGAAGAATTAAGGCAAGTGAGCTTGTGGGTTTCCATAAATCATGTAGAATTTAATTGGAAGTGGCGGTGTTTTCTATGGCTGGAAGACAAGAGAACGGAGGTCGTTCATTACATTGATATGTCAGTCCTGATCAGGAGAGATTGAGAACTGGAGAGAAGGCCAGCGGAGACTGATCATTCATTACTTCAACTTAAGCAAATCAATTAGTTGTTGATGAAGGCTCATGAGGAATCTACACTGTGCTATGTTCATAAGCAGGATTATTGGTAGAGATAGAGCTACTAAGATGAGTTTGGAGTGATTTTCCCTGTGAAATGTGATATTCCAGTTCCCTCTTGGGCTCACACTGGGAGAGAAAAGAAGAAATTTAAAAAGTCAACAAATTAATACTCCACCAATCCAGGTTTATGAAAGCTTTTGGGAGAAGAAGCTGCTGTCTACTCGGTTGACTTATTCCAAATCTCCCGGTTCCATCATAAATGGAGTTGATAGTTGGCACTAAGAAGTGATGAAACCCCATCCCTTCTGATTTTCACCCTCACAATACTGTAGTAGCTTCTCACTAGCCTTCTCCAGCCTTCTGCCTTACTCCCTCTAGGAGATAGGGAGGCACCGATCACTGTTTTAGCACTCTGTATTGGATTGTTTTCAATCATCTCATGGTCTGTGAATTACCCAGGCTATAGGCTACACTGGTCAACAGTTTATGTAAGGAGCAAAGACTTGAGAAAAACCTTTCCTCATGCACTACTCGTTGGAACTTTAGACCATGATCTTTGCATGATTCTAAAACGAGAATGTGATATAATGGCATGTCAATATGCACATAAACTCATTACCGAGAACTATGAATCTCCTGGGGTGATCCATCCCATTGAGAATAAAGATTTCTGTCCCGAGCTTGTTTTGTCATTAGATTGCCAAGCTGCATAACTTCAAAATTTTGAGTTGGCTTTAATTTCATTTTGTGAGAACACAGTCAGAACCTCTAGTATATTAAATATCTTATTAATTACTAACTTAATAAAATCCTTAGTAACGTTTTAATATGCACTAATTGCAGCCACATCTGAATCCTTAGGAGTCACTGCTTACAAGTTATCCCACAGGTCTGAGAACACAGAAGCTTTTTTTTTTTTAAACCATACATCTTCAGGGCAGACATGTATTATACTCATCTAATGAAGTGGTTGTCTGACTAGCTATGTAACAACTCAGGTGTTTTTAAATAAGTAGAAAAAATGTAGCACGGAAACTTAATTCTGCTCCTGGAACAGGTTGATAAATCTAGCCAAACATCTTTATCTTTTATAGCACATTAAGGGAACATTTTTATTTAGTAGAGTCATACATCTTCACATTATTGGGAAGTGTGTTCTTATATTGTGTTTTTGTCTTCAGAATTGCCTTAGGAAGACATCCTTTCACTGGGAGTCCTATTGATGTTATTCTGGGGGAGGAAACTGCTCAAACTTGATTTGAATTAATTGGGCACTACAGAATGGTGTCTTTATGCCCCTCACCACCAACGGCTTTGTCTGCAGAAGAGTTTTGCTTTTAAAAGGATGGACAAGATTTTTGAAACTGGATGATGAATACATAGTTTGCCAAACTATTCTCTCAACTTTTGTGTACTTTGAAAATTTCCATAATAAGTAGTTCTTTAAAAGGAACTGGCAATAAAAGGGGAAAAAGATATCTATGAGAAAACTATTAAAATTCACTTCCCATAGAGACTTTAACACTCGGAGCTAGGGATAGTCCTAGACTCTGAGCTAAGGGATAGTGTAGAAACAAAACAGTCCTCAAGGAACTCATTCCCTGGTTGAAGTGAGAGATACTTGCTATAGACTGAATGTGTCCCCCTCAAAATTCATACGTTGAAATCTAAATCCCAATGTGACTGTTTTGGAAGTGGAGCTTTTGGGAGATAATTAGGTCAGGAGGGTGGAGCCCTTATGAATGGGATTAGTGTCCTTATAAAAAAAGATGTGAGAAAGATGATCTTTCTCTCTTTCTCTATATCAGGTGAAGAGGCAATGAAAAACTGGCCATCTGCAGGGCGCCTGGGTGGCTCAGTGAGTTAAAGCCTCTGCCTTCGGCTCAGGTCATGATCCCAGGGTCCTGGGATTGAGCCCCACATCTGGCTTTCTGCTCTGCAGGGAGCCTGCTTCCTCCTCTCTCTCCCTGCCTGCCTCTCTGCCTAGTTGTGATTTCTCTCTGTCAAATAAATCAAATATTAAAAAAAAAAAAAACAAAACTGGCCATCTGCAACCAGGAAGAGAGCTCTCATGAAACACCAAATCTGCTGGCATCCTGACCTTGGGCTTCCTGGGCTCCCAGAACTGTGTGGAAGGAATATTTGTTGCTTAGGCTCCTCAATCAATGGTACTGTGATAGCAGCCTGACCTGACTGAGACACTACTCTTAAGTATAGCTCTGGAAACCACACAAAAGCTATGATGGGCTGAATGGTGCCACAGTCAAACCACCCTGGGAGCAAAGTTGAAGGGAAATTTATTTTAATTGTAGGACTCCAGGAAAATCTCCTAGAGAATGTGATAAGAGAAGGTGATCATGACTTCAAAATTCCAAGGAAGGTGTACATAAAAGAGCGTAAATACAGATTAAGAAGGATGAAGAGACAGGCAGTGTTCCATGTTCCCGACCCCTGAGAAAAGGTCAAGGGGGATGTCAGAGTTGGTGGTTAGTAGGATTCAGAGGGAAATGAGGCTATAAAGCTGAGTTAAAGGCACATTATATTCAGAGCATTCAATCTCAGGATGAAGCATGTGAAATTTAACTGGGAGAATTAGAAACTCATTCAAGGGATGGGATAAAGGAGTATAATGCTCCCAATTTGCTTATGAAAAAATAATGTTGGTAGCAATGTGAAGGATTTCAGAGTTGAAACTGAATTTTAGCCAGAAGTTAGCTCATTAGCCAGTGTGCCTTCAGCAATTTCAGAGCAAAGCAGTGAGCCTGCATGAGGTTGGGGGGCAGTGGATGAGAGAGGGTTAGCTGTATGCAGGACACAGAGAAAGGTTTAGACAAAACTCAGCACACTAATTGGGTGCGATGATGCAGAGCATGTTGCTACATCACTAGTTGCCAGACTCCCAAATTGTACCCACCCACCTATGATTTAGAAGGGTCTTCTTACTCTAATCAATCCCAGCTGGAAACGGGTACCTAGTTCAACTGGAGGATCAAAGAAGGGGCAGAAAAAGTCAGAGAAAAAGAGAGAAAAAAACAGAGAGAGAGAATGAATGGACCATGTGGGATGAGGAGAGGAAGATTCCAGAAAAAAGGAACCACTGATGGACAAAACAAGGACAGTCCATTCAAGACCTTTTTCAGGGAGTATGCACAGCTGAAGGGACCAGATAGATCTTGTTGCCATAGCAACAAGCCTCTTTCCAGCTGACTTTCTCATTTAGGTACCATGACTCCTGCAAGCTGAGAGTCACCCAGGGTCCGGAACTTCTTCCTGGGCCTCACTTGGACCTGTTTCACTGCCTATTAACTGATGATCGAGGAAGCAGTCAGGGCTAGAACATGAATCAAAGAGAGTCACTAACACCAAAAATGGTGCCTCTAAGTGAAGTAGAAGCTTTCAGAGCCATTGGTTATTTATTCTTCTCAACATCCCTAAGATTTTTCTCACATTTACAAACAATAGAATTGGGGTACAAAGAGGTTACATTTTGTGTTTTGCTTTGTTCTATTTTGTGTTTTTGTTCTCCCCAAGGGTTCCATGGGAGCTGGAATTTGACTGAGATGTGCAGTCTTCAATGCGGTACTTAAGGGGATACTGGGACACTGCCCCCACAGGCATAGGCCTTGAATCCCAAGCCCCAGTGTCTTTCATTCATTCACTTGGTAATCATATGTTGAGTGTCAACTAAACGTCAGGCACTGTGCTAGGCACTGGGTGAATGGCATATATATGTAGAGGCAATTACTGCTCTCACAGAAATTACAGTCTGGTGAGAAGAGAGGCCTTTCTCAAATAATAATACCAAAGAAAGAAAGTTAAGACCAGCACTCTACAGAGAGAAACACTGTCCGATTACCATTTACAGTGATCTAGAGATATTTACTAAGCACCTATTCCATGCTAAACCCTCTTCTAAACCATGAAGATACAGAGAGAACGTGGTGTGTCCTCCAGGAACTCGCTGTCCGGAACAAGAAGGAACATGTAGACAGAGCAAAGCAGTGTGATGGGTGTCAATAACACGAGGCCCAGCAGAGTAATTAGCTATTTGGAGACACAGACCTAGGACCAGAGAAAGGTTCTCAGAGGCTTTTACCTCTGAAATGGCTGACAAAGAAGGAATAGAGGTTCCTTAGGCCCATGTAGAAAAATGCCTTCAATATGGTACACAGAGTGAGTGTTTGAATGGCAGATCTTATAAATAAAGAGGGTCTCTGAGTTTACAGCCCGACTGCAGCATGTTGGTGGAAACTTTGGTTTTTTGGTTTTGTTTTTGTTTTATTGTGGCTGAGGGCTATTTTCATTGCCACAGACCAGCTGTGTATATCTAAACCAATGTGTATCAATCTCTCCTTAAATTAAAAAAAAAAAAACATAAATGCTGTAATTAAGGAAAAGTGAATTGGGGGAAATTGGAGGGGCAGACGAACGATGAGAGACTGTGGACTCTGAGAAACAAACTGAGGGTTTTAGAGGGGAGGAGGTGGGGGGTTAGGTGAGCCTGGTGGTGGGTATTAAGGAGGGCACGTATTGCATGGAGCACTGGGTGCGGTGCATAAACAATGAATCTTGGAACACTGAAAACAAAAATAATTTTTTTAAATGCCGTAATTAAAAGAAAGAAAGTCTCAATTTTGACCAGGAAAGTGCATTCAAATTTGAGAACTGAACCTTTGTCTTGATCCATGAGGGGAGAAACTCAGCACCATCTCCCTCACTGTCTCCTGGTGGCCAACAGGAAGCACTAAGTCTGACTATAGATGACAGAGGACCTCAGATTTGCAGCCAGGACACTCAGTCACGTTGTGTGGTGAGGATCAAGTTCAAGAACTCCTCCATGGCTGGAAAGAGTTTATTTTAACCAAAGAAGCTTGGGGTCGATGGCCTCTCAAATGAAACAGATAAGGCAAACAGAGGGTTCTTGTCAGAAACAAATGTTATGTCTCTCCCTCCCGAAAAGCTTACAGATATTATCAGTAGGAGTCTAGTTGGGCCTAAAATGAGTCCCTGAGAAGTAATATTAACCAGACGCTTGGCAGATCGTTTATTTATCTCCCCCTAAATTCAATAAAGAGACCCATATATAAATAAGGGAAAATAATGCAACTGTTAGTAATTCATCACTGGATAGAAGGCCATTGTTGTCCTTATCTCTTCAATGATGTTCTATTTCCACTGGTAATGAATTACAGGGTTGCCACATCCTTCCCTTGTGACAGTGAAGACAAGCTAGGTGCTACAGCTCAGACCCTGTGCTCCAGAGACCTAGGGTCAGCCATCTTGGGCCCATGTCCTCTGCCCTTGGGTCAGAACTAGAATGCTCCAAGGTCAAGAACTAGAATGCTCCACCCACTCTGCTTGGGGAAAAAGGACATTATTTCTAAAAAAAAAAAAAAAAAAAAAAATTTATCTTTTAGGTGCCTCTGAGGAAGGCATGGTTAAGGGCTCATTAATGAGGCAGCGTTTTACTCATTATATCCAGAGTTCCCAGCTTCCTTTTGGCCATACTAAAAGAATATATTCAACTTGGATTCCGAAAAATGAGTGAGATAGCAACATTTGGAATTTATGAGAGCTAGAGGTCTAGGAATCAAATGGTGGCTTATTTGTTTGACCAAGCTGTTAATTTTATTGGTGACGCTAATGACGACGATCATAGGTAGTATTTACTGCATCCTTATCATATTTCAGGCATCATTTAAAGCACTTTATGTGGGCTATTCCATTTAATTCTTCCCACAAACTTATGGGTATTATATTTAATTTTTATTTTAGAAAGCAGGAAACTAAGTACTTTGTCCTCTGTCACAGAGCCAGTTAGCTGTGAGGGAGAACCTGAATGCAGGGGTCTGACTCTATCGCCCTTCCTGTTAGCTGAGTTGGAGGATTTACCTTCTGGTTGATGTACATGATGAGGAAGTGAAGCCAAAACCACTGGTTCATATCTTGTAGAGAAAACCATACAGACTTCTTAGGGCTACTAAGCATCAACATTTTCAAGACGAATGGTGACATAGCCAGGCTTGAATTTTAGGAATCCCAGTCTCTGAAAGCACTGTAGGAAATAGAGAGGAGTGAGAATAGAGAGTCTGTGAGGTGGGAAGCTTAGTCGTTAGACCACTGGGTAGTTGAGGTAGAAGAAGGTGAGGACTTCAAAGAAGGTAATGATCACGAGGATGGACAGAAGGGCATATTCCAAGGGACTAACTGATGGAATGTTCTTAAACTATGCATGAATTGTTCATGTCAGAAGGCCACCTCCAAGCCCCCTTTCTTAGTAGCATCTTTCAGTAGTCTCTTAAGAAAGTGTATCCTGGATATTTTGTTTGGCTATTTGGATCCTTTCTCAATCCTTTCTGACATTCCTAGGGAAGAGAAGGACCATCTTGAAGCATTAGTATTGCAGAAGGAAAAGCCACCAATTGGGCTATATGCTTAGTACCTCTGCTGGGAGTTGTCCTGCCCCATATACCACCTATTTGGCAACAGGATTGGGTCCCTGGCTAAGATGTACTAAAACACATAAAGCATCTGAGACCCCAAGGGTTTAAAGTCTCTTTCCTGGGAGTATAAAACAGATACAAAGAAACCCCAGCTTGGGTTTGCCTGGTCTCCAGAGTGAACATGTAGGTGGGCATTTCCAGTAAAATGAACTATAAAAGAAAGGCTACAGCATGAAAGAGGGGAAGACTAGATTCATAGAGAGAAGCCATGGGAGAGTTCTGATGGCATGTTTGGATTCAAACCCAAGCCCAATGATGGTTCCTTCCCAGCCCTTGAAGATCATGTTCTACCCCCAAAGTCTTTTTTTTTTTTTAAGATTTTATTTATTTATTTGACAGAGATCACAAGTAGGCAGAGCAGCAGGCAGAGATAGAGAGGAGGAAGCAGGCTCCCTGCCGAGCAGAGAGCCCAATGTGGGGCTCGATCCCAGGACCCTGGGATCAATGACCTGAGCCGAAGGCAGAGGCTTTAACCCACTGAGCCACCCAGGCGCCCCACCCCCAAAGTCTTATAATATAAACTTCTCCCTCTTGAGTTCTAGGTAAAGCTGATTTCAGTTATTTGGAACCAAAAGTCTCCTAACTGAGAAGACCCCAGTGTCTAACTTGTTCTACAATGCCATCGAGATGTTTATGATTTCCTTTTTCTCAGCTTCTTCCTCGGGGCCTCACCAATTAATCATCTTCTTGGAAAGGGAATGAGAGAAATAACAGAAAATGCCCTCTGGGGCAGTAGTATGTCCTGTGGGCAAAGTTCAAGGGGTTGTTCAATTACCAAGCACCTCCTACACTTAGGTACGGCACTACACATAAATAAGTCTGAGTGACATGCCTGATGGGCTTTAAGAAGGATAATGAGAAAGCATAAGCGAGTTGCTTATACGTTTGTGGACCCATCTATGAATTTGCATCCCTTTCAATGAAAGTGTGACTGCATTAAGTTCAGACCATCAAAGGAAAATTCCTCTTGCCCTCTCTCTGGGCCATGCCATTGTAGCTGTGCATACTGGTTACTGCAGGCTGAACTGATGACCCTCCTCACACCAGATGAGTCGAATCCAGCATGTCTCTGTGACCCTGAGGCTGCCAGGATGCAACACACTCCCACCTTCAATGGCATGTTCTTCGTTCCCCTGCCCAGAATGCTGAGAATGTAACTCTTACTCATCGCTGAGCTACAAACTCTCTTCTTTACAGCACTCTTGCTGGTGGGAGCTGTAACAACTTTGCTTTGGTTTCTGGATATCCATTGAGTCCTTTTCTTTTCTTTTTTTTTTTTTTTTTTTTTTGCAAAGAGGCCTACTCAGAGACAAAGTACCTGCTCATAATTCCACCTTCAGAGTCAGCAAAAATGTCATTACACAGATATAAAGAATACTCTACAACTAGCACCGCCCCCCCCCCCCCCACCGGAAGAGCAAGGAAGCCAACTGAGAACACTCAGCCTCTGGTTTGATACTGGGCTTTCCCCCACAGATGTTACTTATCTTCATGTTTCAACAGCACATGATTTCGAGAGACTATGTCACAGACCCCACGAAAATAATAAGGAAGAATAGAGTGTGATTTATCCTGACCCAGAGTTGAGGACATGAGAAATGTTCATTATTCAGTTGTCACTTGGGCTAAGTAGGATGACCTTGGTGTTGTTTCGGGTTCCAAGAAGCATGTGCTTCAGCATCTAACTGACATCGGGAACACAAAGAGTATGGTGTTGAAGAGTTGAGGCATCTCTGTGACTCAGAGAGCCCCCTGAAGCCCTAAGCACTATTCCTCTATCCCATAGTGGGAAGCGATTCAACATCTGAAGATGGTCCCTCTTCAGAAAGCGTAGCGTAGCTAACATCTCTTGAGTACTTACTGTATGCTCTGTCACTGTGCCAAGCGTGTTACACAGATTATGTTGCAACAACCTTATGGGTTAAATCAGTATTTTGCATATAAAGGAACTAAAGCATTGAGAAATTAAATAAAACGTGTTCAGACTTACTCAGGGAGTGTGTGTAACTTCAATCCAAATGGCCTAACTCCACAACCTCTGCCCTAACCACTACTTCCTCATGTTTTGTACACCAGCCTGGAAATAGCAACATTTGTGCCTGGATAAAGAAGATGAGGAAAGGGAACAGATAGCTGAGTACCAGTGATGTGGCAGACACCATACTATGTGCTAGCCACTCTATGTTATTATTTTGCTCAATAAGTAAAATAATCCTGTGAAGCTCTGAGGCTGAATGTCTTGTTCAGACTACGAAGAGAGGAGCCCATCCTTAAACCCTTGTCTGCCTGGCTCCAAAGCAGGGGTTCTTTGTACTACTCAGCACTGTTTCCCCATTCTTTTCAAACAATTCACTATTATATACATCCTCTAAAGGAAGAAAAAATGGGTTAAAAGGAAAAAAAAAAGGAAGGAATAAAGTAACAAAATCTAGGCAGTTATTTGAAAAGTTAGTTAAAGTTGTCTGGGTGGCTTAGTCAGTTAAGCGTCTGCCTTCACCTCAGGTCATGATCCCAGGATCCTGGGATGGAGTCCTGTGTCAGGCTCCCTGCTCAGTGGGGAGTCAGCCTCTCGCTCTCCCTCTGCCTGCCTCCCCCCCCCCCCCGTCAAATAAATAAATAAAATCTTAAAAAAAAAAACAAACCCTGAAAGATTAGCAAAGAAATTTAACACAACTAATGAATCATTGAACACTACATCAAAAACTAATGATGTACTTTATGCTAGCTAACTGAACATAATTTAAAAAAAAAAGAAATTTAAAATAACTTGGGAAAGATACACTTAACTCTGGGTACTCCTCATACCCGTGCCCCCACCCCTACTGAAAAGAGTCTTTGCCAACCTCAACGTCATGAAGATACTCTCCTGTGTTTCATTCAAGGTTTAAATTTCACACTGAAGTCTAAGACTCATCTCAAATTCATTTTTAACTATGGAGTGAGGTAGGGGTCAAGAGTTAATTTTTCTATATGTTTCTTTTGATGTTCCACAAAAACCAGCTGACTGAACATATGTGAATCTATTTCTGCACATTATTTTGTTCCATCAAGTCAGTTGCCTATTCTGTATCACAAAGTCTAGAGGAAAAGGGACCCATCATCTTATCATAAAAGGATTGCCTACCATTCAGTGACTAATGCCAATATTTTGGTCTACTTTCTTTTGTGCATACACACAAACATACACACACACATTTTTAACATAAATTTTATGATACTATACACATAAATGTTTATCTTGCTCTTTTTTTAACTTAACGTTATAAGACACAAATTTTCCATGTCATTAAATATCTTTTGAAAACATTATTTTGTTATGGCTGCATATGTCCCATCATTTCTATTTAACATAATTTATTTAACCATTTGGCATGCATTCCATTCCCACATTTTTGCTATTTATAAATAATGTTGCAATGAACATATTTGTGTATAAATATTCATATGCATTTCTGACTTTTCCCCAAGAAGAAAAATGACTGTGTCAAAGAGCACGATCTTTGCTTAGGCTCTCTCTACATCCTGCGAAATTACTTTTCATATCAATTGTATAACTTAAACTCCCTCTAGCACTTTATATGAATGCTTATCTTTCTTCATTCTTGCCAAACCTGAATATTACCATTTCTAAATCTTTGCTAATTTTATAGCTAACAAGCCTCTTTATTCATATCCTAATTTGCTTTAACTTACTTTCCAGGGAAATGGAATATTTTGCATTTTTAGTTATTTACATTTCTTTTTCTTTGTTTTGTCTTGCTTCTACCTTTAGTCCAAGGCACTGCTATTAAAGTTTTAATGGGTTTTTTTCTTAATGATTCCTATGTACAAGGCCTCTTATAAATTAATTTTTAAAAACCACTTGTCAGTTAAAGAGTCTTGATATTTCTTCAGTAAGTTTTTTATATACATCTATAATGTTCTTCTTCTCAGGGAGCTCACAGTGAAACAGGACAGCAGACTCTGCCTGCTAAAACTACAGTAACCACAAAAAATAAATGAGGGCCTACAGATGAACTGCTATGGATATTCAGATAAGGGAGAGGACATGGCCAGCTAAGAGGAGCAGAAGGGATGTTGCTATGTAGCTGTGACTCAATGTATGAATTGCAAGAGAGGATCTCAAATTTGAAGGCCCATCAGAATCACTTGAAGAGCTTGTCAACACCAAGACTGCTAGTCCGAGGTGGGGCCAGAGAATCTGCATTTTTTTAACCTGCCCCCAACTCACTCAGAGCTCTGGTCTACACTTAGAGAACTACTGAACTAAGAAAAGTTGGGAAGAAAGTGTAAGTAACCAAAGAGAGAAAAAATCCCAAATGAGATAATAGTCTGAACAAAAGTCTGAATCTCTTCTCTTAGGAGTCTAGTCTCATCAAATCTTGAGATAACAACAACAACAACAACAAAAAAGGCAATTTGTGACTTTTTTTTTCAGAATTCACAGAGAGTACTGGGATTCCTCAAATTTGCACCAAGTATTGTGTTCTATCCAAGATTTATATACAATATACTTGTAACTACAGTGAAAGGTAACAGCAAGTTCCTTTTGGACCATCCTTAGTCATTTTGGTCCACACTCAAATTCACTCTATACTAACATGCTTTAATCTATTTTTGCTTTCATTTTTACTTAAATTTCTTTTAAAATTAATAAATGATCTACTGTAAATACATAACTGGAGTTATTTCTCCTAAGTTAAAAGGTACATGTAAAAATAAACATTGTGGGGGCGCCTGGGTGGCTCAGTGGTTTAAGCTGCTGCCTTCAGCTCAGGTCATGATCTCAGGGTCCTGGGATCGAGTCCCGCGTCGGGCTCTCTGCTTGGCAGGGAGCCGCTTCCTCCTCTCTCTCTCTCTCTGCCTGCCTCTCTCCCTACTTGTGATCTCTATCTGTCAAATAAATAAATAAAATCTTTAAAAAAAAAAATAAAAAAAAAATAAACATTGTGAAAACAAAATCTTATTAAATTTTAGTTAGACATCATTGCCAGGCATAGTTTTCAAGCCTGAATTCTTTGCTAAAAAGGGGCTATTAGTATAAATCAGAAAGAGCTGAAATTACCTGATAAAATACAGGATATCTTAAATGGAAGATAAACAACAGGTATATTCTTTGTATAAATATGTCTCATGCAGTATTTGGGACATATTTATACTAAATATATATTTGTTGTTTATCTGACATTTAAATTTTACTAGGTGTCCTACATTTTTATATATATTTGCTAAAATTGGCAAGCCTAGAAAGGGACTGGCAATTTATACCAGCACCACACTGACCTTTTCTCTGAGACACCTTCAAAATACTGAAAGAAAATTAAAAAGGAAATAATTGTCTTACAATGCGTGATGGTATTATTTAATGCCTTGTCTACCATGGACCAGCTAAACCAAAGGTACCAAAGTGATAAGGGTCCTTCCAGGAATAAGGGTCCCTGACTTTGTAAATTTCTCCCTTAAAACAGATGAAAACAATGAGAAGCGAGATTTTCAGACCATCTTGTGTTCTCGGTAGCCAAGACTGGCATCTGTGCTTTTGAAGATATCAACTGACCTAACATCTGCAGACCAGCAGAGCATCTAAATCCTTGTGAGGACCATAAAGGGGGCTCTGGGCAAGAAGAAAATGATGGATTAGTGGACAAGCCCATGAGCAATTAGCCTGACTAATGGAGAAAGTTTACACACGGATGGCTCGGCTTTTCCAACAAGTTTTCCTTAAGAAAACCATCAAATCCCTAGATGTCAATTGAAGTTAATAAAAAATTCTGAAGCATTTCTGCTTGCCTGCAAAACATACTCCTTTCTGGGTGAAAATTAATTCCTTATAATTTTAATGCCTGCTAATACACACTTTCCCATAAATGAGATACAATCAGAGAGTCATAAGATTATGCTCCATTTTATATAGATGTTGTTAGGTCTGAGTGGTGGTGCCTCTCTAAGGAGATACGAAGGTTTTCTCTTAGATTTGTATGGGTTTCCCCCCACAAAACGGGACTGAAGGAACACATAACACCTACTACACTGGATGGCAGCAGTGGAGAACACAAGGTATCTTCAGAGTCTCTAGGTACTCAGAATATTGACTCTTTCTAGAGGCAATAATCCAAGTTTGGATATCTTTACCTCGTCTCCTGGAATATCCCATCATTCAACCTCCCCAACAGATCTGAGAAGTCCGAGTGGGACTTAGGATCAGGAACCAAATGGGGCAGTCATGGACACAGACTCTCAGCAACTACTTTTAGTTGAAGGCTGAGGACCATTTTAATGGGGCAGAACAGCCCCTGATCTAAGCCTGACTTAGAGTAACCTCATAGGTCGCATTACTATG